>NW_026068011.1:1246722-1258689 GCF_014885135.2 Alexandromys fortis
TTTTTTTTTTTTTTTTTTTTTTTTTTTTTTTTTTTTTTTTTTTGAGACAGGGTTTTTCTGTGTATTTTTGGCTATCCTGGATTTCACTCTGTAGACCAGGCTGACCTTGAATTCACAGATTCACCTGCCTCTGCCTCACATGTGCTGGGATTAAAGGCATGTGCCACCAAGCCCAACTACTCTATTTCTTTTTTAAGTACTTTTGCTATTCTTTTTCTTTTCTTCTCCAAGCCTATGTATATTTTTAAACACACTGTAATTGCTTAGAGTTTTTTTTTTTTTTTTGCGTGAATCTGTCTTTACTGTATATATCTATCTTCTGAACAGAAGCGTCTTTAATCTGCTAAACAGTATGTCTAGGTTTAAAGCTGGTGCTTTGGTGGCTGACTCCACCTCATTCCTTAGCTTCATGTCAGATGTACAAGCAAAAGCCAAATTTATTGTCACAACTCTGACACTGGCTGCTCATAAAGATGAATCAAATGTTTGGTGTCAGAGCCTCTTAAAGGAGCTGTGAGGTTTTTGCCACTAATGCTGAGTGAGGAAGCCTCTCTTAAAATAGCCACATCTCTGCACACTGCCCGCAAAGAGAGCCTACCAGAGAAAAGGCAATTACCAAGAAGCTTCAATGACTCTGATCTTGTCTGTCTAGAAATCTTTTCTTAAAAGCTTTCTCAGACTTTATATGAAAATTCTTGCCAAACATATGGGTACTACATGTAGACAGAAATGCTGCCTTTGTTCCAGGCTACCCAGACCCAAATAATCACACAGAAACTATATTAATTACAGTACTGTTTGGTCAATGGCTAAGGCATATTCCTAGCTAGCTCTTGCATCTTAAATTATCACATTGCTATTAATCTCTGTATCACCCCAAGGCCGTGCCTTACTAGTAATCTTCTGGTATCGTTCCCCTTCAGTGGTTTCATGGTGTCTCAGAGATTATGCCTACTCCCTTTCTGCATTTCTGTTTGGACTTTCTGCCTGGCTTTACTTTAAGAAGTCATTGCTTGAAACATATTTACTCATCAACCAATAAAAACAACACTTATACAGAAGGACACCCCACATCAGAGATAAAGGTCGCTAACCCCTTTTAAAATACTAACAAGAGATTATTTCAAAATATCAAAATGATCCATGTAAGATGAGTCTGCAGTTATTACAAATTAATGAGTTTGAAAAATCCCACTCAGATGACAACAATAGGAATAGAAAGAGGAGTAAGGATTCGAGACATGAAGTGTCCACTTAGCAACTGATATCTTCCCTGTAGAACATCACCTGTACAAAAGAATTTTATATTCTGTATATAACAGAACTGAATGAGATATTATCTTATGGCTCATACCCAGTGAGTTTATTTTAAACAAGAAACCTGTAAACATTGTCTTTTCTTCATGTTTTCCTACTGGCATCTGCATTAATTCACCTTCTTTGGACTTTTTCAAGTAAGTGATTCAAGCTATATGAATAAAAACTTCATCAATAATTTGAGCACTTTCATTTGCAGTTTTTAGTATGATGAAAAGTGTTATTACCTTAAAATTAAATTTAGCAATAGGTGACAGGACAAGGATACTTAATTTCTTAAAATATCATGCCCTTGTGCCTCTACTATTAATCTACACCTTGCAAACTGGAAAACATATACAACATACATCACTATAACTTAAGTTTGTTTAATAAAATTCCCACAGAATTAAATTCATGCCTGAACTAGACCCTAGGGCAATGATCGATCTAACTATAGTTTTTACAGCTTAGCTATAAACCTTTGAAATTGCTAGTTTGTAATAAAAACAGTGACAGAACTTTTAAAGTCCATTTTCCATCCTTGTTCCCATGAAACTGTGCTAATATAAGTTCTTGTTGATTTTTGAAAGTTTTAAAAACAGAAAGAACTCCCTAAAATTTGTGGTAATGGTCAATGCAACCTGGTGATTCCTCCCAGTAAAAAACTACAAGTACTGTTTTCCCCATCTTTGTCCTGTAATTAAAAGGCCTAAGTCTGGAGTTGTGGTTGTAGTGTAATTTGGTCATGTCCTATCATAGGAAGAATGAAGAAAATCTAAAATACTCAGACCTTACCTTCCTGTTGTCAAGTTCATTTTTCTCTTTTTTCCATCCTTAACAATTTATTTGGATACATGGTATTCTACAATATGCGTAAATGAAGTTGCCATGTACTCTTGAAGATTTATTTATTTATTTATTTATTTATTTATTTATTTATTTTCAGTGATCTTAAAAGACACTAAGGGAAGTCAGTTTCACATTCACACTCCATTCATCCTATACTAGTGCCTAGGAGCATACTATATGTATGAATTACTCTTAACAAAGCTATACATGCATTTGTTTGCTATGGAACTAACAGTGTCTGGCACACTGTTCTAAGCCTCATAACACTTGGATCTGGAAAGTACTAACATGGGGACTTGAAAGATTTCTTAATGGAGGAGTGCTTGAAGCACAGGTAGGAAGACTTGAGTTGAGACCAAAGAATTTGTGTAAAAACTATGCATGGCCAGGAACCTATAACTTGAGCACTGGCACGGGGACTGGAGACTGGATGATCATAATCACTGGGGTTTACTGCTCAGGAGCTTAGTTAAATACAGTGATCTCCAGATTCAGTGAAAGACCATTTCAAGGTAATAAGTCAGTGCATGCTGGAAAAGATCCTGCACACATTGGTGTATGTATGTGTTTACGCCATACACATCCAATATAAACAGAACTTAATAAAAGAAACTCTCTGAAGGTTTTGATATTATTTGATGTAGTTCAAGGTTGTTTCTGTATTTCTTAGATTTAGTACATTAGAGACAGTCATGGTCAAACAGCAGCTGATGTCATAAGTGAATGTATTTTAACATTTTGAAACATTTTTCAGACAAGAGGTAATGTCCATTTAAAATTTTCTGTGTTCATGTAGATAGAAAGAGTCATTTTATTAAAAATGTGAGACATTTCCTTAGATAACTATGCCTTCAAGAAGTTAGTTTAATAATAACAAACACGGAGATTTTCACATGTATTGCTACCCTAAAGCCCTTTGGAAACCCTGTGTTATATGGGATTGTTGTGATATATGAGTGGCTAAGAATTAGACAATGAATGGAGTTGTGATTTCAGGGTAACACCTTTCCAAGAATGCAGAATCACATTAGAATGTTCAGTGCTCTTCTTATTTTAACCTAAAGTAATGAAAGCACAATTTTCTTAGTTTTACTGCAATATAAGCAAACTGTTGTTAAAGTTATAAACTGCGGCGAACTCCCTGACCAGCAGGAAAGAACAGCCACCAGACGAGGATTCTTCTCAAATCACGCTTTATTGGAGCCTCTTGGTTGAAGGGAGAGCAGAAAGCAAGGGGCCCCGAGCTCTGAGCTGTAGCTGCTTATATAGGGAGTCTGCCTAGCAACCTTTGATACTTTGATACTTTAACTGCTTTTCTGGAGACCCACCGGCAGGAAAGAAAGCAGGGAAACATCCCTGTCAATTACAGACCATAAGGAAGTTCCCCTGCCTGTCAGGGGAAGTGTGGGCAGCTAGATCGCAACAACTCATCCTGTTTTCTGGTGGAAGAACTGCAACCTTTATTATGGTATCAAGCGAGGCTGGGGCCAAATGCCATCTTGTAATGGCAGCCATTCAAATCGGCTCCCTGCAATAAACATCTTTTTTTTTCCAAAAGCACACACTTTATGATATTATATAAAATATGAATAAATATTTCATAAAGGTATGGTTTGAAATGAATGGGAACATATGCATAACTATTTAAGTTGCTTCTCATTTAAAACCTTCTTTTGTCCTGCTCATTCCTTTTCTTTGTGTCATTGAACTTATACTCTCTTTATCTGGAGACATGCATAAAACAGAAAACAGCACATAAACTGTGGTCTAATCTGCCATAACTGATCAGATGCAATCTTGCAGAATTCTGACACACGCTGTGAGATAGTTTATATAGAACATAGCCACTGGATATTGCCATGTATATAGCCATTGGATATTGCCATGAAATGCCTCATAGATTCCTAAAATGTAAATGACTCTATCTCTCTGAGTAGGCTATAAAAAGAAAACAAAAAAATAAAGACATTGTGAACAGTGATCATTGCACACCTATATGTGCACAGAAAGGGTTTTTTAGTCTAAGTTCATTTCTGAGAGCATGGTTTCTGGAGTAAACACATTCTGAATCATGTTGTCTATAGCCACAGGTGCTGTTCTTTTCATTCTAAATACTGCATACTTTTGTATTTATTTTGCGTTAAAAATGTTCAATTTATGAAAAATTAACTTTTGGACCTGTTTACATATTTTTTCTACTTAAAAATAGGCTAAGTTACTAAAAAATAGGAACTATTTTTGCCAATATAATGAATATAAAATCAGATACTGGAAAGATGGCTTACCTGTTATAAGTACTTACTACTTTTGAACACCATTCAAGTTCAGTTCCCAACAGCCATGTCTAGCCATGTCTAGCCATGGTAGTTTATAGACAACCTCCTGAAACTCTGCTCCTTGGAAACAGATTTTTTTTCTTCTGGTCTCTTCAGGCACTGTATTCATGAACATATAAAACATTATATATATATATATATATACATACATACATACATACATACATACATAAAATATTAAGAGTAAATACTTTTTTAAAGGACTAGCATTTCTATTTTATTTTTGTAGCTTTAAAGTTTCATGGTCTGGGTGCTGAGATTTGATAGATCTGAAATTCTGAAGTTTTCATATGCAAATAATCTCTAAATTCTTCTGGTGCCTGTTCCACTTTCAGCAGAGGTTTTATATGATAACTATTTTTTATGAAAAACAAAACACTACCACTACCTCAGGAAAAGAGTCACTGTCAGGAATCAGACAGAGATGTGATATTATAATACTGTATTAAGTGTAGAAAGATAAACTCATGCCTTTTCTGCTCCCTGATGAGTACTGAGTAAATGTTTCAACAGGAATCCCAGAATGCTTTTCCTTACGCCATATTTCTTTCACATATCCTAGCCTAAAATAATTTCTATAAGTTTCCAGTCAATAGAAAGTTCAGCTACTCTGTAGTTTTTATACATACATACATACATACATACATACACACACACACACAACCTAATCACTAAAATCCAGGTCTTCTATTTATGAATAGAGAATGCCTATAGGAATTTAGTCTTTTGTTGGAGGAAAAGTATATTGGACATGGATGGTTGGCAATATCACTGTCTATATAAAAGGAATCCTTATAACCAGACCACTTTAGTTACTTAATACTCTCATGGTAACAAGAACTAGAACTAATATATGTAGAAAGTTTAGTTTGAGTTTTTTTGCCATTTAAAATATATGTAAGCTTTAATAATATGTCATATAGTAGGTATGTGCAAGTGAATGCATATACCTATGGATGCCAGCAGAAAGCCCGGGATCCAGTGCAGTTAGAGGTATAGGCAACTGTGAGACACTTTTTGTGGGTGTTGAGAAATACACTCCAGTCTTCTCTAGAGTCATTCACACAGATAATGACAAAGCCAACATCTCCCACACCCAGAAAAATCAGCTCTTGGACCGAACTGTATGAAATTTTTAAGTATTTAAAAAAAAGTTTTCTTATGCATCACTTCACTTCACCTTTCTTATAATTCTAAATGAGCACTTTTTTTCTTCTATTCTCATGGAAGGTAAACTAAAATTGTACAAATTTCAAATTTTGTAAAGCCCAACAATTTGTGAAGATAGCATGGGCTAGAGACCCAGATTTGAAAGGAAACTTGTGTCTTTGCTTCTTCTGCACACTGTGTCATTCCCGGAAAGAGTTCAATGGTATATTTTTTATATTATTGGATTATTTTAATGAATATACTGTCATGCTTTAAAGAAAAAGGGGACTATGGTATACTAAAGGATAAAGAATAAAATGTGTAAGAACATTTGTACTAGAGGGACTAGTGCTTGATCAGACAGTTGTATCAAGATAGCCATCTTAAGGGGTTAGCTACAATTCCCTTCAAACTGAGTCCATTCATGCTTCAGTCATCTCTTCTATTTTAATGACAAAATTTGTTTGATTCTGCCCTCAACTTATTTCTATATGCCATCATGCATTAAGCAGTATCTAAGTGTTTTTTTTCAAGAATTGTACCTCTCTTCTCTGTTCATCTGAGGTTTTATAAATTAGGTGAGATATCTCAATGACATTATTCTATGCAGTATGGAGTACTGATATCTTCGAGTGTAGTTTACTCAGATGGATATATTCCGTGTCAATAGGAAATACTGTCTGCCTTCGATTCCCTATTTGGCTCTAACTATATTACACATCAAGCCCATTCTATATTGTTTCTCTAAAGAGATACAGATGGTTAACTAAACACTAGATATTCCTTTTGAGTAAGTGTTAGCGTCAATGCCCACAAAGAGAGTTGATGGTAATGGATAATCATATGATTGGATCTGCTTTAATTAATAAACTAGATGAGACTCTAGTCTGGTAAAACAAATCCATTTCCTTTTTTAAAATGTAACTTTATTTTTTAACAGAAAAGAAAGGTCAAACGAACCTCTGTCAGACATATAACACTTTAATATCGGATCACAAATGTCTGCTTTGCTTTCATGTAAATCAACTTAATTTGCCCTCAGCAGTTCTCATTGGAACAAATGCCACCCAAGGAAATTTAGTTAAGTTTACTTACTGGGACTTCATATATTGTCATTATATCGTCAGTAGAATTTGCTTGTCAGCATGATAATTTTAACCACCTTTTATGTCTCTTCTTTTTATTTATGCAATTGTTTTCTTCACAGCCTTCTCTAGTATACCTTGTCAAAAACAACATCTCTGTTTGTTGATGATAAAGCTGAAAAGACAGTGGACAAAAGAGGGTGCTTTGGTTCTTTTTCTTCTACTGTCCACTAAAATTGTTTATTTTATATTGATTTTATTGAGTTACATATTTTTCTCTGTTCCCTTCCCCTTCTTTCCCCTCCCTTTCAACTGTCTCCCATGGTCCCCATGCTCCCAATTTACTCAGGAGATCTTGTCTTTTTCTACTTCCCATGTAGATTAGATCCAGGTATGTCTGTCTTAGGGTCTGCATTGTTGTCTCAGTTCTCTGGGATTGTGAATTTCAGACTTGTTTTCTTTGCTTTATGTCTAAAAGCCACTTATGAGTAAGTACATATGATCTTTGTTTTTTTGGTTCTGGGTTACCTCATTCAATATAATGTTTTCTAGGTCCATCTATTCATCTGCAAATTTCAAAATGTCATTATTTTTTTCTGCTGTGTAGTACTCCATTGTGTTAGGGTATAGCTGCAAGCCTGTTATCTCCATATTGTCTAGTAGCTGATTCCACACTCTATCTAACAATGAAGACTACTTGAGTATTGGTGGAAAGGTATGTTGGTGGGCTTTGAGCACTAACCTACCAATCAACATGTCCTTGACCCTCTGGTTCCTACAATCCTTCCTCCCTCTCTTCAGCTTCTCTAAAGATTCACCTAAGCTCTGCCTACTGTTTGCCTTTTGGTCTGCATCTGTTTCCACCATTTTCTTTATGAAGCCTCTTTGATGACTATTCACTAAACACCAATCTATGAATAAAGCAAAATATCATTAGGCATCATTACATTGACATCTTTCTATTCAGTCATATTTGGTTCTATTCTAGGTTTCTGGACCACCCATCTTCTGTTCCAGGCAGGGTCAGTGGTGGGATCACATTTGTGGCATGGGTTTCAGGTTGGACCAGTCATTGGTTTGCACTCCACCAGAAAGCCCACAGAATAAACTAAACTTGGTTCAGGAGTTCACAGAGACTGAACCCATAACCAGGGAGCCTACATAGGACTGACATAGGCTCTATGCTTATTGTGACAGTTTAGAGCTTGGTCTTCTTGTGGGACTTCTACCAGTGGGATCAGAAGCTGTCTCTTATTCTTTTTATGGCTTTTAAGACCTTATTGCCTTGCCCAAATGTAATACAAAAGGTG
This sequence comes from Alexandromys fortis, assembly GCF_014885135.2. Classification (NCBI taxonomy): domain Eukaryota; kingdom Metazoa; phylum Chordata; class Mammalia; order Rodentia; family Cricetidae; genus Alexandromys; species Alexandromys fortis. Next base: position 1,254,751 of record NW_026068011.1, read on the forward strand.
TGGTACTTAGTCTTACTGTAACTTGATATGCCCATTTTGTGGATATCCATGGGAGGTTTGATCTTTTCTGAATAGGAATAGAGGAGGAGGGAATGGAGAGCATGGTCACAGAGGAGATGTAGGGAGAGAGACTGGGTGGAGAGGAGGGAGATAAAAATGTGTTTGGGGTGTAAAATAAATATTTTAAAAGAATTCCACAAGAGCATAGGAATTGTCATTCCCTTAGCTTCTGAGTTATTATTAAGAATTTCCCATTTATCTTCCATAATCTGTTAGATGATACTTTATTGAGATGCATAAAGACTATTAATCAAGGTTCTTTAAAGGAACACAATTCTATCTACATATACATAGGCATAGGTACAGATTCAGTTATTAGTATGTGTGTGTGTTTGAATGTGTATGTATGTATACATGTATATCAAAGGGAAATTTGTTAGACTGGCTTGTAGGATGTGGTTAAAGTTTTTTAACAATGGCTGTCTCATGACACAAAGTATGCAAGGTTTGCATATCTGTAATTCCAAACTGGTGGTCGGGTCCAAGAAATCCCTGAATATGTACTACTAATCTGTCTGCATTGGAATCCTGAAAAAGTTGAATTTAATACTGGCTGCAGCAACAGGATAGACAAAATTCCCAGCAAGAATGAGGGCAAGCAGCCAGAAAGCAAAGTTTTCTTCTTTCATGTATTTTTTTAATGTGGGCTGCAAGCAAAAGATGTGAATTTAGGGTGGGTTTTCTTGATTCACATTGTCTGATTAAATGCAACCCACACAGGAATGCTGAACAGCTTGTGTTTTTGTTGATTACAGATGCAATCAAGTTACAAGTAAGAATAACTGTCACAAAGACTATCACAATGCCTTTTCAAACTGTTTTCTATAAATTTCCACATATCCTCAGATCATAAGGAATCTCTATCCAGTAAGTCTTTTTTTTTTTTTCCTTAAGAAAAGTCTGTGATAACCTTGGCTTATTAACCACTGCCACTGCCTGTATTCCATGGCTACTCTCTTACTTGCTAATGGTGCCATCGTTTGTAGTATTCATTTACAGGGTAATCAACTGAATTCCTGAACTAAAGGAATTTCTAGTGTAGTGAACTTTCTGTGAATAAAATGGGTGCACCCCAGTGAACTGACTGAAATTGGTTATAATGTTATGTTCTCTTCACATTCAGACTTCATGGGAGTATATGATGAAAACTTGTTGCAGGACTTTGCATACATTGTACTCAAAGGAACTATTATGATTTTCCAATTGAATTTTCCTTGGTAATGTATTCCACAAATCCATTGGCCATCTAGAAACATTTGGAAAAATATCTGCATCAATAATAAATTGAGGAGCTGAAAAAAAAAACTTATTACTCTTATCTATTTCATTTTAATATTTTATTGAGAATTTCACAATTATTTAATGCTTTTTGATTATATTCACCTGCACTACACACTCATATCATCCTGTCTCCATTTTCTAGAACTTCACATATTCATGGTCTCAGTTTTTGCAGACCTACTGGGAGCTATTGGTGCTGCCCAGATACATCACCCACTGGGTCATGTTCAGCCTACTAAGAGTCTCATTCTTAAAGGAAAGCCCCAGGAAGGCATCAACTAGTTCCTCAGGCAGGGCTTTGGTTCCTGAAGTCTTCCCCTCCCATTGCTAGAACATTAACTTGCTTGATCTGGTTTAGGTCTTCCGCACGACTGAGCTGCTGTGTGTTCAGCGGTGTGGTGGTCCTGCCATGTCCTCAGCTGTCTGTTTTGATATCTGTTGAGCTTTTGATTTCAAAGACAAACTTTTCATATTGAGGCAGCTTTACTTTCCTGCTTTCCAAATATGTTATTATCTTCTTAAGGCCAGAATCTATTCTTTTTTGTTTATGCTTTACTGCTGTTGCTAAGTTTGTTTTGTTTTGATGTATTTCTCAAGGCAACTTACGAACGTACTTTGTGTAACCACAAGTTTTCCTCCAAAGAAAGCTTCTTCTTTGGTTTTGTTTCTGAATACAAAGTCCAGCACATTACGGAAGGAATGCTTTTATGCTCATAAGGCAATTTATTTTCTCTAATTTCTTTCTCCAACATTGGACTTCCTTTGTTTTGCCATAAATCAATGTTGCTGTTTTAATTCATCCATCACAAACCTTTATGCACATTCCTCCGCACTGTGGCCTTGCTTATCAGATTCTTAGGACACGATTTGATATGTGCTTGCTGTAACTGAAATGCTTTTACATTGGCGACTGCAATTGCCAGTGCATGTCTATAAATAAGCTACAATTGTAAGCATATTTCACTGGAACGACTGGTGGTTTATTTAACTTGAAAAGGACAGATATCTTCTAGCTTATTGGACAGCTATGGCTTATAGTCAAGGTCCTTTGGATGCTGCCGTCCCTTCATTATTCTTTCAAATGTTCCATCTCACTATAGGTGTTTTGTGCAAATGAATAAAGCACCAATTTTTCAGGCAACAGTGTGGGAAAAATTGAGCTTTCATGCTCTTTGCTAGTATCGCTTAATCATCCTGGATGCTACCTTTCCTGCATTTTACACAAAGCATGTCTTACTGTCCTGCTATCAGAGTACGAAAACAAGAATAACCTACAGGAAGAATAGACAGAGTAAAGAGAGAAAATTTAAGGGACATTTGCAAATTTAATAAGTGATTACTTAATTTGAACTTGTCCCCCAAGTTCCTTACTTAATCCTGTCCCCAAATTCATTTTGTCTATTTGAAGGAGACTTTTCACAGGTTTTTCCCTACTTTGGGCAGATTGCAGTGATTCAGTGCATTTTTCTTTGCATTATAACAATCTATCAGCACATTGGGGTGGAGGCTAGAGAGGCGGCTCAGCAGTTAAGGACAATTGAACTTCAAACTTCAAACATGCTAATTTTATATATTTGTAAGCATAATTTCTGGATGTATATCACGTGATTTCTTGTGACATTTGTTTAAATTTCCAAGCCCTTGAGACTGTGCAGCTCCTTAATTCTCCAAGAGCAACCTATGAAGACTTTATTTAACTGTCTAAGCTTCATCGGTGTGCCTTTGTAGTTACTAGTACATTTTTCTTTTCGAAGAACATTTTCACCTCACCTCCACTAAAATGGGTCCTCTGATCATAAGGAAAGGATAGAAGTTCAATCATAAACTAAGCTTTTCTAAATTCCCTTGTGTCTTAGTTTTACTCATCTAATAACCTTGTAACCTGATCCTTTCCTACCAGATCTCTGTGTACAATGTAAATATCTCTCTGTTTAATGTGATATGGTTGTGCCTCTTCTGCCTCACCACATCTACTGAATCCGGTCATCATCTGTTAATGTGGGCCAATACACCAGTGTTTTCATTTTTTTTTACAATAAACAAAATGTCTCAAAACATGAAAGACTCAACTGTCAATTGATGATCAAATGTATCATTCTTTTGTGACCTTGATATTTTTTTGATGATAGTTTAATCTGCAGATTCGAAAATCTCTATCCCTTATCTTATTATGCTATTTAACAGGGTTTTATTTTTATATAGGATTTATATTAATAGATTCATGCTTAGAGGTTGAAGACTGCCACTTTAGTTCCAAACCAGATTCCTGATCTCTAGAATTATATACACATTAGTGTTGTAATAGGGAGTGGCAGGGCTGGGTCCCCGGCACCCGGCCGCCCGCATGGCTAGGTTATGCCCGAAATAATTACACGGAAACTGTATTCTATTAAACACTGCCTGGCCTGGCTAGTTCCAGCTTCTTATTGGCTAGCTCTTACATATTGTTCTAACCCATTTCTAATATTCTATGTAGCCCACGAGCTGGCTTACCAGGGAGGATCTTAACCTGCGTCTGTCTGGAGCAGGAGAATCATGGCGACTCCTTCACTAAGCTTCTTTCTTCCAGAATTCTGTTCTGTTTTCTCCACCCACCTA
>NW_026068011.1:1260419-1261637 GCF_014885135.2 Alexandromys fortis
TTTTTACTATCCAGGAGCATTTTTTTTAAATGTTAAGCAGTTCTTAAAAACTTAAGTTGCACCATGTACAGGTAATACGGTACCGCCTGTGTCCTGCCCGGATAAACCTTAACTGTGCTGTTATCAGAGTAATTATGGTAGTTCCTGCTTGAGACCAGCTCAGTTCAGCATGGCGGAGCTGAGCCACTCCTGCCTCAGAGCCATTTGGTGTCCCTGAGCCACACACAGTTCCAGGCACACAGCAGTCCACATTGCCATCAAGCAAGCCGTAAAGCTTTACTCCAAATGCTCCATTCAAAAGCTCTTTCTCCCGCAGGAGCCAGACAGAGATTGCAATGGCAGCACAGCCCGGAAAGCTGGTTTTTTTCCTGCTGCCGAGTCAGGACAATTTCTTTCTGGCATGCAACCCAGAAACAGCAAAAAGCTGTCTTAAATTCTCTCTCTCTCCTTTTTAAGCCCTCTCAGGTTTTTAAGTGGATTTAGCCCATCACGTCTGGGCTCCATACCCTTGTGGGCAGGCTGCCCTCGGGCGTATGTTTACTGATAAATTGGGCGCACAGACTCTGCGGCCCTTCCTGCCTCCGCAGTGTACTCCACTGGAACCTTGGTTTCGTGAGTCTGGTTTTGTTATTAAGCTTGTTCAAATACCTATTATCATTGGTGCTCATTAATCCAACCGCCGCATTTGGCACATCAACATGGGGCACATTTGCCCCCGCTGCTCGTTAGCCCGCAGCCCACAGCAGGTCCTGGGCAGATGCGATCGCCACAGCGTCAGCCCGCCCGCCGCTCTAGGCCCGCAGCCGCTGCCACAGCCACCAAGCCCGCGGCCGCCATTTCCCAGCTGACAACTCTCCCGCTCTAGGCCCGCAGTCTTGCCCGCTTGTCGCGGTCGCCAAGACAGCAACAACAGTGCACCTCCCCCACATCGGTCCTAGGGTGCGGCGGTCCAGAGCTGCTCGCAGCCAGTGCTTTGCTCCTCTAGCAGCGCAAGAGGAGTTAACCCCTCCCTCTCTGCCTTGACGTTTGGAGCTGAACAGGGAAGCTTAAATATTTGCGGTTTTACAACACAAACCGCCACATTTGGCCCCGAAGGGGTCACTTTGAATAAATTTCGGTCTTGAGATTTATTTCAGATCAACTCTCCACATGGATTCAAGTGGACTCTTTCGCCACCTCTGGCAGGAACCAGTCATTACAGGTAAAAAAAAAAATTTT
>NW_026068011.1:1268121-1274026 GCF_014885135.2 Alexandromys fortis
TTGAAGATTATATAATTGTAATTACTCTCTACATTATTTAGACTCCTTGAGATAGAATGTCTGGCAAAACTTTCGTTCTCAATATTGTTTGTTATATCTATTATTTATTATTATTGTTTATAGTTGTATTTGGGTTAGTTCTGTCTTATTTAGACAAAAAGAGGGAGATGTAGGGAGAAGCCCTCCTCTTGTGGGTGGGCTGCCCTCGGGCGTATGTTTACTGATAAATTGGGTGCACAGACGCTGCGCGCCCCTTGCTGTCTCCGCCGGGTACTCCGCTGGAACCTTGGTTTCGTGAGTCTGGTTTTGTTATTAAACTTGTTCAAATATCTATTATCATAGGTGCTCATTAATCCAACCGCCGCACATTAGTCATGACAAAGATGCTAAAAATCACTCTTACAAGTGTTCTCTGACACAAAATATGTTCATTAAGGTGATTGTGTTTGTCCAACTATAAATGCCATGTTTGTTGCATTATTTACTAGTGAATATTGAATTATATTTGCCATAAAATTTCTCATTCTGATGCCTCAACATATCATTGTGAATAGAGAAGTATCCTTTAAAGATGTGAATAAAATAATATGAATCTGTTCGTGTGTTTCACTAGAGAAATACTTATTCAGATTAGTGAAGATGGAAAACCAGCCAACATCCTCAAGCCAGGACAGAAGCTGAAAAAGTAGTTCTGCCAGTATGAGAGATAGCAAAACAGGGCTTGGTCAAAAGACTCCAGCAAACCAGCACATGTTTCTTTCAGAGAACTATGGAGGTCTCTGTATGTGCAACAATGTCTATCTTTCCATTTTGTCACTCATCAAGCACTCCTACCTCCATTAAAATTGACCCTTGAGGTTATGCTTGCCTCACATTCCATGTCCTCCTTCTATTTACAGCCAAGATGTAACTGTCCAAACTATTTCATAGATTGTTCCTACACTAAAATTGTCTCTAAAATTGAGGCCACATTCTAAAAATATCAGTCACCGTAATTTTTGCAAAAACTTGCTGTCTTTGCTGGTAATTAGAGGCTTTGCAAAGTGGGAAAGTCTTTAGCTTTATTGTTGCTTTGTTTGTGTTCTCCAACATCATAAAAAAGAAGCCCTATACACAGTAACCTCCGTCTTTCTGGAATTCTCATGCATTGATCTTTTCAAACTTCTTTCACACCCCCTGATTTTAGAAACATCTAGGCAGATGACTGCCCCCAAGTATTGTTTATTACCATACACCTGCTAACAATCTCCAAGCCAGTTTACTAACATGTTATAGATTGTATTGTCATTAGTTCATAAGGTCTTTCCTTCATGGATTTCCAAAATCTGGTCTGGGAAATGTAACCGTTCTTGCTTCATTTTTCACAACTGTTCATACCTGCTAATGGCTAAACACCAGGTAGTATTCATTCATTATTTTTTCCCAAGACCTACTATAATTGCTCAAACAAAGAAACAGAACCAATCACACCTGAGAGATATTTATCTAAATATTGTTTTCAGCCTAGAAAATAAAAGGGCACTTGGTAAGTAGTTGACTAAGATTAGTATGTGGATCAAATATCTTACATTTTAATTTCTGAATTATCATTGCTAATATCAGGCTGTATTCCAACATCATATTCACCCACATATTAAAATGTGTCAAGGATTATTAATAAATAGACCAAGATACATTTGTTATTATCTACTTCTGAACTTGCAATTTTCTTAACATGTAATGATTAGAATCTGTGTTCACTACACCCAGTGGAAAAATCCCATTAAGCCTTGGCAAATCAGATGTCCTTACAGGCAGGAGTACCTTAGGTCAAGTGCTACTTAAGTGAAATACAATTCTCATTTCAGGGGATTGCAATGAAATGTTTTCAAGTCAAATTCATTCATTTCGTACCAAAGTTGGTGTCCAAATTTTCCTCCTTGCTTTCATTCCAGTGATCCCAGCATTCCACACGGACAAACTAGGGGCAATATAACTCAAGAGAAAGACACTGACATTCACAGAATGTTGTAAAAATCAAGATACCTTTTCTGCTTTCTAGAGTCACTAAATGTAATCTGGAAAGATGACTAGATGCAATCTCTTCTTGCAAATATTGTAAAGATAGTATTAAGTAATTTGAACTGCACAAAGAAGGAAACAAAGAATGACATTGTATTTTTCTGGTTCAACTTTCTACTTAGACTCATGAACCACATATAAAATGTGCCTTATTAAATGATTTGGAAAGTGGTAAAAAATGTGCAGTCACGTGTTTTGAATAATTTTATTTTTTAAATGCTTTATTACCATATAATAATTACACATGAATACACAACAGTGTGTTTCATTATTACCTTTTTATAAGTGAATGTAATAGGTCTATTCACATCTCTCCCACATTAACCCATTCCTCCCCAGTCCCAGTGATGTACTTCTTCACAACCTGCCTTCCATTATTTTTGAGAGCATTGGCACTTCTGTCCATCAACCAGAAGCCTGGAAGTCCTCAGGGAACAGATGAGATTTGTGAATCCCTCCCCACTTCAAGATGGAAGCATGTTAGGCTCAAATTTGTGTTGATCCTGTAATGATTCTGTAAGTTCAAGAGTACAATGTCAATGGCAAGCCCAGAAGACAGTTACAGAAGGCTCAACCCTTCTTCTGGCTCTTCCACTTTTCTTCTGAACTAGTCCCTCACCAAGAATATGTGGAATCTATTTTATTCACACACTCACACTGTGTTTCTGCACCTAAGAAGGCACGCCTGTGAAAATTCTGATTATTATAATGTATTAATGTGCGTATGAGCAAGGGTACAATTAACAATATAAATCAGTCAACTTTACTAAGGAAACTGTTTTAGTTAGAAATATTATACACAAAATAGGCTAATGTTTATCTTTTCAAAAGTGAATAAGTAAAATTATGAAGACATTTGTAGTCAACAACATAGTCCACCTACCAAGACCTGAGTTAGGCCACTGTGTAGGTGTTGTAACATGATAGGTTCAATGTACAGCTTACAATCTGGTGTCATGGCATAGAAACATCAGTGATCAAGGAACCTCAGGAACCATTTCTCAAATATGTCAAATAATATCACATACAGATAAAAACAGACCACTTGTGTTTGAGAGAGAATAAAATTATAAAATTATTCGTAAATCAAGGTCTTGTTTGCACAATATTTGATATTTTTTAATGCTCACAGTAACTAAGTGCCTAGAAAAAATGACCATATTTTAGATATATTTGTCATTTCTGTACAAAATAGAGAGTAGAAGAAGCAGGGTAGTTATCTTAAAATTGCCTTAAAGTATCCAAGGGAGATATTTTCTTTTTTTTTTAATTTTTTTTATTTTTTTTTATTGAGAATAAGAAAAAAAAAAGTTTCTGCCGCCTCCCAGCCTCCCATTTCCCTCCCCCTCGCCCCACTCTTCTCCGCCTCCCCCCACTCTTCTCCCCCTCCCCCACTCTTTTCCCCCTCCTCCCACTCCTCTCCCCCTCCCTCTCCAATCCGAAGAGCAGTCATGGTTCCCTGCCCTGTGGAAAGTCCAAGGTCCTCCCCCCTCCGTCCATGTCTAGGAAGGTGAACATCCAAACTGGCTAGGCTCCCACCAAGCCAGAACATGAAGTAGGATCAAAACCCCTTGCCATTGACCTTGGCTTCTCATCAGTCCTCATTGTTCGCCATGATCAGAGAGTCCGGTTTTATCCCATGCTGTTTCAGTCACAGTCCAGCTGGCTTTGGTGAGCTCCCAATAGATCAGCCCCACTGTCTCAGTGGGTGGGTGCACCCCCCGTGGTCCTGACATCCTTGCTCGTGTTCTCCCTCCATCTGCTTCTCATTGGGACCTTGGGAGCTCAGTCCAGTGCTCCAGTGTGGGTCTCTGTCTCTATCTCCATCCATCACCAGATGAAGGTTCTATGGTGATATGAAAGATATTCGTCAGTAATGCTATAGGATAGGGTCAGTTCAGGTTCCCTATCCTCAGCTTCCCAAGGGACTAACTGGGGACATCGCCTTGGGCTCCTGGGAGCCACTCTAGGTTCCAGTCTCTTGCCAACACTAAGGTGGCTCTTTTAACTAAGATATGTGCTTCCCTGCTCCCCTATCCAACCTTCCTTTATCCCAATCTTCCTGTTTCCTCAAGTTCCCCCAATCCTCCCCTTCTTACTTTTCTCTCCCTGTCCCCCCTTATCCCCAACCCACCCCACCCCCAAGATCCCAATTTTGTCCCCGGCAATTTTATCTACTTCCCTTAGGCAAGAGGATAACTATATGTTTTTTCTTGGGTTCACCTTCTTCTTTAGCTTCTTTAGGTTCACCAGGTATACACTCCGTGACCTTTATTTATGGCTAGAAACCAATTATGAGTGAATACATCCCATGTTCATCTTTTTGGGTCTGGGTTACCTCGCTCAGGATAGTGTTTTCTATTTCCATCCATTTGCATGCAAAATTCGAGAAGTCATTGTTTTTTACCGCAGCATAATACTCTAATGTGTATATATTCCACACTTTCTTCATCCATTCTTCCATTGAAGGGCATCTAGGTTGTTTCCAGGTTCTGGCTATTACAAATAATGCTGCTATGAACATAGTTGAACAAATGCTTTTGTCATATGATAGGGCATCTCTTGGGTATATTCCCAAGAGTGGTATTGCTGGGTCCAGGGGTAGGTTGATCCCGAATTTCCTGAGAAACCGAAACACTGATTTCCAAAGTGGTTGCACAAGATTGCATTCCCACCAGCAATGGATGAGGGTACCCCTTCTTCCACAGCCTCTCCAGCAAAGGCTATCATCGGTGCTTTTGATTTTAGCCATTCTGACAGGTGTAAGATTTTCATGAAATTGGTTTTTATTCTTATCACATCTAGATTCAAGTCTCTAGTGTAAAATAGAATAACCTAACTCATGAAGTATTTTGCAAAAATTTTAGTCCATTATACTGGAAGAACAATACTGACAGACTGCATATAATATTTTTCTCCTATTTACAAATACTGAAAATGGAAATTCAAATAAGAATCATAAAGCAAACTAATAGAGAGAAGTGCTTCATATGTAGACATATTTGTTTGTTTAAAATAATTTATTTATGTACAGGTTTGTGTGAGGGTAGTGGTGTGTGTGTGTGGTGTTGAGATGCCATCGTACTCAGGGGGTCATCAGAGGGATACATACAAGGGTCGGTACCCTCCATCCACCATCTTTACCTGTAGGAATATAAGGCCTACAAGTTCGAGAGATGAGCCAACCTGGAGTCTGCCTGAGGGCCTAGCAACAGTCATTATGAGAGGTACTTATTGTGCCTAGCTAATTACGGGTAACCACGCAATGTTAACAGAGTGGAATACATCCTTGGTTTTGAGAGGGGAGTATAATAGGCTCTCCCCATTGCTAAATAAACAAGTTTGCTATTTGCCTTTTACCTGACTACAGGTGTCTATGCTGTTGAGACTGTGCCTCCTCACTCCCTCCTCCAACGGAGCCTTTAGGACCCAGCAGCATTTTCCCCGTGTCAGCATATGTCAACAGGCTTGCCAGATGTCTTTCTTCACTGAACTATCTTACTGGTCATGTGTTTTCCCTATTTTATTTTAGCAATTACCTTTTGTTTATTATGCAAGTGCCCTGCCACTGTGTTATACCTCTCACCCTAAGATATTTACATTTAAAATTTCGTATTTATTCAAGCAAACTCTGGCATCTCAAAAAGTAATTCTAATACATTGCTAATGTTGACAAAATATTATCCTTAGATTTTTATCTCTAATGTATGTAATCCGATGGCTTAATTTGTCCAAAGACATTGTTTAAATTCAGTTTATAGAGAAAAGATAAATGAAAAATAATTTGCAAGTGATTAAAAGCATTTTATTTCATCCAGTAACCAAAAACACATATGCAAAATTG
>NW_026068011.1:1274182-1286624 GCF_014885135.2 Alexandromys fortis
TTCATAAAATTTATTTTGATCATATTAATTCCACTTCCATAACTTCCAAGATCCACTTGCTTCCATACTTTGTATCTTCCATCTTTTCTTTCTCCCCTTTTATTGAAAATAGATATTTTGATTGCAGTTTTCCCTCCATCTATTCTTCCCAGTTCCTCCCCCACTTCCCATCTCATCTGAATATTCCAATTGTCTCTCATTAGAAAAGAACAAGCTTCTAGGTGATAGCAACAAAATATAAAATCTAATAAGATTTAAAAACTCATCATATCAAAGTTGGACAAGACCTTCCAACAGAAGGAAAAGAAGCCAAGAGAAGGTACAGCAATCAGAAATCCCCAAATTTGTTTTCACATACTCAGGAGTCTAATCAAAATACTAATCTGAAAGCTCCTATATACATACATAGATATATATATGTGTGTGTGTATACATACATATATATGTATATCTGCACATATACATACATACGCATACATGAATACATACTTGTATATTTATACACACACACACAAAGGTGCAGACCAATGCAGGCAGTATGCTTGCTGCTTTAATGTCCTCTATCCCCTCTGGCTCTTACAATCTTTCCCTCTTCTCTTAGACATTATTCCTTGAGCTCTGAGTGGAGGCATTTGATGGAAACATCCCAGTTAGATCTGGATATTGCACACTCTCACTCTCTGCAAAATGTCTAACTGTGGGTCTCTATGTGTTCCCATCTGCTGAAGGAAGAAACTTCTCTGATGTAGGCTGAATAAGGCCCTGATCTATAAGTACAGCAGAATCATATCATTTTATCTAATCATTTTATCAGTATTTTTTAAGAACAGTAGTATTTGTCATTTTTGATACAGTCTCTGGTTCTTGGTCACCAAGCAGTGTCAGGTATGGACCTTATGCAAAAAAAAAAAAAAAAAAAAAATAGACAGGGCCACCATTGTGCCACCATTGTCCTAGAATATTTTGCAGGTAGAACAGTATTGTGGTTGGGTTTGCATTTACCTTTTTTCTTTTAGTAGCCTGCAAAGACACTAGATTGTAGGCATGAAGATTCTATGTAGTCACATGTTTGCCTTCTCCTTGTTCAGAGAGATGTGTGAATGCTGTTTTCAGCAATGTCACCTTGCCACCAGTTTTTGGAGAGCCACCTATGCCTGTTGCCAAGAAAATAGGTTGCTATTTTCTGGCTTTTTAACCCCATCTATTTCATATTTGAGAGAGAAGAGAAGCTTGAAATAAGAGATAACATAAGTGTTGGAACAAACAGAAGAGAGAGAGGAGTGAGGAAGAATTGACTCAAGGAAAGAAAGGGACATTTTTATGTTTTGATTATGTAAGGAGGAAGGCAATATAGAAGGAGCTTGTGTCCAAATTGAAACTGAATTCTAAAGAAAGGCGAAATCATGAAAGGAGATGCACTTGGAGTGAGATGCAGGAAGTTAAACTCCTTGTGAGAAAGACTGTCTAAGGGGAAGAATTGTATCCTGGAATGCAGTGGAGAAGGCAGGTAAAAAGAGGGCTCCTGAGAAAGAAAAGAAGTATGAATTATTTTTTTTTTCTGAGGCAGCCTATGCATCAGGCATGGCTTTTGCCAGTCCCAAGTCTTCTCATCAACTGCCAGTTTGGTGTTATTGTCAAATTTTACATATTGTATTTTTTTCTTGATGAGTAATAAATTTGAATAATGCAAGGAAATTTCCCTCATTAATTAACTTCATAAAAGGTGCTTGAAATATAATTTCATGGGATTCTGGATGTTCTGTGTATATGAAAGTTAATTATATCTTGTATATGGGAATTTCAAATCTCGTCCCACTAGTAAAGTTAGAGGAGCAGTAATAGTCTGCTTTGCATGCAAAGGATTTCTTGTAGCATTATAATTTTGTTTGAATGGTAATATTACTTTTCATTTTGGTCTTTGTGGGTGGATAAAAATTTTCCCCAAAGCATAAAATGAGAAACTATTCATCTTAATCTTGATTAGTCCTAAATTTAGGACTAAAGGGTTCATATAAAACTTTGCATTTGGGGATGGGAGATTTCTGAATCTAATATTTGTTAGTAATATGCATGTGTACATAATTAGCTAGATAACATGTGGGCTCTATTTTTCATCTCCCTTAATGATGTAGATATCAATGTAACTATCTCCCTAAAGATGTTTATTGCTGGAGCCAGGGACACACTCGACTTATGGCTATGGGACTGTGATACGTTTGGTTATGTGTTGTTGGAATCTAAACTGTCTGTACATTATATAAATGTTTTGAAAACCACTAGAGAATAACATGTAATTAATATTGCAATTTGTTCCTGATGTTCTCGTTGAGCTAATATTTCTCTTCAGATTTTGACAATCCTGGTAGATTTTCATGTCACTGGGTAATTTCTAAAGAACCTCTTCCCTGAATCTGGATGTATACTTGTCTTCATTTATAATCTGAATGGAGAAATAGGGAAACAGATGGCTTCTTAGAATCAATGTTGACTTACTAGTTGTCTCTAATGAAGGAACCATTACATGGTAGAAGAACATCAACTCTTCCTAAAACTATTGCTTATCGTGGTGCTATAGAATCTTTAAAAGAAGGATGCCAAAACTGTTGATGCCAAAGTCCTGTACCTACAAGCTTCACATCATAGTATTTTATAAGAACTCTAAAGTAGATTTTCCAAGACTTGTACAGTCAGTTAAAGGTAAAATCAAGTTCTAAATCCTAAATAAGTGGACTATATATCTTGTCTCATATGCTTAAAATAATCTTAGGTTAGGTTAAGTCACTTGGCCAGTGATTTTCTGTCATGCAGTTCCCATCAAGTGTATTAGGGCAGTCCTAATTGGTCAATGTTTACTCCTGAGTGATTATAATGAACGCACTGGGAATCAAACTCATGTCCTCTGGAAGAACAATGCCATTTCTTGACTTCTTAGTATCACTTTATCACCCTATATGCTGGTAGCCATGTCAGAGGAACAGCAGGTGGCAATTGAAGTTCATCGTGTCCCCTCATCAGGAGAAAACTCTCTGATGGGTCAATCTTATTTAATCAAGTTTCTGAGACCACAGACCCCAGGATGTGCTTCTGCTGTTCCTTTACATGTTTGCGATTGTGATTTCTCTCTGATTCCTGGCATAGTATGAGTGGATGTAGGGAGATCCCCACTGCCTGTATGCAGTGTGTTTATCCCATCGAAACATCCCAATCTACTGAGTATTTTTATATGTGGATTGTCTAGAAGGTGACTCCTCCCTAACCTGTACTGTCTACTTGGCAATAAAAATGATAGCTTATATAGAGTTTGGATGAATAAAAATAAATACGAGGACATGTTTTATTGCTAAGGCCTATAAGTTCCACTTAAGGAGCTGCTTTAGACCATATGTCAGGATAATGATTAAAGGAAATCATTTGTGTCCAGGGGCCAGGCTGGGTCTAATTCTCTTATTGCTGAAAAGATACAATCACAGGTTTCTGTGTGCACCTTTAGCTGAAACAAAGCTTTAAAATAATTTTATGTTCTATGGGATTCCTTGCTAATAGTTTTCTTAATATGAAAAATCCAGAAAATCTAAATTTTACAAGGACACGTAGCTGATCTGTCTGATTCATTAGGCTAGGGTTAGGAATTCAAAACAGACCAATTGTTGATAGCTGAAGAAGGATTAACTGTTTGTACCCATTCTCAATTTGCTGATATAGCTATGCACTTCAAAGATTAAAAAAAAATCAATCGAGTTTTTTTTTTTTTTTTTTTTTAATGTAGAAGAAGTCTAGGAAGAGAAGCAACTTTTATGCAACAACACCACAGGGAAAGAAATTCTAACTAGTCAGAGCTACATAAAATAATTTTACTCTGTAGCCCTGAGAAAGGACTACAAGTTTCCTTTTGTGGTCAAGGATTGCACACACCGTAGAAAGTGCATTTTGAGATTTAAAGTGCTATGATGCCGCAGTGTCTTGGGAGTGCTGACTTAAGTTGAAGCTAAGAGATTTACTATTTCTCAGGAATGTTCACTTGAGCTTGAACTAGAGGGTTTACAATATTCCTGGTGTCTCTGTATCCCAAGACTTAGCACTCTCCAGGAACTACTGAGTACTAGAGAAATCCGGAATGAATAACTTCTGATTACAGGGTGTTAGAGTAAAATAATTATATAGCTGTGGATTAGTTAAAATTGCCTTTCTCATGCCTGGGAGAATGCAAGGCAAAGGGTTTAAGTGGCTAATACATTCATAAATATAGATTGTAAGCACACAATTTTCTCATTTTCTTGTACTCTTCATTGGTTTAGATTTATGACTCCTTTAAAATTTCTTATAAGATTATCTCTCAAAATAGATAATAAAGTGATTGTTTCTTTACACCACAATTTGCACCCTGCCAATATACAAGTTACTTAGATATATTGTATGTGATTTTTTGGGATGGCTCTCTTTTTAATTTTTTTTTTCCATTCAAAAGAATTTACACTTCTTCCCCTCCTCCCATTCTCCTCCTAACCCCCCCCCCCCTTCCTCCTTAAGAGAGGACAAGGAACCCTGCCCTGCAGGAAGTCCAAGGCCATTCCCCACTACATCCAGGCCTAGGAAGCTTTGCATCTAAATAGACTAGGGTCCTAAAAAGCCAGTACATGCAGTAGAAACAAGTCCCAGTGCCTTTATCAATGGCTTCTCAGTCAGACCTCATTGTCAGCCACATTCAGAGAATCCAGTTTGATTGCATGCTCACTCAGTTCCAGTCCAGCTGGATTTGATGAGCTCCCATTAGAACAGGCACACTGTCTCAGTCCTGACTTTCGCGGTCCTGACTTCCTTGCTCATCTTCTCCCTCCCGCTCTTCAATTGGACCTTGGGAGCTCAGTTAGTGCTCTGATGAGGGTCTCTGTCTCTATCTCCATCTGTCACCAGATGAAGATTCTATGGTTATATTCGAGATAATCATCAGTGTGATAGTGGGGCAAAGCCAGTTTAGGCACCCTCTCCTCTGCTGCCCAAGGACCTAGCTGGGGACATCCCTGTGGACATCTGGCATCACCTCTAGAGCCAAGTCTCTTGCCAACCCTAAAATGACTCCCTTAATGTAGATATCTTCTTCCCTGCTTCTATATCTGCCTTCCTCCATCTCTCCCAAGCTCTCTCCAGACTTTCCTTTCTCCCTTCTCTCTTCCCCTCTCCCCTTCCCCTATCCTCACCCCCATTCCCATCCCCACCCCTATGTTCCCAACTTTTGCCCGGCCATCTTGTTTGCTTCCAATTTCTAGGAGGGTCTATATATGTTTTTTCTTTGGGTTCTCCTTTTTATTTGGATTCTCTAGGCTTGCGAAGTATACGCTTTAACCTGTCAGAATGGCTAAAACACCAATGATAGCCTATGCTGGAGTGGATGTGGAGTAATGGGAACACTCATCCATTGCTGGTGGGAATGAAAACTTGAGCAACCACTTTGGAAATCAGTGTGGTGGTTTCTCAGGAAATTGGGAATCAATCTACCTCAGGATCCAGCAATACCACTCTTGGAAATATACCCAAGAGATACCCAATTATACTACAAAAGCATTTGTTTAACTATGTTCATAGCAGCACTATTTGTAATAGTCAGAACCTGGAAACCACCTAGATGACCCTCAATGGAAAAATCATAAAGAAAATGTGGAATATGTGCATATTAGAGTACTACTCAGTGGTTAAAAAAATAATGATATCTTGAATTTTGCATGAAAATGGATGGAAATAGAAAACACTATCCTGAGTGAGATAACCCAGACCCATAAAAAATGAATATGGTATGTACTCACTCATTGATGGATCTCTTTTTTAATATTTTATCTATAATCATTCACTTAAAGAATGGATTGTAGCCCCTTCATGACTCCTGTATTGCCTGAAAGATTTAGCTAGAGTATATAAGCTGTAAGGGAAAGAAGGGAGTCAAAAGAAGGAGCTAAGATAGACTAGAAGGAAAACATCAAAAATGAGAAAATTAAAAGGGAAACATCAAGAGTAAATATACAGTTAGAAAGAAAGCACCAAGAATGAGAAAAGGAATAAAGAAGGCAAAAGAACAATGGAGATGAAGGTAACCATCAAGAAAGTGTGTTAATGTCTTTCCTTTAAACCTCTGAGATAGAAAAGTCTTAGTTTATGCTGACACTGTAGATTCTTTTTAAGTCCTGTGCTGCCTGGAGACTGGCCCCCTACTTGGCAATACTCATATATTTTCATTTTATTTTTACAGTAATATAGTTTTGTGCCAGTTTACTCTCTTCAAGGATCAAAGCAAAGAAATGGCTTTCTTATTTGACTTAATCCTCCCCTTTTTGTCTTTTGTTCTTCACCTATATACATGTAAAATCCTATCAGAAATTTCTTACCATGCAAAGGAGCATGGTTCTGAGGATTTGGTTAGGGCTAAATTAATGAGTCAACACCATTCCATTGTTTCATTGTTCTATTTGCATGAAATCGAGCAGGTGTTTTCTGTTTTTAACAAGCTTTAGAGACTAGGATTGTATTAGGGACCAGTTCCCTTTCTGGTCTCTAAATCAGAAATGTGTCTTTACAATTAGATCATTAGAATGGTATTCTCCATTTACAAGACAAGATTTCTTAGGAACCAAGCCTGAGACTGTTCATTCTTCTCTCCTTCCAGGTTTGATGAAGAGAGAATTCTCTGTGGGGAAATGAAAATAAAATCAAACAGGATGTCTTCATCTCGAAGTTTCCAGATTTTAAATATGTGAGAAAAATATTTCTAGTATTTATAAACTAAACAATTTATAGTATTTTAATTAAAGTTGATTAAGATAGCAACTGACAAATATGAATGAAGCAAAAAATAAGCCTGCCTAATGTATGATCCTAGATGAAATTTGCATGCTTTGTTAAATTTTTAAATATTATTTTAATTTATTCATGTGTATTCTGTGTGTCTGTGTACACATGTGCACATGGTTGAATGGGCTAGGTACAACTAAGTACAGGGCCCATCGAAGCAGGGCACGTGTGATCCCTTGGCACTAGAGTTACACAAGTTTGTGAGCCACTAGACATGAGTGATCAGAATAGAGTGTGGGTTTTCTAGAAGAACAGTGCCTCCTATGGAATTCTCAGCCATGATTCTAACCCCTCACCTTGAAATTCAGGAGATTAAATACAACTTTCTGATGGGGAGAAGAGCACAACAGCCCTTAGCCAGGGTTAAAGAAAGTAATCACCTTGAAAAATCCCTGTGAGAAATGCTAAGGGTGTTGCAAGATATATCTAGCAATGTTGCTCTTGTATGGATGTTAGCAGATAAAAGATCATCAGGGTAAATGCTCAAACACAAACATCTTTAGCTTTGTTAAATTATATTGTCACAAAACAAAGTTTTAAGTGTCTCATTTGAAAAAAAAGAAACATTAGTATGAATTCAATTAAAACTCAACTATAATAATAACTAAAATTTAACTGCACTTGAAGCATTCACGTCTCACATACTTCAGTATCTTTTTGTTGTTGTTGTTGTTGTTCTTTTATTGCTATTTATTGAGCTGTACATTTTTCTCTGCTCCCCTCCCTGCCTCCCCCCCCTTCAAACCTCCCCCAAGGTCCCCATGTTTCCAATTTACTCAGGAGATCTTATCTTTTTCTACTTTCTACTTCCCCTGTAAATATATCTATGTAAGTCTCTCTTAGTGTCCTCATTGTTGTCTAAATTCTCTGGGATTGTGGTTTGTAGGCTAACTTTCTTTACTTTATGTTTAAAATCCACTTATGAGTGAGTACATGTGATAATTGTCTTTCTGTGTCTGGGTTACCTCACTCAAAATAGTGTTTTCTAGCTTCATCCATTTTCCTGCAAAATTCAAGCTGTCATTATTTTTTCTGCTGTGTAGTACTCCATTGTGTATATGCCAAAGGAAGAATGGATCAGAAAAATGTGGTATATTTAGACAATGAAGCTCTTGTTCTTTTTATACTGTGATATCTTTTCTCCTGGTTTTTCTATTTTTTTTTTGTTTTCCTTTGATTGCTTAACTAAAAATGTTTCAGTCAGTCCTTAAAGAGTTTGCCAATGTTATGGATTTTCTTATAATATTTCCAATTTTACCACCCTCTTATCAGAGATGTTTTGTACCTACACCTTTAAAATTTGTGGTGAGCTGTTTTATGGTGTAAACTATTGTTGTTCCAAGATATAAAGTGTTTTGTGCTAATTTTAGGTGGGGTGCCCTACAAGAGGCTGTTACTTTGAGCTGATTTATACTTCAGTGCTCTATTGAAACTTGCTTTTTAGCTCCATCCATGATATCAATTATGATATTGAAGACTCTATTGCCACAATGAATCTTAATGTCTCCTTTTTTATCTCTTAGCTGTTGCTTATTTTTTTTGTTAATTATTGTTCTTAATCCTAGTTATATATTAATCCTTTGATCAAAACAAGAAATCCTTCTTTGTCTCATAATGGTTTTAATTTAATTAATATATATAATTGTATATAGCTATTCGATTTCTGTACTTGGTCAAAATTTGTATAGAAATCTTGTTATATTGTTCCATTTTAAAGTTATTTGTGACTTGAACTACCATGCTTGAACAATATCTTAAATAAGAGAGTAACTTTTAAAACATTCACATTCAAAGCTAACATACAAAGTTATAAATAAAATCTCGACATTTTATGAAAGGCTCTGGGTTTGTGTTCTGCCATACCCCCAGCTTTCTTTGGCCAGATGTAGTATCTTAAGAGTTCATAGGCTGATACAAACATGGTGTGAGTGGATAACATCTTAAATTGCTCTTTGCTTGACAATGTAGCTGAATAATAAAGCACTTGCAACCATGCTTAAAGGTCTTTTGTTCTAAGGGGAGGCAGCGGTGGGGAAGAGACAGAAATCTTTAATAAATAAATAAATAAATAAATAAATAAATAAATAAATAAGAAATACTAAAAAAAAGGTCTTTTGTTCTATCCTCAGGTATATATATATATATTCACATTCTGCTTTCAGGTTCAAAGTTTAGGTGGCTCTTTATTTAATATGATTATTGATGTGCAAATATTTCCTCAGTTTTATCACTTGTAAAGGGATCTTAATTTATTTGTTCTTGTTTTCAAATCTTTTAATTTATTGCTACAGTTATTCCCTCCCTGTTTTTCTTCCTTTCCCTTTCACTCTTTCCCTCCCTCTTTCTCTTCCTCCTTTTTTATCTGACTTCTTGATTCAGGTTGGCCTCTAACCCATGATCTTCTTTCATCAGCTTCTGAATGCTGTTTCATTTCAAATATTTGTGCATAGTGATTTCTTTAGTCTTTTGATCCAATTTTATCTAGAAACTTTTGAATGATTAAAGAGTCCATTATTTGGTTCCCCCACAGGGTCAGTTTCTGTTAAGTACATTTTTTATCACAAATATACTGAAGTTCCTTATTTATTTATATGACTTGCCTTTTTTAGAAATTGGACAATCTACACTTAATCATATTGAAACTTACTTGTTGATAGTTTTGTTTTAAATTTTAAATATCTTTTCGAATTTCTTTACAGAGCACTAGAGCTGATCAAACTAATAAAATACACAAGGTTGAAGGAATTATTCAACCTTGAAAGGATAAACAGAAATGGATTTGCTATACCCAAATCAGTTTTACATCTATGTATGCTTATTTTGGACTTCTTTAAAGCTACTTTTTCACATTTTTCTTCAGTGACTCTACTGGTCTGTACTCTATATATCTACTAACCATTCTTGCTTTTATGGAGATACTCTTAAAATTATGAAACATTTTTTATACAGACAAATATAAATTTTTTATACAGACCTAATTCTAAAACAGGGTGATACCATCTAAAGTGCTTCAGTTTTTAACAGGGTGTGTGCTATACTACCTTAGTCTTGTGTTACTTTCTGAAGGACAAAAAATGATTAATCTCAAATATATACTAATCACATATCCAACACTAGACATCTCACATCTGCTGTACATGTTACCAAAATTGCTAAAGTATCTATCCATATTGAAATGTTTCTAAACCTCTCAATCAATAATTGAATGATTTATTAATATTTTTTGCTTTTTTCTACTAGGAAATACTAGAAAACTAGATGCAATAAACTGAATGACAACATCATAATAATTGCTTGTTAGTGACTTATTATAATGATTTTTACACATTAAGATACCCATAAATTAAAAAAAAAAGTTTAAGTCAAACTGTTAATAATTTAAAAATGGAACACATGGAAGCCATTTATATAATATTCTTTTTTTTCTTTTTTTATATTCCTTTTTCTTATAGTCAAACATGTATTCATGATTATTAGATCCATTTAAATGACAACTAGCACTGGATTAGAGCTACTGGGGTTTGACATCCTAAAGGCATATTCCAACTGACTTCAATTCATGTTTCTGCCATTTGTAAAGCATTTTCTCTTTAAAGGTTTATTTTCCTAAATGTATTTTCCTTATAAGGCAGTTTAAGATGAAGTTAATTAATTGAAATGTATGAAAATTGCCTCATAAAAAGATGTGCCACTATTTTCTTTCTAGTAACTAAATATATGGTTCAAATTAAGAAATCCAGATGTAAAACTCTTTGCACTTAGTCTCTCAGCTTAAATAGGGGAAGCCTGTGAAGAGATTAATTTAAACAGAATATTTGTAAAATCCCACTAATAATAATTCTTTTCTTATCACCAATGCATTTTCTATGGTGTACATTCACCTACATATTATAACGTAGCTGTCACAAAAGTCTCAAAATAATTTAAATTTTCAATCTACAGAATTGATGACTTCATACGGTTTGATTTGACATTCTATAATTCTTAAACTAGGAAATATTTTTCATGTCATGTAGAAAATATTGTTTTTAGATTGATAGTTTCTGAGACTCTGTTCTTGGTATCAGTATTTTTAAGAATTGTTTAAACACAGTCTCAGAAACTCATTGCAAACTGAAAAATACTACATTTGTTAGGTAACTGTTTGTAAGAATAGTGACTCACGTTCTTAAATTTTATTATTACTGTTAAAAACAAGTTTCATCCAAACTTTAGTCAATATTACAGCTGCCTGTGGTTTGATCTGTGTTAATTTGTGTTACAGTCCAAATTCAGATTAACAAGACACAAGAAGACTTCCTTCTGATAAAACATTTATTGTGCTTAATGGAGGAAAAAAATGATGATGTATGATAATGTTATTGTCATGATTATAAAAAGGTCAGACCACTGAGTTCCTTCTGTTTCTCTTTCTTCATGGGTATGTAGGCAAATAGTAACCAATGTATGTTGTGGGAGCTTTTTCAGCTAATAGCCTTGAAGATTGACTAAAGGAGTTTTCACAAATGTATAGGTAGGAGATCTTGACACAGTGTTAGTACCTCAGCTTCTCACTATATTCAAATGAACTGAACAAATGTCAATCAAATCATTGAACTAAGTCCAGTAATATAATACATATGTGTATTATATATAAGTATGTATATATGTATATATATTCACACTATTATATTTTATTTGATTAAATATATATTCATATTGATATTGCTGTGCTATATTTGATATGTGATCAAATACAATACAGAAAGATGAATTAAAATACATCTCTATGGGAAAAGTACCACTATTTTTACTAATAGGCTTGCATCAGTCCAGACATATGCTAATGGACACTTGGCTGAAACCCTATCAGGAAAACTCAAATACTGAAGCTGATATCTGATAAAGAAAGTGTAGTTCTGGAATACTCCAACTACACATCGTTCTTTATTTTCAGATATAAATTTACACTTTCCTATGCCTTGCAAACTGAAATGTCCAACTTTACTGGTTCAATAAATTTTTTTAAGATTTACTAAACAAAAAAAATATATGTGTGTGTGTGTGTGTGTGTGTGTTGATGCAGAATTCATCATGATATTAAGCAATCAAAATTAAGGAAGTTCTAGAAAACCATATCCAATGACCACTGTACTATCATTATGTGAAAGCAATGGTCAAAAAGAACTGAGAATAATATAGCTCAGTGTAGAACATTTGCCATGTATTCAGAGTACTCTGAATGTAGTCCCAATACTGTCAAAACCAAGCAAACAAACAAAAATCTCCACTTTATAGTAAAACTTTTTAAAATTATAAGTAAATCTGTCTTTCATCTATCTGTATAGAGATATAAAAATATTGTATAAAGTAGAAGCTTTCACATCTTTCATGCCATGCTTATACCACTTGTTTGATGTTTTCCACAGCTGTGAAATGGGTTGAACATTTGCATCGGTCTCCAAAGGAGTCTTATTAATCATGTTCTTTAAAACTATAGGTGGGCCTGATCAGAAGTGAGTATTGAGCTTCCAAGATGGAGCAATGGATAAAGACACTTGATGATAATCAACTCCGCAAATTCTCTGATTCCATGTGATCATCTGACTTATGAATGGCTATATAT
>NW_026068011.1:1286727-1324664 GCF_014885135.2 Alexandromys fortis
CACATTTATACACACAAATAAATAACTAAATATCAGTATATTCAATCAGATGTAGTGCAGTCCCTTAGTCCTTTTTTCCTCTAGGACACTATAATACACACACACACACACACAAAACCTTTATCAAGTTACATTGATACCTTGATAAAGTCCAGAGAGTAGAGTTACGGTGTTGTTTGTGATATGTAAGATTTAGAAAAGCCAGCTCAAGTGGGCTCCTGTTTTCACCACCCTATCTAAATCCTAATATACTAATATTTATATATACACGAATATCACTTTCAAACCAAGAGATATGCTATGTTTTATTTCTTCATGAGTAGATCCAGTTTTCCTCTGTATGAAGATTTATTTTTATGAGTTTCTTTTGATGAATTTTGCTAGAAATCTTTCAGCTTTCAGATACTCTGGTAGGCAATATTATTACTCTTATCCTAGATATTAAATGTTTAAATTTTTATTTGAATTATGTGATCAGACCGGAAGGCCCTCACATAGAACTTATATAGCTATTTATTTCCATCCTGCCTGACAATAAAAGTTTCATAAGAAAAGCAATTTGAGAATTGGGTTATTGTTATAGTGATACATGCTAATAGGCCTTAAAAATTAGATGGGGAAGAGTTTAAAATACCTAAGGAGGTAAAGATATTTGCTAGAAAGCCCAACAACATAAATTCAATCTTTGAACCCACATGGTACATGACCACATATACATACACATAGACCTGCAAACAAAATAAATCAGTGAAAATGTAACCAATCTTTTTAAAGCAGGAAACTGGGTTTTGCATGTACTGTCACAGCAAAGTTTTACCTGAATTCTTAAATTGTACAACTGCTATATATTCTGTTAAAATAAAAGTCCCCATCTTTAATCAATGAAAGAATTATTCCTTTTTTTTACTAAAAAGGTCTGTATTTTGTTGTAGTTAAAAAAATTCCTTAATTTATATAGGGTGAAGCTATTGAACATGATCATATAAAACTATATGAGCACTTGTGTATGCCAGTAATATTAGTATTTGATAACAAAGATATATTCTTAAATATCAATAGCTATGTGCTAACTCAATATTCTTATCTGAATTTTGTCAGAAATAGCATCAGAGCTTAACCTTTGTATAAATTTAAATTATTCTACTTTATAATCTTCTAAAACATTAATATACTTTAAGTACAAACTAGTTACTATTTAAAACATTCTAGAGATGGTTTTCAATGCGTTTATTTGGGGGAACTAAAAAATATCACTGGTGATGCTTCTATCTGATCAGTGCTATTTTCTATTTATTTGAACACACTAATTCAGAAAACCATGCATTTAACAAGTGTTAAAGTCTTTTAAATTGAAATAGAAATTCATCAACTTTGCAGCCTGATTTATATTATTCAGTAATGGAATTACTTTATTCTATTTCTCTACAGGATTCTATATACAATTCTTCTAAATATTAAGTAAATACATAATAAATAAATAAAAGATTTCATTTCTTGAATAAAAATAGCCTCTATGTCATTGTCTTTTCATTATCTTAGAACCATGAACGTCATAAGCAACAGAATGCTAATGCATTGTACGTGAATCATAGGAGGAATCCTGAATTGGAATTGCCAGCTTTGTCACCATGCACCCGATCTTTAGGCAAAGGTCTCTTAGAAACCAGTGGGACCCTGCACAGGTGCCTCATGCTCACCTTGCTCTGTTGTATTCTTTAGACTGCTATGAGCAGTTGACCTTGGACTCACATGAAAACATCTGTGTGTTTCAGTTATCAATTTAAAAAGCACCTGTTTTTTGGAAATACATTCTAATTCCCCAACTGAAATGAGAGTGTAGTTAAAAAAAAAAACTGATTTTCAGCACCTCTTAAGAGCACTTACTGCTCTTCTGGAAGATCAAGATTTGATTCCCAGAACCCACATGGTGGGTGACTCACAATCTTCTGTAACTCTGGTTTCAGTGGCTCTATGACTCCCTTTGGTATTTGAGGCCCTGTGAACACTTGATGACAGATATACATGCAGATTAAACACTCATACACATTAAATAACAAATCTAATGAGTATTTAATTAATTAGTTTTTTATTTGTCTGTAATGGTTCATTAAGTTTAAATAATAATGATCGACTATTGGGAAAAAATACAAAGGTAGATGTGTAAGTGGCAATGTTTCCTTTATGTTGTAGTCTTAGATATTCCAATGTGGTTTACATCGACTGCAGAAAATGCAAATGAGCATTTATTAAGGAAAACCTATGTTAATACTATCAGATTCATATGCAGACCTGAAAGCGTTAGCTCTAACTCTGAGTCAAGCTTTGCTTCTTAAATGATGGAGAAGTATGGCCGTTGTGACATTATTCCTTCCCAACTGCGCATTGAAACAGTCTCTGTGGTTCCTTGCAAGTTCCTAACAACACACAGCTTTCTGTGACTTCTTTGCTAAACACGGTTGATCATTTCTACCTTACCCAGAAAGTAGCTAATGCAGTGATTTATATGCAAGGCACTGCAAAACCCCTTAGGCAGACTACACACTGTCAAGCATTTACTAAGAGGATACCTACTTCTGAATTTTGATGAGAACCTGATCTTGGGTCCCAGATTACTTTACCCATAGTCATATTGAAAAATGTCTTTTATAATTTCTTTATGTTTAAAATATACAAATTCTGGGGCATAAAGGGATTACAGATTGGAAAACTTTTCTAACTGTAGATTTTTGGGTAAAAACCAGTACAACTTCCCAACAAAAAGGGCAACCTTTCAACACTAACAATAACCTGCTTTTCTTCTCAGAAGCTGCCTCAAATCTCTACAGTGAATCAGAAAATAATGTCAGGATGAAAAGTAATAAAGTCCAGAAAAACACGATGAAAGGAATATTGTTTGCATTCTCCTAATATCAGCAGAAGATAATTAAAATGTTCTATATTCTATGACCAAAACAAGCAAACAAAAAAGCAAATACATTGAATATATGAACTATCCATAAGTTTCCCATGACAGAATACTTGATGAGAGTCAATTTGTAAGGAAATATGTATTTTGGCTCATGGCTTCAGAGAATAAGTCCCTCTCCACAGGAGAAAGAATATGTTTGGTACTGAAAATCTGGCCAAGAACCCTTCACTGGGGACTTCACAGGCCCCAAGGGTGAATCTACCATTAATATTTTGTTAAAAAGAAATGTCAAACCTCTATACCAGTAGATTAGTTTATCTCTCAGATCTCATCAAAGATGTTTCCTCTTAAAACAAATATTTATCTGCATATGTTAAATTAATTGTTTCAACAAAAAATAAAACAATTATGTGTCTTGAACATATGAAACAATTCCCCAAGTCAAAGAATGTGCTTAAACTAAATCATGATATAAAAATATTTATGAAACTTAATACATTTTAATGTTAAACTTTGACCAATATGCAAGCAAAATCACATCAGAATCATTCATTGACAGCTATGAAACAAGGTATGTAAAGTCTATTCACAGAAGCAATGAACTTCTACTAACCCCATATCTGACCTCAAGGATATTATGATTCAACTTGCCTTCACTATGTGGTTTAGGATGACTGCCAAATGCAATTAGACAAGGTTATGTGAAAGAAATTGATCTGAATTAGAAATAATAAACTTATCCTTCTCAAAATCAATAATTTATCTTCATTTCAAAACATGTGATTCATTTGATAGAAACACCTTTTTCTGTACATATTATCAAGGACTCAGAAATTCAAAAAAATGACAGGCAGGAGAGCAGGGAAAAGTGTAGAGCTCATTAAAAATCAATTAAAAAATTAAAGACATAGAGGTAAAAATCTAACCCACCCTGGTGGACTTGAAGAGTTGTAGAGACAATATTTGGCTACATGATTTTTTCATAATAAGAGGTTGTTAATTAGGTCTTTTTTTTTTTACTTTTTAAAAATCTGTTTGTATTCAGTTTTTTTTTTCTTTGAACTCACATTTCTAGAACACCATAATTCATCTTAAAGATATTCTCAAGACAAAAGAGGACATCTCTATGTTATAAAAATCTATGAAAGATCTATTGAATATGGTCTACAAGAACAACATCTTGTGTGGCTATGGAGATAACATAGTCAGTAAAGAGCTTGCTGGAAAGGCAAGAGGAATGCCGTTGATCCCTCACTACTGAGATGAAAAGCCAGGTTGTTATGTTATTACATATCAAAGGGCTAGAAAGGCTGAAAAAGAAGTTATCTGTGGAACTCTGCCTAGACAGCCCATGCAGTTCTAGGTTCTATGACACTGTCTCAGAAAGCAAGTGGAATATCTTCTGAAGAATTACAACACAGGTGTCCTCCACCACCTGTATTGACATACCCCTGCATATACACAGACATACACACTCACTCACATGAACACATGCATGCATTCAATTAAGTTAAATTAAAATGTAAAAGAAGCAGGGGTTAAAGATATGACCTGGTTGGTAAAGGTCTGTTGTGTAATCATAAGGTCTTGAATTCAGATTGCCAACACCCACAGAAGAGTAGGTAATTTTAACCCCAGCAGTGGAGTGACCATGAAGATAAAGACAGACAGATCACCAGAGGTCTACCAGAGTGGCTACCTGGGTAGCCTCAAAGAGTCATTCACCTTTACTCCAGAAAGACTTTGTCTGAGAAAAAAAAAAAAAAAAAAAAAAAAAAAAAAAAAAAAAAAAAAAAAACTGAAATCTGAGCAAGCAATGAAGATATCAGAAATTCTGACATCTACACATACACAAACATGCACATACAAGTTTAAAAATTAATAACCCTTATGTTTAACAAAACTATTATTTCAGCTCCAATTTGCCTAGAGTTTTCTATCTGGGTGACTTTCTCTGGGACTCTTTTATTAATTTTATAGTCAGAAATCTTCCCTCTTGAAACTAAATCAATTTAATTTTTTCTACTATTTAAAAAAATAAAATGATTAAACATAGTAAATAAGCTAACCCTACTTATCAAAAGAATCCTACAGAAAAGATGTTCTAATGCTATTAACATAATGTTTTGAGTAAATTAATCTAGAAAGCTGTTCAGTGAGATATGATTTCTAAGTATATATGCATAGAGGCATATATGTATACAAAAATATATAGAGGCATGTATACATATATACACATATATGTCTATATATATATGAGAAAGTAAAGTCATAAACCAGTTATTCTCTAAAAACAGTCATAAATTTTCTTTAAGCAGGATGCTATTCAAACTGATACTTTCAGCCATCATACTACCTAATCAAAGATTAATATCAAGAAACAACTATGAGAGGGTAAAATACTTTATATGGGAAAGAAAACTTAATTTGCAATAATATACTAAGTGATACAGGTTAATTATGTCAACAAATACATAGAGTACTTAGCATGCTACAAAAGATTAAGTAATTAACCAATAGGTCATTAGGAATTAATAACTATTCATTATTTATTAGTCATCTCTTGTGTTCCAATAACTTCCTGAGTCATTAAAAATAACAGATCTTTTGATATATTAAACTACTGTAAATGTTAATTTTTATATTTTCATATTGAGAAATAACAAACTTGAGGCTGAGAATTGTTGAATGGCAATTTTTCCCTTAAGAGATAATCTATTTTATTGCACAAGCATGTTACCTTTTAATCAAATGTGTCCTAGATGTATTTTCCCATTTAAAGTAGAAAAAAGAATGAAAATAAAAACTAGGCTAGTAATTATTATCAAATCCTAGGTACCGTTTTGCACTTTTATTTTCAAATGGACAAATAAATGTTTTATTTGAGCCAAAAGTCGTCTGATAATTTCAAGTCTGTTCACTATGTCAGCTTTCTGTTACTGTGGCAAAATATCCAAGGCAAATAACTTACAAGAAAAAAAATTTGATTTCTGCTGAAAGTGTAAGAAGTCTTGTTTGGTTTGGACTTGAGGAGGCTCAATGCATTTTTGTGATAATGTGTAGCAGAGACTTTCTCACCTCCTAGCAGCTTGGAGAGGAGTGTACTAATGTCTCACCAGCAACTTAATCATATTCAATCTGGATCAGACTTCAAGGGACTGTCACTTACTTTTAGGGACAAAAAACTGAAACAAAAACCTTAACATAAAGGTTTTGGGGATATACAAATTCTAAATTTCCACTAAATTATTTCTTGTAGGTCTTTAAAAAAAATTCACCAAGCCCTCAGATGGGATAAAACCATGAAAAATATTTCAAAAGACAGTATAATTACTATTCTGTGTCACCTCTGCTTATCATAATCTAAAAGACATTCTTATCAACCCTTCTTCACTCTGGTCATGAATGAAGCTTGCTGTCGTTAATAATCCTAAAATTTGTTTCAGCTGTCTCTGTAGCTTTCTCCTTCATGATCCTGATCTCCCTTACTCATAAATTTCCTCCTCCCTCTATTTGATTGTATTCCCAGAGCTTGCCCTGGTGCTTGGTTGTAGATCTCTGCATATGGTTCTGTCAGTTGCTGGATAGACACTCTATGGTGATAGGAAGATCCCTGGTGCATGAGTTAGGTAATTGGAGCCCATTTCCTGTGGTGGGATGCCATGCTCAGCCTTAATGCATGGGGTGGTTGTTGGTCCTTCTCCAATTTATGTGCCAGACTTTTGTTGACTTCCCATGGGAGCCCTTACCTTTTGGGAGGAGTGGATGGTGGATGAGAGGAGTAGGGTTAGGGGGAGAACCAACCAGTGGATGGAATGTAAAATAAAATTTAAAAAGAAAAAGTAATAATTCTAAAACTTAGCCCTGTATATCTAATAAAATATATGAAAACTTACACCATCCAATCACTGGAGGATTAAAAATGGAATTGCAATTCCACTTTTATTGGGTCTTAGAAAACAAAAAGAGGCATTTGAGGAAAGCAGTCTTCCACTCTCATCGTGTGTGTGTGTGTCCAAAATACAGCATGCCAGTATGTATATTACTTGTGTTCATGTTCAGGGTTGTCTGCAACTGGATGGAGAATCTACAATCACTAATTTACTAAATCTTCATAATTCCTAAGAGCAATTTATTAACATTTGCATTTTAACAAGTGCCTATAGCCAACATGTGAGACTGTGGCCTGGATATGGATATGTTTCAGGATAGCTCTGAATGATGACTGTGAGAAATAGATCTGGAACCACAAAGAAGCAACCACGTAGCACAAAGTACTCTGACAAATTAAAGGTTTTAATTCTACAGAAGGACGCACAGCTGTGCTTAAGCAAGCAAGCACAGCCAGCAGGAGTTCCACTAAGTATGTATCTTGCATTTTGAGTGTCAAAGCCCAACTCCACATTCTTTTTATTTTAACTTTCTTTTGAGAATTTCATATCTTAGTATTATATTTACAGCATTCTTCCTCCCTGCCCTGCCTCCAACTGTTCCCATGCCCCTCAAAGTCCTACTCAAATTAATGACTTCTTTTTCTTTAGGCTAGCCTGGAATACACAGCTAGATCCTATTTCTATAATGCAAAAGTGTGAAATCAGAAAATGCAATATAATGGGTAATGAGAGAGTGATTTCTTCAGAGGATATAAATCTAATGTACAATGCCTGAGATAAAACTGATAGACCAATGGTCATTCCTGTACCATTACATCAAGGTAGACTTGCAGTAACCAGATCTTCAAAACACACCTTGTGACTCATAATCTTTGGTAGAAACCATAAACTATTGTATTTGCATTTAGAATGGTTAGACAAACTACATTAATTAGCACAGTGCATGAGATTGAAATTGTTCTGTAGCTTTAAAATCTTAGACAATATATCTTTAAATGTTGCTTTTAATAAAATTTTTGTCTAGTATTTGTGATCCAGAAACTGCTTTTGATGCCTCTAAAGGGTGTCTATAAAATTTGATCTTACCTTGAACCACCATTTCTTTTCTTTGCTTTGTCTCTTTCTTAACAAGAATACTGTGCCAAATTTATCACATTATGTTAACTTAACAGTTCAACATCAAAGATCATTTTATGATTTCTGAGGCTGTTTGCATCATTTATCATGTATTCCTGTGCTAGTCAGTATATATATATATGTATATATGTATGTATATATATATATGTGTGTATATATATAAACTATATATAGTTTATAAAAGCAAGAATCCTATTATGCTGGGCAGTGGTGGCAAATGCCTTTATTCCCAACACTCAGGAGACAGAGGCAGGTGGATCTCTGAGAGATCAAAGTCAGCTTGGTCTACAATAGCTAGTTCCAGGACAGTCAAGGATATTACACAGAAAAACCCTGTATTGAAAAAAAAAAATAAAATTCTATTACATATGAATGTATAACATAAATATTATATAACATTATAGTATATTCATTCATGAATAGCATTGTAACTATATATAATAAAAGCAAACATGCTCCTAAGTACATACAAAAATGCAAAACTCATTGACTGATTCAAGTTTTTTAAAGCTCGCTTTTATTTTGTTATGTGTAAAATCCTGATGAGTTTAAATCATGGCAT
This sequence comes from Alexandromys fortis, assembly GCF_014885135.2. Lineage (NCBI taxonomy): Eukaryota > Metazoa > Chordata > Mammalia > Rodentia > Cricetidae > Alexandromys > Alexandromys fortis. The sequence goes on from NW_026068011.1 coordinate 1,295,228, forward strand.
TTATCATATATGAGCATATTACAGTGATATCAAGGGTCATTAATACAAATATCTAATGAGAGTTAATTACAATAATTTTTATAGGCTAAATAATCATTCTTGGTTTTTGTGTAGCAATTTTGTTCATGGTAAATAATCTATCATGAAAGGAAGTTCATTAAGAAACAGTGTATCTTAAGTAAAGATGGAACATTCCAGCCTGCTCCTTAAATTCAAGAAGTAAACAACTCAGTAGCTTAAGATAATCATTGAAACTGACTAGATTCACTAGGCTTCTCCATCCTCATGTATAGAGGACCAAAACAGACTTCTGAGAGAGACTCTCAGTCAACTGTACTCTCTAGAAGAGGTTCATGTTGATTGAGGTACCAGGAATGGACATTCTCCAATGTACTGAGCTGCCTGCAGGCTGTAGAGCCTGTTCCAGTGTCCAGCTTCCATGAACTGTCACCTTACTGGGGTGGTTTTAGGAATACAGCACTCTTTGAATCATTTGTGATTTTGTAAGTAACACCTCATCCATACCTCTTTTTAGTAACCCCAATAAAACTTTTTGTTTCTTCAAATTGTACTTTAATGATATCCTTACTTTCATTTGTTGTTGGGTCTCTATCTGAAAAGAGTACAATTGCTCTCTTTTCTTTAGGAATAATATTACATAGCATTCATGTTCAATTTTAACTAAAAATACCATGCAGCAAATAAAATAAATTATCAGCATTGTTTTGTATAAAATCAAAAGGAGAAGCATGATTATCAACACCTATTATTTTACACAAATTTTGTTGCCTTAAATTAGAATATAATCTGTCTAGGTTTCAATTTCAGTTGCTGCAGAGACATTTAATAACTAAATGCATAGAAACAGAATTTCTGCTAATTTGTGCTTAGAAACCATCTAACTAACCAAAGGCAGATAACAGCATAGCACACCTACCATAGATTAATGCTGGGTTTTACGTCCCAGGTTATTTTTAGAATAAATATAAGGGACTTAATTCATAATTTATTAAAGTTTGATTGTTCTCATTTGACCAGGTAAAACTGCATCTCCTTCTGGATATACCAGCGTATCTTTACATGGCTTCACACTGATCATAAGACATTCAGATTTGGGGCTATATCTTTTTAACAAAATTCTGGCCCAGATTTTGCTCATATATACCATTAGAAAACGGCCAGACTAAAACAAAACAATAAAATATACAAATTTCAGACTCTTTTTTTCATAACAGATTCTAGAGACATAAGAGTAGAAAAATAATTTTTCTTTATCTTTCTCTACAATGAAAAAAATGGCCTCATGTTCAGAAATCAAAATTGAACAAGCCAAACATTTATTATTTAAGGTACTGTTAAAATCGATGAAATATTAATAATCCTAGAATCATAGACTTGGTGCACTCGTGAAGAATACCAAAAGGATCTGCATCAGCATGTAGTGGAAGTCACAGACAACTCTGGCTTTGGGAGTATAAAGAAATTTTGTTAACCAAAGATGGAAAGTCAGACTTGTATATTGCAGTTCAGAAAAAGATATCCGGTTGACACAAGCAAGATGAGAGGGAGATTCCCCTTCATTAAATTCACCATAGAGCTAAGGAGTTGTGCAGAAGCATAATTCTCTCATTATCTTCCTGGTAGCATCTTAAGAAGGAGGTTTCTGCTCTATTGGCACAGGTCAGTGGACACACACAAAGGAGAACATTCTGATAAGGAGGACACTGGAGTTTTCTACCAAAATTGATCTGTTTTCTGATTTTGATAGACATGAATTTTTCCAATGCTAAATCTCTTACCTAGGATGTTTGAGGCCCTAAGGTTACTTCTCAGAATCCCAGATGAAAGTAATAAAAAGCATAGCTTGACTTACAGGGAACCAGAGGTTCCTGTGATATGAAGTGATAATCTTATCTTACTAAGAAACTGTATTTTTATGATTATGTGTATTTGTGGTATACATATAGGTATGTGGATAAGCACACTCTTGGGTATGGGTGAGCATGCACTTGTATGTTCAAGTGTGGAGAAGAGAATATGAGGTTGATTATCATTTTTCTAGATCCTCACCATATATATTGAGGCAGGGCTTTCCACTTGAACCCAGAGATTAACAATTTGTCTTTTCTAGTTAACCAGCCATTTCAAGTAAATCCCGTGTTTATCACCAAGCACAAGGATTACAGGAAGGCTTTCAAAATCCAAACATGAGTCCTTATATTTGCATGCCAAGCTCTTTACTCTGTGAGCCATCTCCTTAGCTCCTAGTAGCTCATATTTTAATTCTACTATTGAAAATGCAATTATTATGTAAACATAGTAATTTATATTAATGTAGAATTAGTTTACAAATAACATGGATGCAATCTTTTCCCAGATTATTTAGCCTCATGAAACAGAACTGGTGGTAGGCCTGCAGACTCCTACATTGATAGTCTAAGAAATATTTTCAACTGTGCTATGGAAATTAAAATTAATAGTCATGGATTCACTCATTTTATTGATGCATTATAATTTTCATTTTGATTTTTTTATGTTTAAGCAGTTGTAACTTTGATCTACTAATTAAACCAACTTAGATATAGAGTTAATATGTCACTGACTACCATTCCACCCTACTTACAAATTTATTGAAAATTTTTCTTTTTTGAGGTTGCATCTCATATAGAATTAAAAGGCCTCAAACTAGACACACAATAATTGATGGCCTTGAAATTCTGATAGTTCTGTATCCACTAAAACAAGCAAGCATTCACAAATAGTCACACCTTACTAATTCCGGTGAGGACTCGCTTGCTCTCTCTCCCTTCAGATTCTTCAGTATCTAGAAGTATTCAGTGTCCTAGAAGTATGAACCAAAGTTATCAGGACATCTGATTATAGGCATAGCCAAATGAAAACATGAGTACTCTTGTTTTTAAGATACTTTTCAGTCTTAATGATGAAGCCTTTCAAACCTTAACTATTAACTATTGCATGTCAACTTTTACTTTTGTCTCTAAAAGTATCTCTTGTGTGTATTCATTTATATTTTTAATGCATTCATGCATGTATTGTATGTTTTTTTTTTCTCTCATAATCCCCTATCCAAGATTTCCACACTGATCTTCTTCCAATTAGTTACTATTGTTACCATAAAGAATTTGTTTCTACTTTCAAACCATACCTGCTCACATTATTTTATGTTTCTATATAAAGCTTAGGAATAATGAATAAGAAAGAAACATACAATATTTGTCCCAACATGTGAGAAATGAGCACTAAATTCTCAAAATCATAGTCCTAGTCTAATTAACTTGGTTTGATAGTCAAAACAAACACAAATTCTCAGTCTTCCAAATGTATGCAGGTTTAGAGTGTGAGGCTGGCACAAGCATCCAGTTCAATTTATTTAAAATGTAGGACAAATGAGCCACTTATGCTTGGTGCCAAAACTTCTCCTCAATTCCAGACGAGAGCTACAAGAACTTGAAAAAGTAAAGCACAATAACTTGTCAACAAGCAAATGAATTTATATGTTTTTCTTGAGCCTTATTGAAACATTAAGGTTTGATTTTGGGTGCATATTTCAGTAAAGAAAACAGAATCAGTTAGCCTGGTATATTGTTAAAAAAATGTGAGATTTACGTCAATTTTGCTAATGGTCTGTGCTTAACCACAATGGTTAGAATACAATTTTAGTATTCTTGGATAAAGAATTATAGTATATTTAAGCTTTAGAGGTTTTTAATTAACATTTCAATTAAAATATAGCATTTATGGAACTGAATGAGTTGAGATAGATTTAATATATATATATATATGTACATATATATATATGGAAATATGAGAATATTTTTGAAATATGACATTATTGTGTGAAAGAATCAGACAAGATAATGCTACAACTAAGGGAGTGGACATTGAAAGTAAACACAACAAAGAGGAATAGACAATCTTTTGTTGTGTACAGCTGTGGGCTTATGAACTTTACATATCCATTTTTTTTCAAGTTTAGGGAGAATTTTGTTTCTGTTTTTTTAGTATGTATATTCATTTTTTTCTGTTTTTTCTTCTCTGTTACATTAGTAATGCACTCGTTTTGTTCTGTCATATAAACACTTTTTACTATTTTTGTTACTGGACAGGATCTATCTATCTACTGAGTATTCTTTCTGTCTATTGACTACTAAATGTTACTTGTTAGACTGTTATCTCTGCAACAAATAGTTCTGTAGTTTCCATTTGGCATTTTTCTGATTCCTCTCTTTACCAAAGTACTTACTTTGTTAGGATCAGTTTGGTTAAAATTGTTTATTTTTTATGTTTTGTTTTATTTTTTATGTGTGTAAGTGTTTGCTTGCAACCCATTTATGCAGTGCCCATGAGTAAAGGAGAAAATGTCAGATCTCCTGGAATGGTTGTTGACCATACAAGTACTGGAAACCTAATCGAGGTCCTTTAAAAAGAGCAAACTTTTTTTAATGATGAACCATCTCTCCCTCATTTATATGTGATATCTTGTAGACATCTGAACTCAATTGTTCCTCAGATAATTCTTATGTTGATTTTGTTAACTGAAAATTCACGACTTTCCTTATTGTCAACATTATTTCATGATAGTAGTTCCAGCAGAATTTCCACTAATGTCTGAGAGTAGTCACTTTCCTCAGATATTTGGGAATGAATTAAGTGGAGGAAGTGCATAATGTTCATGTGTAGGAAAGGATGTCAATGCTTTACAGAAAATTTAAATGATCACTTAATTTGCATGGGCTTTTTTTTAAAGTTCTCTAAAATAAACTTTTATGTCATGGAATATTATTTTAATTATGTACATATATGTTACATTTTTTAATCTCTCTGCATTACTTTTTTATGCTGTGGAATATTACTTTAACTGTGTAAAAGTGTGTTAGAGAGCATTTCTTTGACCATGTAAGGATGTGTGTTTATGTTACATTTGTTTCATCTTGCCTGCCTAGGGCATCTCATTGGTCTAATAAAAAGCTGAATGGCAAATAGGTAGGCAGGAGAGGGAGAGGTGTGGTCGCCTGACAGAGAGAATAAATAAAAATTAGAGAGAAGAAAGGAGGAGAGGAGAGGAAAGGAGAAAGGGAGAGAAGTCAAGGAGAGACAAGAGGAGAGGAGAGGAGAGGAGAGGAGAGGAGAGGAGAGGAGAGGAGAGGAGAGGAGAGGAGAGGAGAGGAGAGGGACATGCCTGGTGGCAGGCGCCAATCTCACTAGACAGAAGAAAAAGTGAAAGAAAGATATACAGAAGGAAGAAAGGTAAAAAGCCCTCATATATAAAGAGAAACATATTAATTTAAGTTAAAAGAGCTAGCCAGAAATAAGCTTAAGCTACTCCAAGAATTTATAACTAATTNAAAATTAGAGAGAAGAAAGGAGGAGAGGAGAGGAGAGGAGATAGAAAGACAAAACGAGGAGAAAGAGAGGGACTTGCCACATGCTCAGGGGGCAGAAGCCAGGCTGCTGCCAGCCAGAAACAAGAAGAAGTAAAAATAAGATACCCTGAAGTAAAAAAGGTTAAAAAGCCCCTTGGTAAAACATACATGAAGAGAAACATGTAAAGTTAAAAGAGCTAGCCAGAAATAAGCCTAAGCTAGACTGAATATTCAATACTAATAAAAGTCTCCATGTCATGAGTTGGGAGCTGGTTGGTGACCCAAACGAGAAATTCTGGTACAATTTTATAATACAAAAAATTTAAATACACACAAGAACAAGACTACCATGCAAGAATAGACAATGTAATTGGAATAATCAATGAAAGCAACCAATGAAAATGTCTGATAAGGTGTTGACATATGCAGCTAATGCTGCTAAACAGAAAAGTAGCCTAGAAATAAAAATGATATAATTAAGCTTGTCTTAAAAGAGGATATCTCAACAATCAACAAGGATATGTGAAGTGTTCAACTTTGCCATTCATCAGGGAACAACTTAAATTCTACAAATGACTTTCACTTCAAAATCTACTAATGGCTAATATCATATGAGAATATAGAATGTGTTGGTAAGAATGTGGAGAAATCAGAGCTCATTTATACTAATGGGAACATTATAAATTTGTAGATGTATTGTGGAAAGCACTATGAAATTTACTAAAAATAACAGTATACCTGCTGTATGATTCAAAATCAACTCTGGGGGAGCATCTACAAATTAAATGAAACAATTATCACCAGTAGATAATGTGCTCCCTCATGTTCATTTTAGTATTTTCAAAAATAATAAGGCTATGGAGAGTATTTAACTTTCTGTCTGTAGGTGAAAGATATATTTTATAGGGCGCTCTAGAGATTTGCATGCTTAGAGGAATCAGTCTGTGTTTCATAGATGAAAACGGCATGTTACACTTACTAAAAATATCAGTTTCATGGAAATGGATTGAATGCTGATGAGCAAGGCCTAGCCAAAAGGACAGAGAAAGATGTTAGCCAGAAGGCCAAAATCTTACATTTCTTCTAAATAGATGGGATCTTGAGTTAGAATTTCACAGTGTGGTTGTAATTAGTAATTTCATATTGTCTCTTTGTACTTACCTAGGCAGAAAAATATATGATTTCACTACATGCAAAAATTATTCATATGAGGAAATAGATACATAGACATTATATTACATTGCATATAATATTAACATATATCATACTAATATATAACAATGTATTATATATTTCTTCATTGATTACATTATTTGTCTATATAATATATTTTGCTGAAAAATTAGTTATTCAACACTAATTGTAGAAAATGGCAACAAAATAAATAGATTCTGGATTTCTGTATAATATGGAAGTTAAAAGTCCCACTTAAGTATGGTAGAGAGAAAAGGGTCGTCCCATATTCTTCCTACACTGAATCTGAGCTATGTCACAGTTACTTATCAGGATGGGAATGCCTTTCCTTTGTACTGGGTATTGGGAGTTAACCACAGTTTTTATTAGCTTAATCTTCCTTAGTGTAGACAACATTAATTATGATAATGGTAATTATATACACTCAATATCAAAGACAAAAAAATTACCTCACATGTTTTGTGATTTGGTTGCTGTATTTAAGAAGAAAGTTGCATGTTTGAATACCTCTAGATAGTGAATAAAAGTTGCTTTTTTGAACAAAATAAATTTTTTCACCTCTGCTGTAAGAGTTGGAAGCTTACAGGAATGTGGTCCATTGAGGGTAATTCAGGGACATGCATCCACCTTTTTAAAACACCTTTGGCAATGCTCCTTCTGTGATTTAAAGTACAAACTGTTGTGCCCGTGTGCCGCTTGCCAACTTTTGATTGCAACTCATTGCTTGTCAGCTTTTCATCTCTGACTTCCAGTTGAATTTTTAATGGCAAGACTTCAAAATAACATAGCAGTAAATGATGTTTATATTTTGCTTGCAAAATCAGCACTTGAAAGAATCACTTGCCTGCAAATGGACACTCCTAGGATCTTAAAAGCTGCAACCTCATTCAGATATTCAGATGTGAAAGTTATCAGATAGTCTGTGGACATTTCAAGCTGCTTCTCTCGGAGTGATAGTGTGCAGAAAGATTACCAACAGTAAATAGGAAGGCAGCACTCAGAAGTTTGCCTTTGAAGGATTTCTATGACCTGTGAGTGATAAAATTCATCACTTCATCAAATGGGCAATAGACATCTCAGCTTCCAGAATTTCAAAAATAACCCAATTTTGCAAGCATGTATGAATGAATGCAGTGCCAAATTGTGAATATTTTTAATGTATGCTTATTAAGAATAACTTGTTATTTGTGCCAATTAATTTTTATTTCTCTATTGAATCATTTGCTGATGAAATTAATGCCCATAGGTTAATATTTCCTTGGATGAGCCTGATAAAACCTATTATTAAAACTATTTTCATGAGGAGGTCAGTTATTATCTCTTAATATGTGATGTAAAACCTGCTATCATATGTGCAGACTATTTAATAGAAATCATTTCTTGCTAAAATTATTAAAAATAAAGTAATACATAAAAAAATTTGAGGGCAAGCCTCAAGGAAAATGGAGGGCAAGTAGTAAGACTGATGAAGTATGAGTTCTTGCTTTCATGTCTAATTATGTGAGTTGAATCCCCAGGAACTAAATGGTGAAGAGAACTGACTCTAGAAGATTGACTTTGAAAATCTGTAAGCATTACATGATGTATGCATACGCACAGACAAACAGACACACCGTCTGTCTCCCTCTCTCTCCTCCTCTCTCTCTACTCTCTTTCTCATTCTCTCATAAACACATACACATACAAACACACCACACAGAGGTGTCACACACACATCACACATACAGACACACACACACACATATATATACACATACAAAATTAATAAATGGAATAGGAGAATTAAATAGAGAGATAGAAAGAAGAGGGAGAAAGGAAGAGAATACATGGGGACAATAATACTAAGGAACACTGAGGAGTCTTATGGGAACCTATAGTAGAAGATGATTAAAATATATGTAAATATTTTACAAATCTAAATGAAGTCACCAAATAAAGAGGGAGACAAGTCCCAACTAGACATTTGCCACTATGTAGAGCCTCCAATAATGGGCTATATAATTGAGCTATTGCCCAAAGGAGATCCACAGACACCGTCCAAAACTCAGGCTTTTGGGGAATCTACAGTTTGTTCATCACAAGCTATTACAAGACCTTGTTGCTGAAGATAGCACTTACATATCTCTTTGAACACAGAGAACAAAGCTCAAGCCTACCTTTAGATTTGACCCTCACTGACTAGTGTTCATGGTACTGGAAGGTACTCTGCAGGCTACCAGAGGATAAAGGTAATCATCAACCCAGATACAAAGTCTGTGATCTGAAATGATGAGCTGCCGGTATGACTTTCTTATATAACAGTGGCACAAATGTTATGGGACTAACCAACCACTTTCTGACTGGAACTAAGTTCTATACTCCATTAAATGGAATATATGCCTGGTACTGGTCAGATGGCCAAGAACCTGGTGCTAGATAAACATTGGACCTATGAAAAATCCAAATACTATTGTTCTGTTGAAGAATAATATAACAATAAAAATGAGCCATTGCAACAGTCTATTGTATCTTATAGATCAGTGTTTCCCTCAGCCATCATCAGAGTTTTCTCCCACAGTAAAGTGGGAGACCTTGGGATGTTCAGTCCTAAATTGAACATTTTCATTTAATTCCTTCTTCACACCTGTGAGGCAGAAAGAGTATAAAAAAACAAAAGGGATGGAAGATACCAAGGAAAGAGGGCCTTCTAGATTCAGCAGGACACTCGCTCCAGTCCCTAACCCAGAAGCTTCCTCTAATTGAAAATTGCTTGAAACTCAGAAATGAATTTTCACCAATCAAATCTCACTGGATTTATAAACAACATGTAAATGAAGGCATCAGGCCCAGAGGTAGATGACCAACACAAAAGGAACTCAATGGTATTTGTGGAGGGTTTTTTTTTTTTTTTTTTTTTTTTTTTTTTTATATAATAATGCTTTGTTTGGGCTTCCTTTCTTTTAATGTGTTTTTGATCATGTTATGGTTTCTCATATAATGCTTTTGTGTTGTGTGTGTATTTCTGTGTTTCTCATGTTTCTTTTTTTATTAAATTTTGGTTAGTTGTTTTTATTTGCATGTTTATTTTCTAAAAAGAGAGAGAAAGAAGGCATGGAGTTGGATATATGGGGAGGGGGGAGAAACTTGAAGGGGGTGAGGAGGAAACTGTGATCAGAATAAACTGTGTGGTAATATTATTGTCAATAACATAAACTAATAGCTTGATCTTACATTTAGATTCATTTCAACCTAGGATCTATTAGTGCAAAAATATGTTTGCGATCTCAGATCTTCACAATATTTTGTGTAACTTTACTTCAGTTTTCCCATCTGAGACTTAAGGTATTTTCTGGTTTGCTGTAACTTTAGATTTCTTTTTGCTGTCCTACAATTTTATGCTTTTGTGTCTAATTTCTTCCTTTAATTATATAATTTTCATTCAGTATATTGCTTGGGTATCAGCAATCTATTGTATCAAGGAAAATGATGTTGTTTATGGATAGAGAAAATTTTTTTCCATCGTTCTGATATATTTAATTCAGTTTCTGATTATTAATAAAGGAGGGACAAAGATTTACATCATACATCTTACCAGGAAGGCCTATTCTTACACTTCTTTACCAATTGTTGGTGTGGGTAGAATTACTGTTAAAAGATAGGCTCCTTGTGAAAATATGTTCTTTCTTTAATTTAAACTCACCTAGGAAATATACATCTGGACTTGTGCATGTTGGATTGGTAGATTTAAGAGGAGGTCAACCCATCCTGTAGAACAAATGCAGAATTTAGTACCTAGGAGCAGGCAAGTAAGAGCCAAGCACCAGCATCTGCCTGTCTACCTACCTGCTTCACTTTGCTTCTCAAGTAGTGACTCAGAGTGCTATTTGCCCTCACCCTATGAGGCAAAACATCACTTCCTTCTGAAACTAGCTTTCAATTCACATGGTTTTCCCATTTCAGAATTGTTGCCATTTTGAAATATATTAATTTCTTTTTGTGGGTCCATCCTATATGTTGAAGGAAGTGATCTTTCATGGATTATAGATAACTAGATGTCAATCACATCACTAACAGTCTTGACAACAAAGATAACATTAGGTGCTGCCAATTTACTCAAGGGGAGTAATAACAGTTCCCAGTTAAAATGATTATTCAGATTATACGAATTCGCAAAACCACTGGTTTTTAAGTATTACCATTATTCACATATCAAACAATATAATTCTCTCCTTATTGTCTAGAACAGTTGATATTGTCAGAACTCTTTAATTCTAGGACTTTCAATATTGCCATCCAGATATATTTTTGTTTCCTTAATTTCTAAATATAGTTGAGTAGAGTTAAATTTCATCTTTACTGAGTTAACTTCAAATATTTGGTCAGCTCCCTCATGAATGTTTTATTGAGTTAACCACAAATTCAAAAAGAGATTTCCAGAGATTAAAAAAAGGTTACATGTAAAATACACTCATCTGTGTTCAGCAGGAAAAGGTTTCAAAATAATAACATGATATTATAACCAAAATTTTGAGATAGGTCTTACCTGTGACTCTTACACCAGTTTTAAAAGTTTGCTTATATTGACCTGTGATTGTATGTAGTATGGGTGTACATGTACGTTTGTTTTAATGTTAATATATCTAAAGAAACATGTACATCTACTATCAGGGTCAAAATTGGAGTAATCCCACCCACACAGAGAGTATGGCTACATTTTATCACAGGTATTAACTTTTCTTCTATGACATTCACTAAGTCTGGCAACCAAGACCTTCTCAGATTCTGAAGTTTCATCATTTTCGCATGATGTAGACATAAAATGTCACAGCATGTCACCTTAGGGGTTTGTGCTTTGTGTGTGTGTGTGTGTGTTTATTTTCTTTTGAAGTTTGGTTTTTAACTTCAGCATAATTTCTTAGAAACTCAGCTATCTTCTTTGCAATGAAGACGCTTTTCTTTTTACTTATGAGTGCAATCTTGTCATATATTTTACAAAATTGTATTTTCACAATCACCTATGTAATAACTTTCAACAATTTTTCCATCTTTGTGCTTACAAACATAGCCTGAGTGAGCATTTGCTTACAGGCTTTTGTGTAAGCATAAATTGGTTATTTTCGCAGAGAAATGCCAAAGAGTGCAGTTGCTTAGTTACATAAAAATTCAATGTTTGGCTTTATAAGCAATCACTAAGTATGGCTTTAAGCATGACTGTGTTTTCTCCATGCCTAGTCATAATGCATTAGTGATCAAGTTTTATGTTAATATGTCCTTTCTAGTATTTTCTATCAACACTAAGTATTTTAGTTGGATATTAGTATACATTTTTTCCTGCTATTTCATCACTTTGAAAATATTTTCCTGTGATTATTTCCCATTTGTAGGTCTTTTTCATTCATATATAATTAATTGTAGAGGTGTCCATTGCATTTCTATTTCCTCTGTTTTGTGTTAGGGTTTAAAGGTCCTTTAATCTCTAGATACCACTTATTAGTTATGTATATGTTGTGAAAATATTTACCTGTATTACATCTTGTCTTTATATTACCTGACTAGTATTTCGGGGTAAGAAGTTTGATTTTTGCTTTTGGTTAACTTTTAGGATTTTTTTTTCTTTTTCTCTCTCTCTCTCTATCTCTTTTCTTTTTCTTTTATTTGATTTTAAGTATACAGCTTTGTGTGTCTCCTTTTATGTATGTGCATATGCCTCTCATGGCCAGAGTAGTGAGTTGACCTGGAGATAAGAATTGCATAAGGCTGTTCTGAAGTGTGGGTTCTACTAACTGAACACAGGTCTTCTATAAGAGTACTATGCACCCTGGGCCATCCCTCTAGCTCCAGTCTTATTTCCTTGTAGTGAATACTTAATTCTTTGTTGCTCCCATGTTTTAAAAAATAAAAAAAAGGACATTTATGTAGGAGTGTAGCAGAATATCATTAGGATTCATTATATCACCATGTTTTTATTTTTCATTTTTAGACCAGTAATATATGTTTTACCCTAGGTTTCTGTACTATCTAGTCTCTGATTCTTAGTTTACCAAGCAGGGTTGGGTATGGATTCCACATCATAGAGTGAGCCTTAAATCAAATCAGATATTAGTTAGTTATTTGCACTAACTTTGTGCCACCGTTGCACTAGTATAACTTGCAGGCAGTGTACCATTTTAGATTAAAGGGCTTGTGGCTAGTTTAGTGTTTATGTTTTTCCTTTGGTAGCATTTACAGTACCTTCCTATACTGGAGAAACTAGAACATGGAGGTAAAGGTCCTATGTAGGTACTCTCTATTTCAATGCTCAATAAGTTGTGTAGGTATTGTGCTCAGTAAGGAAACCTTGACATCTCTCTGTGGAAAACAACCTGTTGTCTTGACATCAGTCTAGATGGTTTGAGGATTCTCACGGGACCCCTTTGGTCAGCAATTCAATTAAGTCTAACCAAATTCCATTACTGGAAGCTTTGTTTGATGGTAAGAAACGGATTATTGGAATTCTATCTCCCTTATTATTTGGTAATTTCACTTAGATCACCCTCATATATATACATGTTTTAGGAAATTTCGACTATATTAGGTTTCCATACTACTCTTCAAATGGCCCTTACTTTTAACTGTCTTTCCCCACTTTCCCTGTCTCAACTTTCTCACCTCTTCCACTACCTACTTGATCCTCCCATTCCAGCATGCCCATCTATTCATAATTATCAATTTTATTGCTCTTTCCTAAGGATATCCATCCATTATTTCTAGTCACATACTGAAGGCATAAGTCACAAAATAATTCTACACCAGTTTAGAATTATGATTAATAAAATGATTATTCATTTAAAGGGAAAACTTACAGATCACTGTCCTTGATAACAGCCCTCTGCATGATAAAAAACAGAGTCTAGCAGCCACAAGCAGGAGCTGGAAGAAAGAGAGGGAGGACACAGATACTGCTGCTTTTTTAAAGCAAAAGAGGCCATGCTCAAGTGGCCTGGTATCTTAAAGGCTATTGGCTGAAGGAGCAGAATGTGCTCCCACAGCAACTTACTCTACATCTTTTATTTCTGTTTCTGCAGATTGTAGCTTTGTTATCATTGACTTAATAGCTAATACCCAAATATAAATTAATATATAACATGCAGCAGATGAGAATGAATATGGAGACCTTCAGCTTGACATTAATCTAAGAGTAAGATAACTTGAAACACTCAGTTCACAATTGTTGAGTCCATCAAATACCTCCCCTTAGATACCAGGGAACCCTGGAATAAAGGAGGTGGAAAGAGATTAAAAGCAAGAAAGGATGGAAAACACCAAGAAAACAAGGTCCTGTAAATCCACTTGAAGAAAACTCATGTGAACTCCCAGAGACTGAAGAAGCAAGTACAGGCCCTGTGTGGGTCTGCATCATGTCCTCTGCATTTCTCTTATAGCTGTTAGTTCAGTTGTTTTTATGGGATCCCTGAGTGTTCTAAAGAGTGAGTCTCTGCTATGTATGCTTTCTCATGGGTTCTTTCCCTTCTGTTGGTTTGTCCTATAAAACTTGGATGTGATAGTTTTACCTTATTATTTTTTATTTTGTAGTATTTTACTATTAACTCTTAGAAGTCTATTTTATGATGAGAGACCTAAAGGGGATGAATCCAGATGGAAAGGGATGTGGGGATGGGTGGAGTAGAGGAAGGTGAAACTGTAATCAGGACATATTTTTGAGGAAATAATCTATTTTAATAATAAGAAAAACAATAAAAGTAATTCTATTCAGAATTTCATACTAAATATCTAAAATCAACATGCTGCCAGGGCCTCAGATTCTCTGACATTCTACAGAAAAGTTAACACTTTTTTTCTTCCAGATTTGTTCTACTGTTGTAGCTTGTAGATTCTTAAATACATCATTTATCTATACCTGCTTTGTAGGATGTGTTGCTGTGTGCTGGTATAGATGAGTTGTTCTCTCTCTCTCTCTCTCTCTCTCTCTCTCTCTCTCTCTCTCTCTCTCTCTCTCTTTCTCTCTGTCTTTATTTTTCCTCTTTCTCATGTGTATGTTTGTGTGCAATGTGGTTGTGAGTATATGCCTGTGTGTTTTTGCCTGTGTGTGTGTGTGTGCGTACACGTGTGCGTTTTAAAATGTATGTATAGATCCTAGTCTTTTACCTTGTAGGAATGAGGGTCTCTCATTGTTTGAGTGTGCATATGGCTTTAAGGTTCAAGGAATTCTTCTGACTCTGTCTTCTATCCTGTCCTAAGGACACTGCAGTTTCCGATGTGGGCTACCAGGCCAATTTTGTATGCGTGTGCATGATTAAACCTTATACATTCATGTTTGTGCAAATGTTTTACACACAGATCTGTTTTCTTAGACTCTTTTCTCTTTTAAGGACTTGACACTAGCTTTAGGATTCACCTATGTTATCTCAGATATTCTACCTATGTTGTCTGTATAAATCAGAGCACATTCACATATTCTGGAACTGAGTGTTTATTTTATGGGACTCCATTCATTAAACTCACTGCAGTGTAGTTCAATTTGTCCAATATTCCATTTGATTCTCCTTTTTTACAATTCATAATCCTTTGTAACATTTTTCAGCTTTCCCTTATTTTGAGATACTTATACTTACTCTTTAGCATAGTTTTAGGAAAATTGCCCCATCAGTCTATTGATAATTTATTATGTTTATTTTTCCTGGTTTTTGATAGGATATCCTAAATGGCATCTTTACCATAACATTAATTATTGTTATTAATTGGCAAATTATCATAGTCAAGTACATATTAAATCAGAATTCACCATATTCAGCTTTGAACATGTAGAGTTAACTGTATTTTATTGTTTTAGTGACAGTCATATTTTAAGCTCCATTATCATATGATCTCCATGTGTTTGCTATATTTCTTGGTACAGAGAACACACCTCTGCTGTGATTGGAGGCAAAGAGAGAGAGAGAGAGCTTGTTCTGGCTTAGCACTGGGTAAATGTAGGGCTGATGAGAAGTATAAACCACAGTGGTGTAGAAACTTTCCAAGCATTTGTTCATCAATTCCTGTTAGAACTTTTCTAGAAAGATGAGGACAAATACAGGATCTGGTTTGTACACATCTACATTTCTGCCTAACAAAACTTCTTTCTGTCTTAGGACTTTTAACATTTCTTCTTCAATTAGTTTCTTAGAAGTAAATTCTCAGTTTCTTTCTGGGAATTTTTAATATTCTTTTATTCTTCCAGTTTTCACTGCATGTTCAATTATGCGTTAATGGGTTTTGTTTGCTTGTCTTGTCTCATTACTATTAAACATAATTATATATTGATCCACATCTCTAATACTAGTGATATGAAGGCTTTGACAGGAGAATCTACTAATACCTGAATCCATTTAGATAACAGAAGGGGATCCAGACCAGTCTAGGATGCAGAGAAATGTGCTATCTTAAACCAAAACAAGAAGCCTTTTATTAGTTTCCCTGCCTCATAAAATGTCTCAGTCCCTAACCCTCTTCTTCCTTTCTCTTTTCATAATATTTATTTTAATGCATTGGCCTTTTGAAGGTAAGTGTGGGTCGGGTTCTAGTTTTAATTTTTAGTTCTGTTAATTATTTGGATGCTTATAATCTTCCTTATGCAGCTTTAACAGTACTCAAACTTGGCATTTTTTTTCTATTATCTCTCAATAATCCCACTTGACTGTTTAAAAGCAATTTCATAGCATGATGTTGATTCAGTCATGTATGATTCTGTTTATATTTTTTCATTATTTAATTTTTAAAATTTTTACATAATAGTCCCAGTACCTCCTCCCTCCCCTTCCCTACCCTATCTTCCCCTATTCTATCCCCCATCCACTCATCAGAGGAAGTAAGGCAAATGAGTAGTCTAAGGCACTGTGTTCAGTTCTGTTTTTTCTTTTTCTTTTTATTTTTTGAAGATTTTTGGGTAAGTATGTGTTTCAAAGTTTTTATCTGTCCCTAATGTTAGACATTTCCTCCATATTTCTTTAGCTTTCTTTTGGTTTCTTTGTTTAATGTTAGTGCATTCAGAGTGTTCCATTTTTCTTCTTCTCAAACTATAGGTGAATTATCGTTTGCATTCATATTTTTATTATATTAGATTTATATTTGAATAACTCCATTAAATTGTCCTTAGAGTCACTTCATCTTTATTGTCTATGTCAGTTCTGATGGAATCATCAAAGATATTCTGAGATATAACTCTGATTTTACTATCATTCTACTTTCTCTCTTTTTCCCTCTTCATGAAGAGGGATTTTCATTTTCCCCAGAGATACCAACATTGTTCTATTATTGCTAAAGGTATTCCAGTGCAATTTAGACTTCAAATTTTCCAATTGATACCTAGAGTTGGGTGTCAATAATGTTTTCTTTCCAAACTTATGTTTTCAATGTTTGTTCAAGTTTTGACTTATATATGTTTTTTTTTTCTACAGAATCTCAAAAGAATATGCCTCCCTTTTATTTTTTATTGATTTTTATTGAATTCTACGTTTTTTTCTGCTCCCCTCCCTCCTTTTTCCCTCCCCACCTCAACTATCCCCCAAGGTCTCCATGCTCCCAATTTACTCAGGAGATCTTGTCTTTTTCTACTTCCCATGTAGATTAGATCTATGTAAGTCTCTCTTAGTGTCCTCTTTGTTTTCTAAGTCTCTGTGATTACCGTTTGTAGGCTGGTTTTCTTTTATTTATATTTAAAAGCCACATATAAGTGAATACATGTGATAATTCTCTTTCTGTGTCTGGGTTACCTCACTCAAAATAATGTTTTCTAGTTCCATCCATTTTCCTGCAAAATTCAAGACGTTGTTATATTTTTCTGTTGCGTAGTATTCCATTGTGTAAATGTACCACATTTTCTTATCCATTCTTTGGTCGAGGGGCATTTAGATTGTTTCCAGGTTCTGGCTACGACAAACAAAGCTGCTATGAACATAGTTAAGCGAATGTCCTTATGGCAAATTGAGCATCCTTTGGATATATCCCCAAAAGTGGTATTACTTCGTCTTAAGAAAGGTTGTTTCCTATTTTTCTGAGAAATCGCCACACAAACATGCAAAGGGAATGCAACAACTAGTATTCCCACCAGCAATACACCAAAAAAGCTTTTTGTCAAAATACAACAGCCCTTCATAATAAATGGTCTTGGAGAGAGCAGGGATACAAGGGACATACCTAGGCATAATAAAGGTAATATATAGCAAGCCAACAGCGAACATCAAACTAAATAGAGAGAAAATCCCAGAGATTCCACTGAAATCAGGAACAAGACAAGATTGTCCACTCTCTCCATATCTATTCAATTCAGTTCTTAAAGTCCTAGCTAGAGCAATAAGACACGAAAAGGAGATCAAAAGGATACATATTGGAAAAGATAAAGTCAAACTCTCACTGTTTGCTGATGATATGATAGTTTACATAAGCAATTCCAAAAAGTCTCCCAAGGAACTTTTTGACTCATAAACATGATACAAGTTTAATTCAAAAGACTCAGTATTCCTTCTTTACACAGATGATAAATGGGCCAAGCAAGAAATCAGAGAAACATCATCCTTCAGAATTTTGGTTCCAGGGATATTAACCAAACATGGCATATTAAGATACAATAAGACCTCCCCTCATATAAAGGCTGGATGAGGCAAACCTGTAGGGAAAGAAATGGTCCCAAATAAAGAAATGTTTCATCTGAATTCCCCACTCCTACTGATAGGAATCCAACAAAAAGACCAAGTTACACAATCATAAATCGCTTATCTCTTAATGCTAACTCATTTTTATTCTGTTGTTATTTGTCCTATCATCTTTGTTGTTTTGAAAAGGACCAGTGCGAGAACTATTCTTGCAAACGGATTACCTGTGTTCTCTTGCAGGTAATGTGTTCAAGCTTAGAAAGCCATAACTTTTAACAACACAGGCCCTTCTCCATGTCATGTAGTGTATTTAGCACTTTTATGTAACCCTTTCTAGATACAGAATTTATATAATTTTCTTATTCCTTTTACCCATCTCTACTGTGCCACTGTGTCTTTTAGGAACTTGACACATTGGCTTTTTTACCAGACAACTAACACTTTTGCTACATGCAACAATGAGAAGATATAATTCAGAGGAAAGTCTCAGCAGCTGGTACTCTGCCTATTGCTACTTCAGGGAAGAATGACCAAAATTCTTACACTGATGCTGAAACTCATTGCCAACTGCACAGAACTTAGAATCTAAAGGAATATGCTTCTGATCTTGTCTTTCCAAAAAAAAAAAAAAAGATTGAATTGAAGAGGGACTATGTGCCTAAACATGGTGTTGCCACCCCATGTATTGGGTGCCTGAGCTAATATAAAGGAAAGGGGGGAAAGACCAAAAGAGCAATATAATTCTCTGCTTTCTGACGTGCTCAGATGTGAACAAGCTTTTACTTCCTTCATGGACTAGAAGTTCAAAAATGATCCAAAATATAATTGTCATGTCTTAGATTGGTTCTTTTGAAGTATTTGATCATATAAACAGCTCCTTCAGCCTAGCTGTTAGGAACTCTTGAGGCTCATGGAGAAAAACCATAATGGTGTGAACTTTCAGAAGGGTTTACAATGACACAATTGTCAACACTTGCCCTTTATCCATGAAATAAAAATTGTCATTTGCTTCTAATTGTTTGTTTCATGTCTAGGAGCAACTGTCCGAGCTAATATAATACCAGCTAAGTCATGATTTTTAATTAGTTTTCTGTCATAGAGTTCCCTTAAAAGATTTATTCATGAGAGCAATAAAAACATAGTTTATTTTTATTATAAGGGTGGAAACTCAGTCTTTTCTCCATGGAAAACTGCCACCTTTCATTCTCTTATAGGTATGCATTTAATGCTAATATGACATATGTTAAAACAACCAATCACCACACAAATTTATTCACTAAAGAACCATGCAGAAAATAAAACACCCTCCTTTGTCCTACTTTACTTTATCTTCAGACAAAAACACTACTAAATTGTATCATTAACATTTCATTAAATTTTAAATTTTGTTTCAATATATATGTACTCACACATATACAGAAACACAGATATATACATATTTTAGATATATTTCCAGTTTAATGAAACTCTCCTTATCTTAATCTCATTTTTCTACTTAGACATATAGTGGATTTTGTGGCATTTATCCAAGCAGGGCACATTCAAGATACTTGTAAATGTCTATTCTCCTTTCCAGAATAAATAAAAATTCACAGGCAGCTGTAAGGGAGCAGAGTTATTTTCAAAGGAAGTAATTTAACCAAATTTCAAGTAGAATAATATGAAGGTATGACTTATTTCAGCTTGAGGATTCTCAATGATTGTGTTTCTTTGGTTCACAAAATTTTTGTATCTGAATAAAAATACATTTTATTTTACACACTGTAATGCTGACACATTGGTGGTTACTACAAAATCATATGGCAAATTAAGTATTAAAGACAGAACAAAATTGGTTGCTATATGAACTGAGAAATTTAACATATAAGAGAATGTTATTTTCCATTTACTTCTAAAAACACCTGAGCTGAGAATGACTGGCTAAAAGATAATTTTTATGCTTGCAATGCATGCTTTAGTAGTTCATAAACTACTCTTAAAACTTATTTCTTCTGTCATTAGTAAAATAGTTGTTAGAATTTTGCAGCATTGTTCCCGTGGAAAATTTGAACATATTATTATGTTCAATTTTATATTCAAAGAGACATGAAAAATATCATTTTTTCACAAATCATTAAATGACGAGTAGGTTCTTATTATTAAATCTTTAATGTCATCGTATAACTCCACCACACCTTGCTCTGTTTGTGAATAGTTAGGTCACAGTATGCTTTATACAGTCTCATCAGAGTACAAAGGGACTAAGTAGCATATGCTGTGGTTAAATTATATTTTATGGTTCTAATTTAAAAGCAAATGTTTTGGAGACTAAGGCATCATGAAATTGGGTGCTTTGCATATTGGAACATTGGGTTTTATTATTTCCCAGGTAAGAAGCTCATTTTAAGTTCTCAACATATATTCCACGACTTAGATAAAATAATCCTTCTCCTGATTAGTGGGAAAACATTATGAATACACTTAAAATGGTTGGCAAAAATCACTGAGTGAGCTTGTTCTGCTTTTGTGCTGAATTATGCTATTTATACAAAAGGGTGTTTGGCCAAATGAAATAAAATTCAAATAGCTGAAACTAGTCAGACAGAGGTAATGAGTCTTTAAGAAGTTGTGGCAATGTTAACTTAATCTAAAGATATGGTCTCCAAATGAAAATATTTGGCCTTCAGAGTATGTGTTTGCATTAATGGGTAAAAAAATTTTGACTTGAAATACATTAATATCTGAGAAATATTGACTACTGAAAATAATGTCATCACAAGTTGCTTGTGTTCACAGCTCCAGGAGGGAAAGGACGGTGCTCCTTCAGTGTTGTATTGTGCTTAATAGAATAAAGAAGGCTTCTTGGATTAACAGAGTTCTGTGGACAACAGAAAATAAAACATGGTTGGCAGAGCAATGGAATTTCTCCCTGCACATGATGAAGGTAACAATATTGATGAGACGCAGAGATGGCAAGAGAAAAAAAAAAAAAAAGTCTAATGGCCCGTCATGTTCCTGGAAGAGAATGAGGATTTTCTAAGTATTGACTATGGATTTGATTGCCTGTGCATCCCTATAAAGGTATTTTTAGAAAAAAATGGTACTAAACAGAGAAAATTATAAATTAAATCTTTATCCATAGCAAGGATAATAGATAGACACTGCATGGATGTTTGAATGAGTGGTATAAATAATTGATACCTAAATTACTCTCAAATTCAAAACAATAGACTAGATCATTTGATCCAATAAGAATTATCACAAATGTTCAATAGATTAATACTAGATATATCAATATTTTGAATTTTATTCTCTATGTTTGCCTTTCTTATATGTTCAGTGCAGGTGACCGTGTAAGCACAGATGCAGAAAACAGGGGCGTGATTTCTATATGACCGTTCTAGCACCCTTCACCTTATTTTTGTAATGGAAGTTCTCTCACTGAAGCAGAAGTGAAGCTAAAGACCAGAAAGTCTGAGTAGAACTCCTGTCTGCCTTCACAGTGTTGGGATTATAGATCCCTGCTGGCTCACTCCCAAACTTTTAAGTCCTTTCTGGGGTCAAGCACATCCTCATTTTTACTCAGGAGCACTCCTTTCCACCCATCTGTCTTTGCAACCTATCCTATTATTCACAGACCTTTTTTTTTTCTACCATGCTCTCACACAAACTCTTAGTACCTCCAATTACCAGCCCTTTCTATCTCTCTCTTTACAAAATGAGCAATAAAGCAAATAAAACAAACAAAAAAAATCAGAAAATACTCATATCCTTCACCACAGAAACAAAATGCCCCTGACAAAACCACAATTTCAGGAACAATATCATACGAGCAAAAGAACATAAAATGCCCAACCAAAGCAATATGGGACCAAGAACAACACTGACTTCATTTTGTGATGGCCATCTATGGCTGGGTATGTAGCCTACTCTGAAACTGATTAATACAGTGATATTTTGGTTATGATGTAACAAATAAAGATTGCCTGAAAATCAGCGGGCAAAGCTAGCCACACTAGTGAGCCAGACAGCCATTTCAGGTAATGCTGGTACACACCTTTCATCCCAGCAGCCACCATACTTAGCCATAGAGGCCAGGCGGTGGTGATGCAAGCCTTTAATACCAGCACTTGAGAGGAATATGTGGTGGGATGGGACAGGAGCTCATTTTCTTTTCAGTCTGAAAATTTCATAGTGGAAAGAGCTCTCTAGTGGTTGACTGCTTTGCTTCTCTTCTCTTTCAGCTTGAACGCCATTATTTGTCTCTGGGCTTTTATTATACATGCTACATCTGGTGGGTTAATTTAAGTTCTAAGAGTTAGTTAATAATAAGCCCTGAGCCAAAAGATCAAAGAGTTTATAATTAATATAAGCTTCTAAATGGCTTTTGACTGGTTGGGTCAGAAACTTCTGTTAACAAATTGTTTCCAAATCTTTGGTAAGAATTTCCACATAAAACCGGAGAGAGCTTAAAAAAAGGGGGGGGGGGGGGATTCTAGACAGTCAAGAACATAAGCACCACTTATTGGTAACCATCTTTTCTCTGGTAGGCTCTGTTTGCTGGCAGCAAGCAGAGAGATGGTGCCTTTAAGAGAAGCTTCCTGATTTTGCACTAGCCCCAAAAACCTCAAAGCCCTTTTAGGAGGCTCTACCATCAAATAATTAAATGCTTCTTATTAGCATCTGACACCAGGCTTCTTGGTAGTGGCATGGACATAGAAATTCCACAAAGTTGTGACAATAAATGTGGCTCCTTCCAGTACCCTCAACATGATGCTAGACTCTCAAAAATCTAAGTAATGAGGTGGAGTCAGCAGCAAAAGCCACATCTTTGATTCTAGCCATATTGCCTAGCAGATTTCAGACTCATGTGCTCAAAAAAGGATAGAGATATACAGCAAACATATATTCAGATGAAAGAAAAACCTCTAAATGGTTTTTAGTGTGTTTATAAATATATGTAGGCTTCGGGGAGAAAAGATAAAAGATAAAGAAAGTCCTTAAAAAAGAAATAGAGTAATTGGGTGTTATGGAACATGCCTTTAATCCCAGCATTTGGGAGTCAGAGGCAGGCAGACCTTTGTGAGTTTGAACCCAGCCTGGTCTAAAGAGTGAGTTCCAGAATGGCAAAGATACACAGAGAAACCTTGTCTCNAAAAAAAAAAAAAAAAAAAAAAAAAAAAAAAAAAAAAAAAACAAAGATTAAAAAAATGAAAATAAAATAGTGTTTTTAAAAAAACCATGTAAAAATAAAAAACACAGAAAGTCTGGGTACTATTTGTTATTGTGTTGTTTTTGAGTTGTTCGATTGCTGAGGAAGGTACAACAGTTGGTAGTGCTACTGGATTAATCCAACCTGTATATTTGAAAATGCATTGACTTTAAAATTTAATTAAAAAGATATGTTACTCTAGAGAAAATGATTTGATTTTCTTTCCACAGTAAGGGAGAGGCTTTAGATTAATTATGGGTTAAGAAAAATAAGGTGTGATTAAGGAGGAATCCCTGAACAATCTCCTGTGGTAAAGGATGACCCATATAACCCAACGTTTTAGACCAGCTCTGTTGTAGTTTCTTCTGACTGTATTCAGAGCAGCTTCGAGACTGCTGGATAAGACGAACAAGTCTCACAGAATATTTGACCATAATTCTAAATTTCCTTTGGGTCCTAATAAGATCACTAGCACACCCAATTAACGGGAAGTTGCCTAGAAAGCTATACTCACCCCCCCCCCCAAATAGTATGGATGTTTCCCTTTGTTTAGCATATCGGTTATAATTTATTATGGACAATGGTCAGGAAAAAATTAAACAAAGAAGATTAAGTTCAGGGTTTTTGTTTTGAAAACATAAAAAGGAGAACATTCTTTGGGATAATGCTTTTGTAATTTGTAAATATTTGTCACTCATATTAGTTTAGTAAAATTCCAATTGGCCAGTAGCCAGGAAGGTAGTACAGTCAGGGCAACCAGATTAGGAGAATTCTGGGAAAAGAAAAGGCAAAGAGGCAATCGCCATCTAGAAACAGAAGAAGATAATGAGAATATCTTTGTGAGAAATGGTACCAAGTCAATAGAAAAGTCACATTGAAAAGAATTATGAATTAATTTAAGTTTTACAAGATTGTCAATAAAAAGCCTGAGTTAATAGGTCAAACAGTTTATAAATATTATAAGCTTCTATGTGTTTACTTGGGACTGAATGGCTGTGAGACCAGATGGGACAGAAACTTCTCTCTACAATGTAATTATCAACTGAAAGTGATAGAGAATTGGATATGATATAAGGGAAATTACAGAAGTCACATGTGGTTTATGTGGATTCAAATCTTAACTGCATTCTGATCATATTACCCTCCAAATATTCTCCTATAGAAATTTTATTGCAAAGGGAAGATATTACTTTAGAAGTGATCTTTTGAACACATACATTGAGTAGAAAAATAAAAAAGTAGAAAAAGTTTCTGAGTTAATTCTAAAAGGAAAATTGGGACTTCATCAATTAGCAAGAATAAACCCCACAAAAATTATAGTACCATTTAACAATGGTGAAATTTACAAATTATGGGCAGAAAGTAAAACCCGGAAAAGAGATTGTCATATCTTTTTGAAAGGATTAACAACACATATTCCAAAAGCAAGATAATACAACTTATAAAGAGAACTATCTGAATTCTTCTTCACATTGTACAGGAAACATACAAAACATTTTCAGATAGGTTCTTGATTAGGGGTAGAATTCTGTGGCTACTTCCCTGTCTCAGTGCTATGACCATGAGTGGCTTAAATATATCCTGGCCTTGTGTTTGCTGCTACACCTCTGAGTTCATACATATATCATTCCTATTGTGTCTGGAAGGCAGGGTTTCCTTCGAGTCATCTATCTCTTCTGATTCTTACAATATTTCAATAATTCCCTAAACCCCGAGAAAAAGAGTTTTATAAAGAAGTCCTATTTAGGAGTGAGTGTTGCAAAAATTTCTTCCCATACTTTCTCCAGTTCTTAATACCTATGTTAGTTTCCATCTACTGCAAGTAAACTCTTCTCTGGTAATACCTGAGTGAGGCATTGATCACTGGGGGTTATTTTTATTTCTTAATTTTTTTCATTTTCAATATTATTTTAGTTTGCTGATATGTTTCTACTTTCATTTTGAAGCACTATCATTTTCTTTAAATATTTCTTTGTGTTTTTATGATCCTCATTGAGAGATTTTCTTCATATCCTTATGAAGGTCCTGGGTGTTGAATATATTATTCATAGTCATATGAATATTTTGAAGGCCTTGACTTATCCTTCAATTACATTTCATTTCTCTGGGCCTACTGAAGGTGCTGGGGACGGCATATTGTCTGTTGGTTTGGTTGTTTATGGCTGTGTTTTTGCAGTAGTGTACAGGCATGTGGAGTTACGGTGATTGAAGTGATTCTAGATGTTGTTATTTGGCTTTGTTTCTGTTTAGTGAGTGCACCAAACTTTGTCCACTATTATACTCTTTGAATATATGGAAACTGGGTTAGTTGTAGTATCATGGGTTTAAAGAGTTTTGGGTTTTCAGCTACTAACAAAAAGCAATAGAAATTGGCTGGAAGGGAAGATTTGCTCATAGACATTCTAATGCATGCATGTTCATTTGAATATGTTACTGAACAGATGCTCATTAATAACATGGCATTATCATTCTAAGAACAGCTCTCACATACTGTTGTCTAATTCAGTTGATGGTGAATTTCTTATTAGCTATTAAAGATGCCTTCAGATTTTCACATGCTCTTGGCCTTTGGTCAGTAAAATCATCAATAATTTGTTATAAAATTTATACCAACATTCTATGAGTTACTTGCAGTGATGGCAGAGAAATAAATCCTTCTGAATATAATTTAAGCAAGTTGATGTTAAAATATTGAAATATATTATGTTTTCCATTGTCCTTTTAATGAAGTCCCATATTGCATTTGTGAGACATGGAAAAAAATTAGCTTTTTTTCCCCTGGCTTACCTCATATTCTAGCTTCGTTTCTCAACATATCTTACATTGTCATTTTTTCTTTTGGTTTTTCAAGACAGGATTTCTCTGTATAGCTTTGGTAACACTGTCAAATTTTATTTTAGTTATAGGAATTACATCTTCACATATTTTATTTAAAATATATTTTTCTTACAATAGTCTTATTATGGATTTCCATATCCCAACTTCTTGCAGTTACCCTCTCCATCTTGATCGACCCCTTTTCTGACTCTCATTAAAAAGTAAGTAGACATCTAAGGAATAACGATAAAGCAAAATAAAATGTGATAAAGAAAAGCAAACAAAGAGGAAAAGGACAATACAAAGAAACAAAGAATAAAAATAGCCAATCAAAATCATGAGAAACATGTAAACTTAAAGACACAAGGTTACACACACAGGAGACCCTGTAAACACAAAAGCAGAAACTATAGTACAGTCAATAACATTTAAAGTAAATAATAAAATGTCCTGAAGCAAAATTATGAGACAACGAAGTTCTGGATATGACATTGAGTCAATTTTGAGTTGGTAGTCTACTAATCTACTGCTAAGAGTGTACCCTTGAGTGTTTTGTTTTTTTACCAATGAGACTACACTGTAGAAAAATAAATTTATATTTGGAAGTGGTTATCAGTTTGAGGTAGCTTCTGGGTCAGGGATGGGGGTTTTCATGCACTTTCTCTCAGCTCTAGGACACCAGCTGGTACTGGCTCTATGCCACAGTCTCTATGAGTTCCTATGTGCATCAATTCTGCTGTGTTTAAAATGCACTGTTTTCTTGGTGTCTTCCAGCCCCTTTGGCTTTTACAATTTTTCTGTAATCTCTCCCACAGTGGTCCTTTTGCCCTGATGGGAGGGATTTGACAGAAACACCTCATTTAAGACAGAAAGTTCCAAGATCTCCCACTGTCTGTACATCGTTTGTCATTAGGCCTCTGTAATTCTTCTCATCTACAAGATGGGCCTTCTCTGAAGATGTTTGAGTGATTTACTGATCCGAGAGTACAACAGAATGTTCGTAGGAGTCACATTATGGCTACATATCTTTAGGAGAACAGTAGTATTTAGTTTTCCCTCAGGTCCATGGCCTATCTAGTTTCAAGTAGTAGCCACCCAATTAATGCCTGTTGTCTATGGATTCCATCTCATAGAGTGGCCTCAGATCATTCAGATTTCTGTTGCTTATTCTCATAGGCTTTGTGCCACAGTTGTACATCACTCAGGCAAATCATCGTTGTAGACTGAATGTTTTGTAAGTAGGTTGTTCTTTATCTTCCTTTTTTGGTAGTGTGCAGATGACTTTTCAGTACTTTGAATATCAGTCTACAGGGTTGAAGGCTCTAAGTAGGCATCAGTTTTACTTCTGCATGTTCAGTACATTGTGTATGTGTTGTCTTTACCAATAGATTCTTGCCATCAGTTTGTGGATAACAACCAATAGTTTTTACAATAGCATGGTTGTTAGGGGTTACCATGGGTCCCCTTTGGTCAAAATCTCAATTAGATATAACCTATTACTGGTATTGTAAACTTCATTTGTGGATATATGATGTCTAGTTGGGTCTCTCTATTCCCATTATTTAGTAATTTGAATTAGATCAATTTCATATGTTTATATTTATGCAGCTTCTACACTGCTAGATTGCATTTTGACCTCTCAAATTGTCTTGAATTTTGCTGTCCCTCCTTATTTTCTTTCTACAGCCACCTTCACATTTGATCTGTGACTTCCATTTCCCCCACCATACATTAATAACTATCTATTATAATTCCCCTTCCTAAGGAGTTTTACCTCTGCCCCATTAGTCAGGTACTCTACACTTAACATCTGTGGCTATACAGATTGTAATTTTCTCATCAATGATGTAAGAGTTAATATCCACATATAAGTGAATACATATCAAATTAGATTTGCTGGGTCTTGGTTACCTTCTCAAGATGAATATTTTTGACATCCATCCATTTATCTGTGATTTTTATGATTTCATTCTTTAATGGTTGAGTAATATTCCATTGTTTACATATATTACAATTTTTTTCTATTCATCCATTTAAGGACATGTAGATTGTTTCTAATACCTGGTTATTATGAGTAAAGTAGCTATGAACATTGTTGAGAAATTGTCTCTATTGTAGAAATAAGCAGCCTTTGGGTTATATGGATAAGAATGGTATAGCTGGATCCTGAGTAAGATCACTTCAAAACTCTCTGAGGAACCTCTACACTTATTTCCATAGGGGCTGTAAAAGCTTGAATTTCCAGTAGCAATTCATGAATATTCCTTTTCTTCCATGTCTTTACTAACAGGCGACATTTGTTTTTATCTTGGCCATTCTGACTACTACAAGATAAAATTTCAAAATAGTTTTCATTTGAGTTTCCCTGATGACTAAGAATGCTGACCATTTGTTAAATGTTTAAATGCATTTAGGTCATTTGTGTTTCCTCTTTCAAGAGCTCTCTTTAGATTTGTACTTGATTTTTAAATTTCGTGTTTTTTTCTTGATATATATCGATATATATATATGATGGAGGTGGGTCTTGTAATAATAAAGAAACTGCCTCGGCCCTCATAGGACAGAAAATTAGGTAGGCGGAGTAGACAGAAGAAAATGCTGGGAAAAAGAAGCTGAGTCGAGGAGTCACCATGATGCTCCCACTCCAGACAGACACAGGTTAAGATCCTCTCTGGTAAGCCAGCTCATGGGCTACACAGAATATTAGAAATAGGTTAGAACAACATGTAAGAACTAGCCAATAAGAAACTG
Source organism: Alexandromys fortis (assembly GCF_014885135.2). NCBI lineage: Eukaryota > Metazoa > Chordata > Mammalia > Rodentia > Cricetidae > Alexandromys > Alexandromys fortis. The sequence continues at coordinate 1,324,171 of NW_026068011.1, forward strand.
GACCTAGCCAGGCCAGGCAGTGTTTGAAAGAATACAGTTTCCGTGTAATTATTTCTGGGTATAAACTAGCCATGCGGGCGGCCGGGTGCCAGGGACGCAGCCCTGCCGCTCCTAATTTCAACAGATGGCGCCCAGACGTGATGGGCTAAATCCACTTAAAAACCTGAGAAGGCTTAAAAATAAGGGAGAGAGAGTTTAACACAGATTTTTGCTGTTTGTTGATGGCGTGCTGTAGAGAAATTTCCTGATTCAGCAACAGCAGCAGAAAAAAAGCTGCGTCATTTTAAAGAGCTGCTTCATAGGGCTGTACTGCCAGCGTGAACTCTGGCTTTAAAGCATTTCAAGGCTTTTATGGGACTGGATGTTTGTGTCCCCACTTGGGATCGGAGGAGATTGCTCTGAGACCGTGCAGATGGCTCAGCGCTCCCTGCCTGCACCTGGGCAGAAGGCCGAATCAGGCTTAGGCAGGCGGAAGAGCATGGCGGATTCCTGCC
>NW_026068011.1:1326573-1329312 GCF_014885135.2 Alexandromys fortis
TAATAATAAAGAAACTGCCTCGGCCCTCATAGGACAGAAAATTAGGTAGGCGGAGTAGACAGAAGAAAATGCTGGGAAAAAGAAGCTGAGTCGAGGAGTCGCCATGATGCTCCCACTCCAGACAGACGCAGGTTAAGATCCTCTCTGGTAAGCCAGCTCATGGGCTACACAGAATATTAGAAATGGGTTAGAACAATATGTAAGAACTAGCCAATAAGAAACTGGACCTAGCCAGGCCAGGCAGTGTTTGAAAGAATACAGTTTCTGTGTAATTATGTCTGGGTATAAACTAGCCATGCGGGCGGCCGGGTGCCAGGGACGCAGCCCTGCCGCTCCTAGTTTCAACATATATATATATTAGTTATGTATATATATATTAGATATTAGCCCTCTTTTGGATGTGTGGTTGGTCTAACATTTTCCCATTCTTTGGCTGCCACTTACTCCAAATGACTATGTCTTTTGCCATGCCAATAAACTCAAGATTACTGTACTTTCTTTTCTATCAGATTTCTTGAGTCTGGCCTTATGTTGAGGTAGGTCTTTGAACCATCTGGAGTTGAATATTATGCAGGCTGATATATAGGGATCTATTTTATTCTTCTACATGCAGGCATACAGCTGAATAAGAAATATTTGTTCAACATAATGTCTTTTTTTTCTAGTGTGTATTTCTAGTTTTATGACAAATAAGGTGTCCACAGGTGTGTGAACCTATTTCTCTGTCTTCAAGTATGTTCCATTGATCATTTGTCTATTTTTATGTCAATATAGTGATGTTTTTATTAATATATCTCTGTAGTAGTATTTGAGATTAGGAAAGGAGATTTTAGCAGTTTTTTTATTAGTCAAAATGTTTTGGCTGCCCTGGATTATTTATATTTCTGTATGAAGTAGAAAATTTTCTGTTCAGCATATGGGAAGTATTGTATTGGAATTGTGAAAAGGATTATATTGAATATTAAATACATGGATTGCTTTTTGCAGGATGGTCATTGTTGCTATATTAATCCTTTTGATCCATAAGCATTAGAGACTTTCCATCTCATCATATCCTCTTTCAATTCATTTTCAGGGTCTTAAAAAATTAATAATACAAGTTCTTCACTTTCTTGGTTAGATTTATGCAAGGTAGTTTCTACTTTTGCAGGCTATAGTGAAAGGAAGTGTTTTTCTGATTTCTTTCTCAGGCCATTTCTTTAAAGGAAGACAGATTTTTGTCTTTTTTATTTTTGTGCCCTGCTACTTTGTTTAAAGAGTTTATAAGGCCAGGCGGTGGTGACACACGCCTTTAATCCCAGCACTCGGGAGGCAGAGGCAGGTGGATCTCTGTGAGTTCGAGACCACCATGGTCTACAAGAGATAGTTCCAGGACAGGCTCCAAACCACAGAGAAACCCTGTCTCAAAAACAAACAAACAAACAAAATAATAATAATAAAATAAAAAATAAAAAAGTTTATAAGGTATAGGAGGTTCTTGGTAGATCTTTTAGTATCACTTACATAGACAATCTTAATATCTGAGAATGAAAAATTTGATATCTTACTTTTCTATTTGTATCTCCTTGATCTCCTTCAGTTGTCATTTTGCTCTAGCTGAGAATTTGAGTACTTTATAGAATAGGTATGAAGAGAGTGGGCAACTTTGTCATATTACTGTTTGAAGTGGAAATGCTTTGAACTCCTCTCCACTTGAGTTGATATTGGCCATGGGTTTGCTGTTAATTTGTTTTTATTGTGATGAATTTTGTCCTTTGTTTAAGCTCTTGAGAACTTGCATCATGAAGTGGTGTTCAATTTTATAGAAGGCTTTTTCTGCATTTATTGAGATGATCATGTGGGTTTTGTCATTCAGTCTTTTTTTATGGTGAATTACATTTGTAGATTCCTGTATTTATCCCTGTATCTCTGGGACGAATCCTAATGTCATGGTAGATATTCTTTCTTATGTGTTCTTGGATTCAATTTTCAAGTATTTTATTGAGAATTTTTGCATATCTGTTCATAAGTGTATTAGTTTGTAATTTTGTTTCTGTCATTAGATTTTATGTAGTCGAAGTATCAGAGTAACTGTAGGCTTATAGAAAACTAGGTCAATGTTTCTTTGTTTTTATTTTGTGGAATTATTTAAGAAGATACTTCTTAATATCTTAAATATCTTAAAGAAGGTGTTAACTCTTCTTTGAAAGACTGGTAGAATATTACACTAAAACATTTGACCTTTGACTCTGAGATCTTTGTTTTTGGTTGAGGAAGTTTTAGTTATTGGTTATATTTTATGAGGAGTTATAGATCTGTTTAAATTACTTATGTTGCCCTAATTGAACTTTTGTAGGTGGCATATATTGAGATAATTATCCGTTTCCTTTAGACTTTATAATTTGGTGGAATATGGGTTTGTAAAATATGCTTCCACGAGTCTCTAGATTTCTTAGGTATCTGTTTTAAGTCCCACTTTTCATCTCTGATTTTGTTAAATATTCTCTGTATGCCTTTTGTTAATTTGGATAAAATTTTGTAAGTCTTATTTATTTTCTCAAATAAAAACTAACTCTTTTTTATTGTATTTTAGTTTTTTATAAATAAAATATATTTATTAAAATATAAAATATAGAACAATGACCTCAAAATTGTGACAATATACAAAATTATCTTTTATATTATACAGTCATATAATTTTCATGTATTTAATATACAGTTCAGAGTAATTGCTACTTCTCACTGTTTTATTATTTGCCG
>NW_026068011.1:1331971-1350734 GCF_014885135.2 Alexandromys fortis
ACCCTGATTGCTCTTTGGGCTGACGAGGGAGGGGGACTTGATTGGGGGAGGGGGAGGGAAAGGGGAGGCGGCGGTGGGGAAGAGACAGAAATCTTTAATAAATAAATAAAAAACAGAATATAGCTAGTAAATGATCCCTGCTTCTATAATAAATAGTTGCTAATGAATCCCAGTGAAAATAATTTGTCTACTAGAATCTGAAATCCAGTTTAATTTCTTAAAGTATTTATTTTTATTCTTATTGTTGTGATTGTCTGTATATATACGTTTGTGTCATGCATGCAATATATATGTATAAGTGCCTATGTGGCCAGAAGAGTACACTAGATCACATGAAGATAGAATTAGAGTTTGTTATGAGTAACCCTAGGTGGGTCCTGGAAAATGAATTCTGGTCTCCTAAGCCACAAACACTCTTAATGACTAAGTCATTTTTCTAGTCCCCAATGTAATATTAATCATCAAGAAAATAAATAACATGGAAATAATATGAAATGCAAGGCTAAGAAAAAAGTAATTCACATTTATAAAGTTGATGACACAGATCCAAGTTATTCCTATATTTAAAATATCAATGAGGAAGGCAACAAATCTCCTCCTGCAAATAGAATTCTGTTGCTTATGACTCAACAATTATTCTGTGACCTTCAGTAGACATAAAAATATACACACACCCACATAACATGCTCACATACTTTTTCTCTCTTATACACATATACACATGTGCATATCAAAACACATACCTATACTTGAACATAGACATATACACACTTTTAAAATTTTGTACAAAACTAATTCAGTGAACCCCTCCAAAAATCTGTTTAAATACTAAATGATAATGGTAAAACTCTATCCATAATTTTAATTGAAATTACCTACCCACACACAAGCACCCAGAAATTAATAAATATTTAATTTGGAGTTTATCCATTCTCTCCTTCAAAAACAAATTCTCTTTCTCACATTCATTTATTTATGGATGACAAAAAATAAAGCATTCTTCTGACTTTACTCAATAAATAACTCTACAAACTAAAGAGAAAAAGTCTAGGGTAGATGTGCCAATCTCTTTCTGATGCACCAGCACCATATCTGGACTGTTCCTTTCTCTCCTGAACTAGTTATTCCTTTGCTCATAAGGCCAAGCTGTGTTGTAAATCAACCAGAAACACACTTTCTCTCTTCCTCCCACTCTCTTCTCTCTCTCCCCCTCCCTCCCAGTTTTTCCTTCCCCTTCTCTCTCTCTCTCTCTCTCTCTCTCTCTCTCTCTCTCTCTCTCTCTCTCTCTCTCTCTCTCTGTCTCTCTCTCTCACGGGGTGCACACATACATCTCAATACAAAAACACAAAATAAATGTAATCAAATTAATATATGGTTGACATTAATGATCAAAGAATAATAAAATATCTATTTGTTAGTTGTGTCAGTACCTATTTAAACAGAATTATTGTATGCTGTCAGAACTTATGAGGGCCTAATAAAATGAGGATATTAATGCAAAGTTTCCCAGAAGAAATAAAAATATCTATATAAAATTAAAATTCAAATGCAAATTCACTGGATGAGAAGAAAGCACAAAAGCCTATTAGTCATGAAAAAAAAAAAAACTCTGGGAGTGCATAATGTGGGATAATCAGGTTAGTTAATTCAGATTCAACTAGAGGACTGGATAGGGTGTAGGTACCTCATTGCCCCAGTTATCCAAGTTACAATCAGATACTAAAAGCATAGCCCTTAAACCTGAGAATAAAAGGTAAACTATAGCTTTCAAATAATCAGAAAAGAAAGAAGTCATTGTAACTAATTAGGTGATCAAACAAGGACCACAAAACCCTGTTGTGTTCTTCAGGAACTCTGTAATTTGGGGTGATTTCCCAGGGACCAATATAGAAGCAATTTTGTTCTTTGAAAATTCCACACATATACACAACACTATGTTTTTCATACCCAAACCCTAGTCCCAACACAGCCTTCAGAATCAAATACAATACATCTTATACCTTCACATCCTTCATTTATTTGTTTGCTTGTTTAATTACATATTTATTATAATCCACATAGTCTAATTAATACCCTTAAGTACATGGGTGTGGTCTCATCCCCCAGAAGTATAGGTAATCTATCAGTGACCACCACTCAAAGAAAAGTGATATTCCACCTCTATCCTAGGAGTTTTGACTTGATTAATTGTAGGCAGGTCTTGTGCAGGTAACCAGGTGTTGTGTTAATGTGTTCCACAGCCATGTCATGTTCAGAGGACAACATTTAAGACAACTCTCCAGAGATCTCCAAGCCAGGTAAATGCACTTCTACCTATAGTGGTGTATTATTTGTGGTTTAATAAATAAAGCTTACCTGAAGATAAGAGAGCAAAGCAGCCATACTAGTCAGTCATACAGGCCAGGGAGTGGGGTACACACCTTTAATCCCAGGAGACAGAGGCAGATGGATCTCTGTTAGTTCAAGGCCACCCTGGACTAAACAAGATGGAATCTCTCTAAAAGAAAAACAAAGCTCACGCAAAGACGTGGGATCACACGTCTTTCATCCCAGCACTAGGGAGGTGGCAGCAGGAGTGATGTAGCTGGGCACAGAGAGGAATATATGGGAGAAGAGACAGGAAATCAGTGGAGTGTTGAGTGTGTGGTCTTGGGTGCGGGGTGTGGAGTCTTCAGGATTCATGGAGATGTGATCTCACCCATTTCCAGTCTGAGATAAAGGTAAGAGTCAGGGGCTGACTGCTTTGCTTTTCCAATCTTCAGGTAAAACCCCAATATCTGTCTCTAGGTTTTTATTATTTGTGCTACATTCACCAACCCTGGATGCAGAATATCTAGCTATAGATAAAAATGAACTTATGAAAAAAAGTCAAACTGATCCAACAGGCTGAATGAAATGATGACATGACTGCCTGAATGATATCTGTAACTGAGCAAGGAGCAAAGTCATCTAATGAGGAAAGGAATCTTCTCACCAGTGCTTATAAAAAAAAAAATGCCATGGCAGCTGCCTATACATTATCTGGGAGGGTTTTCTCAATTATCTAGAAAAAGATAGAAAGTGGAGAGGGGAAACAACAGATGGCTTAAAAATACAGAGAGCAAACTGAAACTGAGCTGAGAGGCGTCTGCAATGATTTATGGTCTTTTTTGGAATAGTTCTTCCTCCATGCTTCACAAGCCGAGAGCAAAGCCTTCTATTTGGAAATGACGGACGACTACTTCTTTTACTTGGCTGAGATTGCTGCTCTTGATGAGAAAGGACTTGCGGGCCAGTCACAGCCAGGCCAGCAGACCAAGAAATGTGATCAGCAAAAAGGAAATGCAACCAACACATCCTACCAGACTGGATCTAGCCCTAAACTCCTCTGTGTTATATTATGAGATTCTGAAACTCCAGCAAAAGTTGTTTTCCTGCAAAAAATAGCTGTTGACAAAACCATTGCTGTTGAACTTGATACATTAAGTAGAGAACTGAACAAAGATAACACACAAATGATGCATTTACTGAGAAACCAATAGACATTGTGGACATTGGATGCATGAGGAAACAAAGCCGATGTCAAAGAAGGAGGAGAAATTTAATTGGCCTTCCAGCATTTGTCTGCCTCATACTAAAATTCACACAGCTGTCCATTTGTCAATCATTCTGTCTCACAAAGGGGTTTTTGTTTGTTTATGATTTATGGTGGGTTTGTTACTTTTATTTTAATATATGTACTTTCCATATTGTCTTTAGTATTAGAAGAGTCGACCCACTTCGCAATTAACTTTAAGGAGTTACTCATTTTGATCTTGATGTGACCAAGACAAAGATGTGGAATTTTGTAAGAGTTATACGTGTTAGGCTCAGTACTTTTGGAATATTGTGACTTCAGAAGGACCAAGGTTAAAGCTGCTTCCATGTCTAAGTAAACAAACTGTCTGCATATTGGTTTGTGCTGCTGGTTAATATAAAGCATAACTGGTTGCAGTTACAGTGTAGTTATTGTGGTATTTCAAGGCTTGAATTACATGCATGGTTGTGGTCAAAATAGACATCCCACAAATGAACATTGGAATCCTGTCTTAGCATTCATAACCCTTGACTGAAGTCTCAAAGGCTCTCATTACACAAAATTATGACCCAATTTGCTATGGTCAGTGAAAAAATATTTCACATTTCATTATTTGTAAATTTATCTGCTATTTAGTTTCATTTATTGTGCTACATTATAAAAATGTATATTCAAATATATATATATATTTAAATGACTTTAGAAAATCTAAGAACAAATATAAAAGTAAAGATGCAATAAAAATGAATTGCTTAGTGTTACCTGTTCCATGTGTATTAGGCATAGTAGTAAAAAAAATACTATGTTTTTAACTTTTGTTCTATTTTTGTTTTGTTTATTGCTTTTGTGATTTTTTTTTCTTTTCTGATACTTGAATAACATGCATGTTTTGTAAAAATAGCTAACAAGGAAATAATTTGAGAAGACTATGGCTAGCTTTGTTTGATGCCTTATACAAGTTTCATGAGCAAGAATAATTCTTAAGAACATGTGTAAAGTATCAAGTATAATACATGTAAGTGAAATAAAAGGTTTATGGATGGACTTTTCAGCTACTTTTCTACAGCTTTTCATATAAATTAGTTTTGATGAAAAAAATTATATTCTTGGAAATGGATTCCTTATTTCTTCTTGGCTGCTTATGGGCTTTTACCAATTTTGAACACAAACTTTGCTGAAACAAAACTTGCTAATATACCTACCTTTCGCAATAAAGTCCATATACCTCCTGCTTATGCCCTCCAACTCAAAAACTGCAGTGCATTTACTTTTCTTGGTTAGGGAAGATTGGGCAAAGACAATATGGGTCTGAGACATATTTTAACTTGAGAAAATACAGTGTTCTTGTTCCACCATGCCAATGGATAGCACCAAAATGCTCTTGGATTTTCAGAATTTCTTGTAGCTCTTGCAGTCTGCCTCTAATTTCTTTCCCTTATTTCTATCTGGCAGGTGCCCAAGATCACCTTTCTCCCTTTCTGTCTTGTCACCTTCTTGGAGGCTTTGCATCTGGGGAAAGACCACATGATTTCTGTCTCCACTGTGTCTAAGGTACCCTGCTTCCTTTCTCTGCTTTCACCTATAGGACACCTCCCTCTGCTGTTGAACTTGTGTTTAACTTCCTGGAAACCCTACCCTGGATTGCCTGTCACAGTCTCCCTTTACAATGCTTCCTCTTCCTCAATGACAAGGTGAATGACACCCAATGCTCACACCCTATGGAGAGTGCTTTAAAGAAAACACCAACGAAAAATGCTATTTTAAAAGAGGTGCATTTTTTTTCCTTTTAGAATGTAAGCTTCTCAAAGACAGGAGCAATGTTTTCTGCATGTTCTATTGAACCGAGTACACTGCAAATGATCAACAAATATGATGATGGTAGTAAATGAGTCTAGATGACAGCGAGAAAGAAATTACAAGTTCTGATGGACAGTTCCTTTATTTGCGATCTGATTATATCAGAAAATACCAGTCCCCATTTAGACAAGTTATCCCCAAATACTGCTTTCAAGTAAAAATGCTCTGGTCATGGTCATCATAAGTGTTCCCTAAAGAAATAAAATTAAGTTTGTAAGCAATGTTGTGATTCATCTTAATTCATAACACATTTACTTGGAATTTGCCTGAGCCTCTAAGCTAAGGAGAATAAATCTATGTAGCACAAGATGTCATATCATTCAAGTAAATTACAAATGATGCCTGGAACCTGTTGCATTTGTGTAATTGGCTTCTCATAGGCATTTGGCATTGCTAAACTTACTTGTTTGATTTTGAAATTGTGATGCTTGTTATACTCAGTCACTATTAGTGCCCAAATATGGAGAGAGATTTAAAATCAAATAAGACCTTGAACGTTTTACTCTTTTTGCATTTTTCTATTCAATCAACTCTCTCACTATTGGAGGTAGACATTGGAAAACTTCACAACTTCACTGTCAGCTTTTAATGGTTTGTGCTCTTGTAGTTTCCAGGCACACTTCACTCTTTCTTTGTCATTTAATTCTCCATGAATTTCTAATTACTCTCTCCACCTGACTGCCAAGTTTCATTTTCTTCTGCACTGATTTATTTACGACTGTGAAATGTCCTCTGGATTTCCTGTAGGCAATGTCCCCTGAGAGTCTTCCAGTCTTCATCATCTAGGCATTTCTTGGCACCACATTGCCCCAGCTTTAGACCCACATTGTCCTGCTTTTTCTGTTAGTTTTCTTACTGACTCACATAGGAGTAGATTCGTTCTGAGTCTGTCAGCTTTACCACTTCCCAAATAAACCTCTTCATTGCCTTTGATGTTCCTTTAATGCATCCCTGTCACTAATTTGTTTCTATATTCTCCCTTAAGCCTTAAAATATTTAAGTTTGCAATAGGTGATATAGACAAAATAAACTTTCAAATATGTAAATCTAGTACAAGTAGATCTAGCTTAAGATCTCCCTGTGCCAATATCTGTTCAAAACTAGAGATGAAATTGTTTGTTAATAAAATTCCTTTTTTTTCTTTGGAGCCAAATCACGATTTTTATTCTCTATAATATGTTTCTTCTGAGAATGTTCATCTCAATTTTCATCTGTCTAAAATCTTCATATATGGATAGCATAAGAGATAGAAAAATAAATAACCTTCAATGCATTTGTCATTTAAGGGCTGCAGCAAACTTCTTAGACCTTCTTCTTTGAAACACCTTCATATTAAAAACTGTAATTATAGCTTTTTTAAATGTTCTTTAACACTAAATTTGTTTCTTAAAAAAGTTACTGTTTAATATTTTATACCTACTAAAATAGTAAATGTTGCTAAGAGAACATGACTGCTTAATGTTTTCATAACCCTTTGTAACTTTTTATATAAAATATTAATTTGACATTTTATTTTATATGCTAGAAGAACTGTAGGCAAAAACATAATGAAAATTTCTCCCTTACTTTACATCAAACAGAAATTAATGACTAGAAAACTTGAGTTTCCCAACTTGAAGGTTGATGTACTTTTCATTAAATTTTATCTTATAAATCAACATAAGCCTGGATTCCTACGATAAATAATTTCCTTTTCAAATGTCATGGCTTTGACAGGTAAGTTACTTCAGACAAGCATCCATTATTCAAATATTAAATCAAATATATTATCGATATGAAAAGGAAATAGAAAAGAGTCAAAAAGTTATACAAATCTACTCAAAATCTTATATTAGGTCTACAGTGATATCTCAGTAACTTATATCAAGTGCTTTTCAATTGAAAATTGTGTTCTGATGCTTGACTAATTTAAATTTATTTAAAAATGCATTGTAACATTACTTTACTTAGTTTTCCACTTTTTTTATTTTGTTTTGATCAGAACCTTTTCTTCAGAAGCTCTGACATTATGCAGATTTTGAACTTCCTTCTATTAGTAGCAGGCTCTCCAATAAAGGTCATTACCCTTTGTAATGATTTAATGTGTGCACAGTAAATAAAACACTTTCCTTAAGGCCCAGTGACACTTCCTGCTATTGTCCTTGCTTTCACATAGCTGCCAAGCATGAAATCACTACTGTGTGTATTGTTTCTACTGAAATTTTGAACAATTATTCCATACATGGAATTAATTAACCTATCTTTTTAATCTCTAAAGTAAGCTGGCTTTAAGAGATTAAGACTTGTGTCAGTATTACAGTATTTTCACATGTAGTCAGAATACATAATATAAAAATAAGCATATAGGTTTTATAACTCTGGTTAACACAGAAAGGTAGTTGTAGCTAAAACTAGGAACCGTTTTCTTAGTTTATACCATATTTACCAATTTGAAGTATTTGGATCAGTGTTAAGTTATAGTGGCATTTCAATTGTATTTTAAAAACTAAAAACTGCCTGAATATCTGAGAGTAAAACAATACCACTGGTCAGCCTTACAGACCAGATTATGGTAACACACACATTTAATCCCAGGATCCACAATGACACACACTTTTAATCACAGTAGTCACAATGACACACATCTTTAATCCCAGTAGCCACCCTAGTCTCCATAGAAATCAGGTTGTGCCTGCCTTTAATCCCAGCTTTAGAGAGGAATTTAAGGTGGGGGGGCAGTCTCCAGTTTTAGTCTCATTCTGAGATTTCAGTAGGCAAGATCACCATTTCAAACTGAGGTCAAGGTAAGAGCCAGTGACTGGCTGTTTTGCTTTTTTAGATCTTCAGGTTGAAGCCCAGTTTCTGATACTGAGCTTTTATTAACAGTGCTTCATTAAATTCTATAATTTTAGTAAGACCACAGGGTTTGTTTGGTGTTTCCTGGTGAATATGACATATATCAGGAAGGCACTTCACAATGATCTCCTGCCAGATACCTAATATATTTTATGTATGTTATGAGATTCCTGAATACCTGATTTATGCCTGAACTTGCAGTTTCCTTCTTTTGTAGCTGGTATGTTAGCTGTACTTTATGCAATATAAGAGTTGTGATTTTCTTTAACATGGCATTTATTTTTTAAACATTTATTAGTTTGGATTGTCTGAAACTTTACTTTTCTATCTTTCTGATTATTTGTTGCTGTGTATGTATACTTTAGAAAAGTTTCAGTATGGAATCTAGAAAGGTCAAGAACTCTGAATTTTCTGTTTCAAGTTGCTGAGTGTAGTGAACACAGGTGTGCACAATCAATATTTTTTCCTCTTACCTTTTGTTTAATTTTAAATTTTCTCTTAATTTTGCAAAGCTTACATTTTCATATTATTACTATTTCTGGGAAAGGTTTATAAAGATCACTTTTTCTTTGATAGAGATTTTTCAGATTTCTTACCTGTGTCCTTTGTTTCTCTTTGGGTACTCAGCTCCTGGAAATTCTGATTGATCTTCCTTATGATGAATGTCAAGAGAACAAACTTCTTCTCTATGTCTCTAGATTTTAAGCAAGAAACTGAAGAAAACATAAGATACATAGGGCAAGATATCAAGTCAATAGTCGCTTATATGTGTGTGTGTGTTCTAAAAACTTTCATAGAATAATCTTGAGGAAGACAGACTACAATAGAATAGCCTTTTGAAGCCCAAAGTGAACTTTCCTTACTTTTTAAAAATGGAAGATATTTTTATTCATTTGAAACCAAAAATATTCTCATGTAATTATTGTTCCATATTGAGCAAGGTTTTTTTTTTAATATTTTGATTGTAGGAGTTTTCTGGTAGAGATTTTGGGGCCACACGCACACATACACATGCATATATAATCATATTATCTGCAAATAACAAAAGTCTGGCTTCTTGCTTTTCAATTTGAATCCCCTTGATCTCCTTATATTGTCTTATTGCTATTGCCAAAACTTCAAGCACTATGTTGAAGAGACATGGAGAGAGTGGACAGCCTTGTCTTGGTCCTGATTTTAGTGGAATCACTTTGAGTTTCTATCCATTTAATTTGATGTTGACTATCGACTTGCTGTATTTTGATTTTATTATATTTAAATACAATCCTTGTATTCGTGATTTCTCCAAGACCTTTATCATAAAGGGGTGTTGGATTTTGTCAAATGCTTTCTCAGAATCTAATGAAATGATCACATGTTTATTTTCTTTCAGTTTATTTATATGATGATTACATTGATAGATTTTCTTATATCAAACTAGCCCTGCATCTCTGGGATGAAACAAACTTTATCTTGGTGGATGATTTTTTAATGTGTTTTGATTCAGTTTTCCAGTATTTTATTGTGTATATTTGCATCCATGTTCATGATTGAGAAATATCTGTGATTTTCTTTCTTCATTGAGTCTTTGTGTGGTTTTGATATCAGGGTAACTGTAGCCTCATGAAAAGAGTTTAGCAATTTTCCTTCTGTTTTTATTATGTCGACAACTTTGAAAAGTATAGGTATTAGCTTCTTGGAAGTTCTGGTAGAATTCTGCACTAAAACCATCTGGTCCTGGGATTTTTTTTTTGTTGTTGTTGGAAGGTTTTTGATGACAGCTTCTATTTCTTACAGTTTATAGGTCTATTTAAATTGCTCACCTGGTCTTCATTTGATTTTGGTATATGGCATCTATCTAAAAAATGTCAATTTCTTTTATATATTCCAATTTTGTGGAGTACAGGTTTATGTAGTATGACCTAATGATTCCCTGAATTTCTTTAGTGTCTGTTGTTATGTCTTCCTTTTTATTTCTGATTTTGTTAATTTGAATGTTCACTTTCTGCCTTTTGATTAGTTTGAATAAGGGTTTGTCTATATTATTGATTTACTCAAAGAATAGGCTCTTGTTCTAATTGATTCTTTGTATTGTTTTCTTCGTTTCTATTTTCTTGATTTCAGGTAGCAATTATTCCTTATCTTCTACTCCTCCTGGGTGAGTCTGCTTCTTTTTGTTTTAGAGCTTTTAGGTGTACACTTAAGTCAATAGTGTGAGCTTTCGCCACTTTATGTGCACATTTACACATTAGAGTATTATTCAGCAGTAAAAAAAAAAAGACATCTTGAGTTTTGCATGCAAATGGATGGAATTCGAAAACACTATCCTGAGTGAGGTAACCAGACCCAAAAACGAGAATATGGTATGTCGTTATGCATAAGTGAATACTAGCTATAAACAAAGAACATTGAGCCTATAGTTCATGAACCTAGAGAAGATAACTAATAAAGTGAACCCCCCCAAAAAAAAAAAAAACATGTATAGATCCACCTGGAAATTGGAAACAGACAAGATTGCCTGACAAAATTGGGAGCATGGGGGTTGGGGGAGTACGGAGGGTGGAAGTGGAAAAGGAGGAGAGAAGGGGAGGGTCGAAGAGAGCTTGAGGGAATGGGATAGTCAAAATGAAGGAAGGACAGAGGTGAGAGCAAGGAAAGAGATATCTTGATTGAAGGAGCCATTATAGGGTTAGCAGAAACCTTACTCTCAGGAAATTCCCAGGAATCCACAAGGATAACTGCAGCTAAGACCCAAAGCAATAGAGTCATGTTGTCAGAGTGATGAAAATCTTAAATATCTCCATAGAACCTTCATCCAGCAACTGATGGAAACAGAGGCAGAGACTCAAGTCAGAGCACTGAACTGAGTGCCCAAGTTCAGTTGAAGAGTGGGAGGAATGAGAATATGAGCAAAGAGGTCAAGATCATGATGGGTTCATCCACTAAAACAGTCTTCCTGAGCTAATGGGAGCTCACCAACTCCAGTCAGACTAGGAATTAACAAGCATAGAACCAAACTAGTCCCTCTGAATGTGGTTGACAGTTGCATGACTGGGAGGCCACTAGTAGTGGCACCAGAATCTATCCCTACTACATGTAATGGCTTTTTGGGATCCTATACTTTTTGGACGTATACCTTGCTCTGCCTAGATATAGTAGGGAGGGCCTTGGACCTTACACAAAGTAATGTGCCTTACTTTCTCTGACGATTGGATGGAGGTGGGGTAGGAGGGTGTGTGCAGGGAGTGTGAAATTAAATTGTTATTTTTTAAAAATCTAATAAATTAAAAAATAAATAAAAATGCAAAAAGTAAAATTACTAAAAATATTTTGACATTGAAGAATAATCATTGAGATTAATGAAAATAAAAGATAAAGAGAAGGTGACTTGCCCACTTTAGATTATTTTGTCTTTTAATCATGTACAACAAAAGAATTTACAGCAGTTAAAAAAGGGAATTGGCCTTAGCCAGGCTTATTCATGACTGTAAACCTATTGCTTAAAAATCATTGCTAGTATAGGCTGTTTTAAATTGAATCAGATTTGCAAACGAGATTCAGCAGGATCTAAGTGTGCAAACATTAGATATGTTTATGACATTCAAACAAAGAGGAAGAGTTTATATCATATTTTTGAATCCCATAGACAGTAACAAAATGTTATTCTATGCAATAACAAACACATTTTCCAAAGCCAAGGTGCTCAGAGATGAATCACACTGAGGAGACTTTGGAGAGAGTCAATTCTCTGTCAAAGTACTTGAAGATGGGGACTCAGAAAGTCTTGATTGAAATTAAAGAAATATTTCAAAAAAATATGGGTAGAAGTAGCAAGTTAAAGAAAATATTTTTCTTATAGACTTGACCATATTTTATTTTTTATGATCCAGTATTAAAGTATTAACATACTTCTGTGAATTTTATGAGAAGAAAACAGTATAAAACATACTTTGTACCCTATAAGATGTTAGTCTAATTCAAACATACAAAACAGGATTTCTCAATGAAAAATATATTAACCAAATGACATGTTCTGAGTCAGCTTTGTCAGCAAAGTACAAGCCCTGCAAAGACACAGGGAACATTTTTCTCCTGTTGCTGCATCCATTATGATCATTAATGGCCCTTTAGAATCAAAGTGCTGCATAGCAAAATTCTCCTTAACTGTGTTTTTCACCTCCAAGCTAGATTAGACTATATATCACAGGAAACATAAAGTAGATGAGTGGCCTTAAGAAATTCACCAATGGTGAGATCTTTGGTTTTCAAAATAGATTAAAAGTGGGATGACTTCTGATGATCTTGTAGAATAACCCTTCTGGGACATTACCCTGTGGCTGTCAATATGATTCTTGTACTACAGAGAGGCTATCAATTGCTATGCGGAGTAGGCACTGCAGAAAACTATCTCTTCTATATACTTAATAATATATAATTTAAAAACAAAAGTACAATATTTTAATATGCTATCAAACTTTTAATATAGACAATAATACTATTCTGAAATAACCATGTGTAAACCCAATGTAATAGGCACACATTCTAAAATGCATTTTTTTATGAATGGGGTGATTTCCTATTTAGTGTGTTATTTAATTATTCTAAATATATAATGTTTTTTGAAAATATGTAAATGTGAGTGTATTCTTATAATTTATATACTGGAAGTTAGTATCTAATGTTATGACATTAGGAGATTGACATTTTTCTAGTGTTTCCTTTAGCCTAGGCTTGTCTCTAGCTTTATGTATAATGTGGTATGACCTTGGAGCCCTCATCTCCCTGCCTCCACCTTTAAGTGCTTATATTATAGGTATTGGTCACTAACCTGGTCACAGGGAGGTTCTTCATTAAGTGTTTATGTTTTCATGCTCAATTGTCCTGAATGAGATTTGTATCATCATAAATGATTATTGGTGGATCTATTTTCAGTGCCATGATAACAACATAGTAGATTCTGGGCCACATGTTGTATAACAGCTACATGCCAAACAAGTTACACCCGCTGGTGCTATAGTGGTTCACCTAGAGAGACTTTACTTTTTATGTTAGCTTCCAAACCAGGAGCTTCTGTTTGTCATGCTTACCTCAGTCATCTATAGAATAGGTAGGCTTCCCACACTGGGGTGACTAATATTCCAGCCAGAAATCAGGGCACTCCAATTTTTTACTTGGAAACCTATCTCCATAATTCAAAACATGCTAATCGTTGGACATTCTGATGGAGTGAGAACGTTGCAGTTATCAAGCAGTTTTCTGGATTTTCAGAATTCCCAGTCTCTACAGCAGTGTACCTAGTAGCAGACAGGAATTCTTCAGAGAACGAACCTTCCTATTGACCCCTAAATTGGATCTATTCTTCCTCACAATTATCCACACAATGAATCTAGATCTCCTCCGACAAGAACAGGATTATCTCTCTCTCTCTCAATCATACAACAGCCTAAGCTAAGCCTCTTGGTCTCAGAGATTTTACCTTTGTCTTACTCTGCCCCTTCTTTTCTATAGCTGCCTTTCACCATGGGTCTGTGACATGTTTACTTCCAGATCTCTGTCCTATCTTCCCTATGATATTTCCTTGTAGTCACAGAGAAATGCTGATAAGAATATGGTATTTGTTTTGTTAAACTTGCAGTAAGATAAGGTTATATTTTTCAAACTCACAAAACTGTTGTCCTGTTTAAATAAAAGGTCATAGGAGTGCTGAAATTCTGCTGATGGAACCTAGTATTAAATCAGCTCCTAACAACTTGCCACAACCACAGTTCACTGCATCTCTCAAACCTCATAAAAAAGCTGGTGATTAATCCAGAGATCTATGGCTGCCTGAGGTACAGAGAATAATTGACTAAAGAATTCTCATCCCTAAATGAGACAGACATATTGACAGTATACTTGCACACACACATGTACACGTGCACACCCTCACACGCTCACAAGGCCCAGGGTGAATTGTGGAAAGTTTGCTGAAGATTGTAAGAATCAGAAACACAGGATAATGACAAGGATAAATACACAGCATGGTTACACAAATGAACTGCTAGAAATTAAGACAGTATATACAAGACTGGTGCAAGATCAAGCCAAACCAAACTCTCAGAATAGAGGAAAGAGGTTAGCCCAAGTTCCATTCCTAGCTGAAGAGCTATTTGTAATTAAGAAAAATGAAAACACAAAGTAAGGTGTGTATGAGAAGAAAAGGGAGAGCTGATGACCATTATCAATATAACAATGTATGAAATTTCTCAAATAATTAAGGAAAGTAAAAATAAAACTAAAAGGAAATAGATTCCTTCTTTAGTAAGCATGATAAAATGCTTGAAAGATGAATCAATTCTAGTCTACTTAGAGATGAATTAAGATTAATGACTTACACGCAGCTGTATTTTTACATGTGCTGAATACAAGTGTTTATTGTTGTCTGTGTTTTTTCCATTCACTTAAAAAATAATACCTCTGGACGAAGATGATAATGCTCTGAAGGACTATTAAGGCAAAATGAAATTCTATGGTAAATCACCACAAATAATCAAGATGAACATTGCCAATTTGTTCTAAAGAAAATATTTTTGCAAGATTCTTTTCCTGAGTAAGTGCAAAGTACAAAGTGATGCTATTGTTTAAAAATCACAGATTGAGTGGCCCTGGGACCCTGGACCCCCACTCCCTAAATCCTCCATGTGGGAGAAAGGCCAGGTCCACCCCTTCCCAGGTGCCTTTGGAATTCCTAGCACCAGCAGGGAGCTAGTCTACTAGACAGCCAGCTATCCTGTCCCCAATACACCATTCCCTGTGAGCTTTGCTTCGTGGAGACCAATTCTTGGTGGATACAAGAGACATAAAATTTGAAGGAAGAGATGGGGAGGTACCGATGCAAGAACTCCTCCAACATCCTAAAAAGCAACATGGTACCACCAGAACCCAGCAGACACACAACAGGAAGACTTGATCATCCTAACCCAGATGATATAGAAAAAAATGACTTGGGGCTGGAGAGATGCCTTGGAAGGTAAGAGCACTGGCTGCTCTTCCAGAGGTCCTGAGTTCAATTCCCAGCAACGACATGGTGGCTCACAACCATCTGTAATGAGACCTGGTGTCTTCCTTGCCAGCAGTACATTCTATGATAGATAAATAAATAAATCTTAAAAAAAAGAAGAAGAAAACGACTTTAAATGTTACTTAATGAAAATGATGGAGAACTTTAAAGAGGAAGTGAAAAAATCCCTTAAAGAAATGGAGGAGAAAACAAACAAAAAGATGAAAGAAATTAATAAATACCTCAAAGAAACCCAAGAAAAGACAATCAAACAGGTGAAGGAAACAGTTCAAAATTTCAAGATTGAAATAGAGGTAATAAAGAAGACACAAACTGAGCAAACTCTGGAAATGGAAAATCTGGGTAAATGAACAGGAACTACAGAGACAAGTATAACCAACAGAAGACAAGAGATAGAAGAAAGAATCTCAGGGGCTGAAGATTCTATTGAGGAAGTAGACTTATTGGTCAAAGAAAACACTAAATCCCAAAAATTCTTAACACAAAACATTCAGGAAATCTGGGACACCATGAAAAGACTGAGAATAATAGAGGTAGAAGAAAGAGAAGAATTCTAGCTCAAAGGCACAGAAAATATATTCAACAAAATTATGGAAGAAAACTTTCCAAACCTAAAGAAGGATATACCTATGAAGGTAGAAGAAGCTTACAGAACATCAAATAGACTGTATTAAAAAAAAAATCCCCTCGCCATATAACAATCAAAACACAAAACATACAGAATAAAGAATGAATATTAAGAGCTGCAAGGAAAAAAAGGTCAAGTAACATATAAAGGGAAATCTATCAGAATTAAACCTGACTTCTCAATGGAAAACATGAAAGCCAGAAGGTCTTGGATAGATGTGCTTCAGACACTAAAAGACCATGGACGCAAGCCCAGACTACTCTATCCAGCAAAGCTTGCATTCATCATCGATGGAGAAAACAAGATATTCCAGGACAAAAACAGATTTAAACAATACTTAGCCACAAAAATACCCTTACAGAAAATACTGGAAGGCAAACCACAAATCAAGGAAGCTAACAACACTCATAATAACACAAGCATCTAAAAACTGTCCACCAGCACAACTCAAAGAAGGGAAATGCACAGACACCACCACCATAAAAAATAATCGGAGTTAGCAACCACTGGTCATTAATATCACTTAATATCAATGGTCTCATTTCACATATAAAAAGGCACAGGTTAAGAGAATGAATACGAAAACAGGATCCAACATTCTGCTATTTACAAGAAACACACCTTAAAGACAGACAATACCTCATAGTAAAGTGTTGGGAAAAGGTTTTCCAATCAAACGGACCTAAACAACAAGCAGGTGTGGCTATCCAAATATCTACCAAAATTGATTTCAAACTAAAATCAATCAGAAGACATGAATAAGGACATTTTAAATTCATAACAGGAACAATTCACCAAGATGAAGTCTCAATCCTGAATATCTATGCCCCTAGTTCAAGAGCACCCACATATGTAAAAGAAACATTACTGAAACTTGAATTGCACATCAAACCCCCACACTAATAGTAGGAGATTTCAACAATCCTCTCTCGACAATAAATAGGTCAAACAGACATAAACTTAAACAGAGAAATAAGAGAACTAAAAGATGCAATGAATCAAATGGACTTAACAGACATCTATAGAACCTTCCACCCAAACAACAACAACAACAAAAAAGAATATATTTTCTTCTCAGCACCTCAGGGCACCTTCTCTAAAATCTCGGTAACAAAGCTAACACCCACAACTACAAAACAAAAAAAAAAAATTGAAGTAATCCACTGTGTCTTATCAGATCACCGTAGAGCAAAGTTAGAATTCAACAGTACTACTCCCAGAAAGCCTACATAATCATGGAAACTGAACAGTCAACTACGGAGCCACTCCTGGATCAAGAAAGAATTAAAGAAAGAAATTAAAATCTTTCTTGAATTCAATGAACATGAAGGCAGAACATATCCAAACCTATGAGACACTATGAAAGCAGTGTTAAGAGGAAATTTCATAGCAATAAGTGCCCACATAAAGAAAATGGAGAAAGTTCACATCAATGACCTAACAGCATGCCTGCAAGCTCTAGAGAAAAAAAAAAAGTAGACTCACCCAATAGGAGATGAAGATAGGAAATAATGAAGTTGAGGGCTGAAATTAACACAATAGAAACACACAAAAAATACAAAGAATCAATAAAACAAAAAGCTGTTTTTTTGAGAAAATCAATAATATCGACAAACCCTTATCCAAACTAATCAAAAGCTAGAGAGAGAATATCCAAATTAACAAAAGCAGAAATGAAAAGGGAGACATAACAATGGATGCTAAGGAAATTCAGAGAATTATTAGGTCCTACTAAAAAAAAATCTGTGATCTACAAAAATGGAAAATGTAAAAAAAATGGACAATCTTTTAGATAGATACCACCTACCAAAATTAAATCAAGACCAGGTGAGCAATTTAAATAGACCTATAAGCCATGAAGAGATAGAAGCAGCCATCAAAAACCTCTCAACGAAAAAGGCCAGGGCTAGATGGGTTTAGTGTTGAATTCTACCAGAACTTTTTTTTTTTTTTTAGTAAAGTTTTCTGACTCTTCCCCGCCACCGCCTCCCATTTCCCTCTCCTTCCCCCAATCAAGTCCCCCTCCCTCATCAGCCCAAAGAGCAATCAGGGTTCCCTGACCTGTAGGAAGTCCAAGGACCACCCACCTCCATTCAGGTCTAGTAAGGTGAGCATCCAAACTGCTTAGGCTCCCACAAACCCTGTTCCTGCAGTAGGATAAAAAACCCTTTGCCATTGTTCTTGAGTTCTCAGTATTCCTCATTGTCCACTATGTTCAGCGAGACTGGTTTTATTCCAGGCTTTTTCAGACTCAGGCCAGCTGGCCTTGGTGAGTTCCCGATAGAACATCCCTATTGTCTCAGTGTGTGGGTGCCCCCCTCACGCTCCTGAGTTCCTTGCTCGTGTTCTCTCTCCTTCTGCTCCTGATTTGGACCTTGATATTTCTGTCTGGTGCTCCAATGTGGGTCTCTGTCTCTGTCTCCTTTCATCGCCTGATGAAGGTTAATATTCAAGAGGATGCCTAAATGTTTTTCTTTGGGTTCTCCTTATTTAGCTTCTCTAGGATCACGAATTATAGGCTCAATGTCCTTTATTTATGGCTAGAAACCAAATATGAGTGAGTACATCCCATGTTCCTCTTTTTGGGTCTGGCTTACCTCACTCAGGATAGTGTTTTCTCTTTCCATCAATTTGTATGCAAAATTCAAGAAGTCCTTGTTTTTTACTGCTGAGTAGCACACTAATATGTATATATTCCATACTTTCTTCATCCATTCTTCATTTGAAGGGCATCTAGGTTGTTTCCAGGTTCTGGCTATTACAAACAATGCTGCTATTAACATAGTAGAGCATATACTATTGTTGTATGATAAGGCCTCTCTAGGGTATATTCCCAAGAGTGGTATTG
>NW_026068011.1:1350745-1379172 GCF_014885135.2 Alexandromys fortis
AGTGGTTGCACAAGTTTGCATTCCTACCAGCAATGGATGAGTGTACCCCTTTCTCCACAACCTCTCCAGCAAAGGCTATCATTGGTGCTTTTGATTTTAGCCATTTTGACAGGTATAAGATGGTATCTTAAAGTTGTCTTGATTTGCATTTCCCTGATGGCTAAGGAAGTTGAGCATGACCTTAAGTGTCTTTTGGCCATTTGAACTTCTTCTGTTGAGAATTCTCTGTTCAGCTCAGTGCCTCATATTATAATTAGGTTGATTAGCCTTTTACAGTCTAGTTTCTTGAGTTCTTTATATATTTTGGAGATCAGACCTTTGTCAGTTGCAGGGTTGGTGAAGATCTTCTCCCAGTCAGTGGGTTGCCTTTTTGTCTTAGTGACAGTGTCCTTTGCTTTACAGAAGCTTCTCAGTCTCAGGAGGTCCCATTTATTCAATGAGGCCCTTAATGTCTGTGCTGCTGGGGAAGTAGTCTCCTGTGCCATGTGTTGTAGAGTACTTCCCACTTTCTCTTCTATCAGGTTTCATTGTGTTCGGACTGATATTGAGGTCTTTAATCCATTTGGACTTGAGTTTTGTGCATGGTGATAGTTATGGGTCTATTTTCATTCTTCTACAGGTTGACATCCAGTTTTGCCAGCACAATTTGTTGAAGATGCTCTCTTAACAACAGCTAATACCTATCTATACTCCTCAATGTGTTCCACATAATATAAACTATTATTTCTGAGCCGAACTATTTTTATGAAGCTACAGTTACCCTGATACCAAAACCACACAAAGACTCAACCAAGAAAGAGAATTACAGACCAATCTCACTCAAGAACATGGATGCAATAATTCTCAATAAAATTTTGACAAACCAAATCCAAGAACACATAAAAAAATCATCTATCATGACCAAGTAGGCTTCATCCTAGAGATGCAGGGCTGATTCAACATACAACATACAACATACAAATATCAATCAATGCAATCCCCTATATAAATAAACTGAAAGAAAAAAATATGATCATTTCATTGGATGCAGAAAAAGCATTTGACAAAATCAACAACCCTTCATGATCAAGGTCTTAAAGATTAGGAATACAAGGATCATATCTAAATATAATAAATATAATATACATCAAGCTGACAGCTAACGTCAAATTAAATGGAGAGAAACTAAAAGTAATTCCACTCAAATCAGAATAAGACAAGGCTGTTCACACTCTCCATATCTCTTCAACATAGCTCTTGAAGTTTTAGCAATAGTAATTAGAAAACATAAGAAGATCAAGGGGATTTAATTGGAAAGGAAGAAGTTAAACTTTGTTATTTGCAGATGATATGATAATGTATGTAAGTGACGCCCAAAACTCTACCAGAGAACACATACAGCTGATAAATACCTTCAGTGAAGTGTCAAGATACAAGATCAACTAAAAATAAAAAAATCAGTAGCCCTCCTATACACAAAGGATAAAGTAGCTGAGAGGAAATTCAGAAAAACATCACCTTTCACAATCGCCACAAATCACATAAAATATCTTGGGTTAACACTAACAAAGGACGTGAAAGATCTATTTGACAAGAATACTAAGATGTTTTACTGAATGAAAAATATTTTTCACATCAGAGACAGTGAATTACTTGCATTGAGTGACGTTACTGAAACCAAGGTTCTGAGCAGTCAGCATACTCATCTTGTTGTGTTTTTCAGTGTGTGTGTGTGTGTGTGTGTGTGTGTGTGTGTGCGCGCGCGCGTGCGTGCACAAACAGTATTTTGTATTTATTCTTTGCTAATTTAAATCCTTACAAAAGTTTCCCTCCCTTCATGCCTCCCAATACCCTGTACCAACCTCCACTCTCCCAGATCCATTCTTCCTCGCTTTCTTGCAGAAAAGAGCAGACCCTTTGGAGATATCAATCAAATATGACATAACAAGACACAATAAGTTTAGACACAAACTTTCATATAAAGTCTGGGAAAGGCAACACAATAGTAGCCAAAAGGGTCCCAAGAGATGGCATAAAGATTTAGAGAAATTCCCACTTCCACTGGTAGGAGTTCTACAAAAGTATCAAGCTAGCATATCATAACATATATTCAGAGGATCTAGTGCAGACCCATGTCAGCTCTGTGATTAGACTTCAGTCTCTGTGAGCTCCTATGTATCCTGTTTAGTTGATTCTGTGTTCTTCTGGTTTCTTCTACCCCTCCATCTCCAATCTATTTTCAATCAAAAATGATTAAAAATAAATATGAGCCTAAGATTCACTTTATTCTTTGTTCATTTGTTTTGAATGTATACATATATACTTGATTTAAAATTATTTTATACTCTATGGGAATTTGAACAATTAATTTTGACCATTCAACTAATCTCTCTTCATACATTCATTTGTGCTCCCAAATATACATATAAACACACACACATTGGGTTGATTTTGTAGATTATTTTTAACTTCTTTTTCACTATCTCATTTTTCATAAGTTTCCACAATGTATCTCTTGTCATATAAACATTAGAAACCTTCCAAATACTATAGTTACACATAATTGCCTGTCTTTTAAACTCTACTACATTTTAATTTCCTGTCATTTACTCTACTCCACTTTACAACCTTCATGGTTATTGTTCACATTCAATAAAAAAATTATTAGAGACTCTAAACCTGACTATTAAAGCATAATAACTAAAATTCATAACATTTTTGAATATGTGTTTACTAAATAAAGATCTGTAGTTTAAATCTGGGTGTAATAAGTATTTTATTAACTTCAATTGTACAAAATAAGTCACATTATTTCATTAGCAGATACTAATATTTTTAGAACATGGGATCTAATACAAGCCAATCTTATAAAGAATAAAGAATGTCCTAGGCAAATATTTTCAAACAGATGAAGAATTTGTTTTGAATGAATGTAAAATCAACTCTCTAAATTATCTCAAAGATCCTTGCTTCTTGTATACCTAACAGCGATGATGTAAAGAATAACAAGTCCTACTGATGGAATACTCACACTGTGCTGAGATTGCTAATAAAAGATTTTGTGCCTTAAATTTCTTAGATGTTTATTCTAGGGGGAAACTGCTCAATAGATTATGAGACCATATGGTGACTGGCATGAAAAATTCCATGCTGAAAGACAGGGAGTAAACCTTATTCCAAGAGTCAAGAAACCCACCCAACTATGTCAGAAGCAGGAGTGAACTGTTCTAGAAAGCAATTCAATCAAGTGCCAGTTAAGTATCCAAATGACTGCATTCACAGTCATCATTTGGAAGGGGATGTTATCTTTCATTCACTTCTCTAAGGAACCTTGATCATTGGAAGTTGCATGAGAGTTTGTCGCCGGGCGGTGGTGGCACACGCCTTTAAATCCAGCACTCGGGAGGCAGAGGCAGGCGGATCTCTGTGAGTTCGAGGCCAGCCTGGTCTACAAGAGCTAGTTTCAGGACAGGAACCAAAAAAGCTAGGGAGAAACCTCATCTCAAAAAGTCCAAAAGAAAAAGAAAAAGAAAAAAAGAAATAAAAAGAAAGAGTTTGTTACAGTGAAGTCTGGTGTGAAAAGTCCTTCACTATATGTGTTGTTTTTATTGGTTAAAGAATAAAGAATCTACTTTGGCCTGTGATAGGGCAGAATAGAGGTAGAAGAGAAAACTAAACTGAATGTTGGGAGAAAGTAGGTAGAGTCAGTGAGAAGCCATGCAGCTGGCCACAGCTGGCAGACACTGGATGTCAGATGGATCCTTACTGGTAGGCCACAACAACATGCTGAAACACAGATTAATAGAAATGGGTTAATTTAAGATATAAGAGGTAGCTAGGAATATGCCTAAGCTATTTGCCAAGCAGTGTTGTAATTAATAGTTTCTGTGTGATTATTTTGGGTCTGGGTGGTCAGGAACCCACGAGCAGCCTCCACCAACAGAAGTCGTATTTCAGAGCTAGGGAGATGGCTTAGTTGGTAAAGTGCTTTTTGCGCAAGAATGCTAAAATCTGAAATTGCATTGGAAAATTGGGCACAATGAAGAAAATTTAAAAAGTCAAAGCAACCTGTTATTTTCTTACAGAGGCAAACACAACTGTAATTATACATATATGTTTTTCATTAATTCTCGTAGTACGGTTTTCAGATGTGTACATGCAGAACATTCTTTTCATGTAAAATGTTGTCAACACTATGTCACATGTATTATAACAGTACGATTATCAATGACTTTGTGTATGAAATCCACTCTCCCTTCCAATTCTTAGAACTATGAACTACTAGATATGAATGTGATATGAAGAAATGCATCTTTGATTATCGTAGGAAATCAGGTTTATATATTAGTGAAGACTATAATACTTTGGAAGTCTAAAACTACTTTATAATATTTCTGTAATATTTTACCGAATTAAATATCATGTTTTTCTTCCTATATTCCCTTAAAGAAGAAATTGTTAGTTTATGCTTCCTCACTCTTAGAAAAAGATACAGTCATAAATGTGAAAATGCATTCCATTGAACTAGAAGCTCAGACATCCCCCTGGGAAATTTGGCCTTCTAATGTCCTTAAAGCAACAGGGCTAAGAAAAGAATAACAGTCTTAGGAGAGATGACTGATCAGATTACCATTGAGAAATTGGATTGCTTATCCAGAATGGGGTAAAGAAAAATTCTGTTTGGAGTGCAGGAGATTCTAAAGGGTGTGCCTTGGTGCTATCATTTCTTGTGATTAAAGTCAGTGTGAAACTATTATATCCTAATCCAGGCAGGATGACAAAGAGAATAGACCTAACAGAAATGAAGATATGAGTCACTCCTCTAAAAAAGAGCCAAGACCTGTTCAAGTATTTCCTGAAGATGAAGGAAATGGAGAAAGGGTAGTAAATGAGGTAGTTATCAATACCAGCTAAGGTCACTTGGCCACTTGCAGAAGGAGGAGAATAACTGCCATGAGTATTTCTGTCATATTTTGTTAAAATGTGTTTGCATAGATATTTGTTGAAGAGGATCCTAGAGTTGGCCTAGCTGCCTTTGGAGGCATATGTCAATGGTTTTACAGGTTGGATTCCATGCATCCTGGGTCACTGCGTGTCTTTCAGTTCCTGAGATATTAAGACTCTTGCTACCTCAGGCAGTGAAGTGTTCAGTCCATTTGGTGTTTCTCTGTATGTTGACTTAAAAGTCAAAAAAGCATGGAAGCCTCACAGGACAATTGCCGTTGGATATTAATCTTGTGTATTTTGTATAGCTTGCAAGTATTATTGTATCCTAGCAACTATAACTGTATTGATCCTGGGAATTGCCACTATATTTTATTTCTGATAATGGTATATAAAATCTGATAGATCTCAATAAAATTTTACAGCCTCAGTCTTGCTGTGACTCCTAAATCTGAGCCAGGTTTAATTTCTCAACTGGCCTTATTGGATAACCATGGCCCAGTAAGAACAGGTGCTTGCAATTTGTCCTTCCTTTTCTCAATTTCTTTATCATTGAATTAAAGTTATTTACTTTATAATGCATTTAAGGTTGTAAATGACATAATTATATTATATTTAGGCATTATTATGGCCTTGTTATTGTTTTCACTTGGAAATTAATCATTTCATAACAAGTTATCAAATTTGACCTAGGGTGGACTTTGGATGACTATTCTTTGTTATCAACTATTTCTATCTATATATATATCGAGAGAAATAATATGAGAGAGAGAGAGAGAGAGAGAGAGAGAGAGAGAGAGAGAGAGAGAGAGAGAGAATTTCATTCTATATATTCTGTTACTTTAGAGAACTCTGACTAATGCAAAATCTAACAAAAATTCAAGGGTCTTCCACCTCAGTGAAATTCTGGGGAGTCTACTGGTGTGAAATACATAGAGCTAGTCTTTCTAAGATGAAGGGTGTTACTTCACCTGGCCCCCAATAATTTGGAAAGAAGTGCAGCATTAAGTGTGCCTATTTGGATTCTGAAAACAGTACTTTTCTCACGTGATTGTGTTACTCTGGTCCATATATCCAGTACTCAGCAAGATGGTAGGATTATGTGGGGTTTAGAACAGAAAAAAGCTCTTCAACAGGTCCAGGCTGATGTGCACACTGCTCTACCACTTGGACCCTATGACCCAGAAGAATGATGGTGCTTGAGGTACCAGTGGAAGATAGGGTTGCTATTTGGGACCTTCAGCAGGCATCATTAGGTGAGTCACAGAAAAGACCTTTGGGATTGTCAGTAAGTAGCCCCTATTCATAGTCTCTGCAACAGTTCCTACCTCAATATTTAATCCCTGTTTGAGTGGTTGTCTGGCTTCCTTCAATAATAAACTACAATTTGGAAGTATAAGCCAAATAAATCTTTTTCTCCCAACTTGCTTTTTGGTTATGGTGTTTCATCACAGTAATACAAACCTTAACCCAAACTTTTTTTTCTCTTCTCTCATGTATATATTTGTTACCAATGAGTCCAAAATGTTTTCTATCTTCTTCACTATTGGTGTAATCAGCATAATGTTGACAATATAGTTCATTAATGTGATATTTTGTGGACAAGACAGAGAAACATGCTCGCTTCTGATTAAGTTGTGACACTGGACTAGACAGTTAATATAACCTTGAGTCAAAACTGTAGAGGTATATCACCGGCTTTGTCAAGTGAAAACAAATTGCTTATGGTGGTCCTAATGAATAGGCACTGAGACAAAAGAATTTGCTAGATCAATACCTACATAGCATATACCAAGAGATGAGTTAATTTGCCTTCGTAAGGACACTGCATCTGGTAGAGTAGCTGCAATTGGAGTAACTACCTAATTGAGTTTTCTATAGTCAACTCTCATTCTCAATGATCCATCTGTCTTCTGTACTGGCCAGATGGGAGAGTTAAGAAGAGATGAGGTGGAAACCACCATTCCTGCATCTTTTAAAATATGATGGTGACTAAATTCTGCAAATCCTCCAGGAAGGTGATGTTGTTTTGATTCACTATTTTTCTTGGCATAGTCAATTATAAATACTTCTATTTAGTCTTTCCAAACATAATAGCCCCCACTCCACAGATCAGGAAACCATCATGAAAGTTCTGCCAACTTCCAAATCTATCTCTCCCAGTTATACATCCTGGGATTGCAGAAATAACTACATGATGTATTTGGTGACCAAGTAGACCTACCGAGAGTCAGATATTCAGCCATAACTCCATAATCACATGACCTCCATAAGCTCCAACTTTAACTGGATGGCCACATGCTTCTTGGTATCTCCTAGAATCAGCATTAATTCAGGACCATTATGCAATAAACCCTGGAAATTCTGATTGTTTGTTTTCTCAAAGTGTACAGTTTTCCTTGTAAAAGATCATATGTTTTTTTGGGGGGGGAAGTCTAGAGAATGGCTGACAAAAAAACTTCTAGGTCCTTTCAGCATTACCAAGGACTATTTACTGTTCTTTCTAGAGTCATCCTTTCAAGTTTAAATGATGCCAACCTCTAAGATTAGAATGTGAGCTCCTGGATGTTATTAATAGTTCTTTGCAAAAGAATATAAAAAAAGAATGTTTTAATTAAATCTTAATAATTAAGTTATTGACTCTAATAATTAACTTAATTATTAATAATAAATACTAAGTATTAATAAGTAGTAATTAATTATATGATTTGTTAATAGTAAATATTTAGTAATGATTTGTTATCACACTCATATGTGGCAACATCTCTAATGATACCAGCCTCTTTTAACATACTTTATCAAGTATTTATTCATACCAATGAAGAATACTATCAACATATTTTCTGAGTATTCTCCTTAGAGATTTTTACAAGCTTTATTTATGTGATGAAGATCTGTTCAGCTTTCAGATTTTAACTGTTTCCAGGAAGATATTGTTTGTGGATAAAATTGACTATACCTAGTTGTACAACTCTTTGTATACAGTGTATCTGACGTTTTCTCTCATTTGATGCTAGTTTTAAAAACATGACTTTATTATTTTTGTTTATGTACTGCGGTGAGAATACATTCTTCCTGTCGTGGACATGTAGGAGTAAGTGGCTCCATAACTGGAGTTACATTCCTTCTATTACATGTTCTGATAATCAAAGTGACTTGGTCAAGATTGCTGTCAAGTACTTTTACTAACTGAGACAATTCATCAACACTCTATTAGTTTTTATTCTACATCTTCACATGACTATGGTTAACTTCCAATTATAGATGAATATATATTTCAGGGGAGCTCAGCTTTCAGTCTTCTTTCTTGTTCATTTAATAGAGTTGGAAACAAAGCAAGGCACTAGTACTAAAATGGAAGTGACTTGTAGCAGATACTTGATATGGAAATGTGTATCAAAGATGTGAATGGGGGGATGAATATGGAAGATCTCTAGAGAATTTACCACTGACTTTTTGCTGTTTTGATGTCTATGTGTAATTCATTACTTTTGAATATACAGTATATTCAGTTACTAGTTAATGGAAAAACATATTGCAAGTTTCTCTCTCTCCTTAGCAGTTCAGCTATTGTGATGAGTTGTACAGAGATATCTAAGTGGTGATTAAAACATGTCTTCTCACAGACAGTTACAACCTGAGAATTATCAATAGCCACAATGTGAGTTTAGAGAGGATCTTCTGAAAATGCCAAATATCATGAATGAGCTTCAAACTGTTCTTACCACAGCGTGATTCTGCTAGATTGCAGCCTTGGACAAGATCTTGGAAAAACTACCTGTGAGCAACATTGTCTTCATCCAGTCTCAACTTCCTATTCATCCATGAAAATATAATAAAGCATACAATTTAAGTTTTAAGTGATGGATGATGTATATGTATGCAGTTTAACCTACACTGATACATAAATATTTCTATTACTACATTTTGGTTCCATGCTTCATTGCATGTCTTCAGACATTCATAGGTAAATGTTACTTATACTGGAGAAAATTATTTTCATAACATTTTGGTGTAGAAGATATTCTGCCAGGTACCTTAACATGGATTGCATGCCAATCAGGAAATAATTTATTTCTCAAAATATATATTAACCCAAAAAGTAAGAGAGCATATCTAAAATGATATTTTTTAAAAAGTAGAGGTTGAGGTGATTTTTTGGTGCTTTCATTAAACTATATATTTGAGAGACTTAAAAATTCAAATTATATTATTTCATTAATAGAGACAGTCTGAAAAAATAAAGTTTTTATTCCAAATCCATGTCCTCTATAACAAGTACAAGAGACAATGGAAAAGGATCATTGTTCACATATGGAAATGAATATGCAACAGAAATATAAGCAATCCATTTTCCAACAATAACCAATGTGAACAAACATTTCTGTGTATTTTAATCAAATATATAAAGGAAATAAAACTGCATTATTTATAAAAACAAAGAAAAGGAATAAAAATATAAACTAGAAATTCATGGAGTGTGTAAAGAATGGCATGGATTGTGAAGCTTGTGGAATTAAGTTGTAATAACAAGGATCCCCT
Source organism: Alexandromys fortis (assembly GCF_014885135.2). Classification (NCBI taxonomy): domain Eukaryota; kingdom Metazoa; phylum Chordata; class Mammalia; order Rodentia; family Cricetidae; genus Alexandromys; species Alexandromys fortis. The sequence continues at coordinate 1,360,211 of NW_026068011.1, forward strand.
GGTACTATCTTAGCTCTACAAGACCACACAGATCAAAGGCAGCAGATAAATCCCAAAAAGGAATTACCTTTTTAGTTTTTCATATCATGAGCATATTAGTTTTGAATACATATGGTAAATCTCTTTTCTTATAACATTTACATAGGTGAACATTTTATATAACCCCAACCATTCCTGTAACAGAAGGAAATATAGAAATGTCATTGTTGTCTTGGGATATTACATGTATGAGTGTCTTAATTTTTGTAGTCAAATAGAACAACAGAAAGAAAAGAAGCCTATATTGTATGATGAAGAAACATATTGCTCTTATATGTAATACATGAACAGGTCATGAATACATGACCTGAATACATGAATAGGTCAACAAAATAGAACAATAGAAGAACAGCTATTTTAAGTAGGCATATGCTATTCTTTTATAATAGCTACCTTTACCCTAGATGGTGTTTAAATGAAAAATAAAATTGTCCATTTATATGATTCCTAGTCAAATGTTTAACCAAAGATATGCTTAAATTTCAAACCATTTCTGGATAAAGGTAATTTTATTAATGTAAGCATTCAGAATAATTTTAAAATAACTTTAAAAACTTGCCAAAGGGCAAGCAATACTTTATACATATGTGAAATGTAAACCTTTAAAATTTACTAGGTCGCATACTATGTTAAAGAAGCAATGATAAGCCACTTCAAAAACTTCAGAGATTGTTGACCAGGGTTTCTGATGTGGGCTTAAAGCAAAGGTGGCTGGAGACAGCAAGCCTGGGAGATAAGTAATGAAATCAATAATGAATCAAGCAAGGTGCCAGCAAATGTGAAAAGTTACTTTGGTTCAGTCAGGTGCCACTAGAAGCTATCAAAACTAATCTGATAAAGCCAGCTCAAAACACCGCTAAAATGAGGAGAGCTTTCTGAGGTGAGCACATGATTCTGCTGCTCAATCTGCCGTTCCGATTCACTTGGGTTTACAGGATCACAGTCAATCAAGTAGACAAGGAAGAGTACAGCCATTGACGAGGACTTTAAGTGCATACTTTTTACTCCAGCATGACTTAATCAATGATAGAGGAATTTTAGAAATTAAAACATATTCTCATTTTAAGGAAATTGACAATAAGAGTTTTTAAATCAAAGACTAACATTTTAATAATAATTCAAGCATATTCTAAACCATATAAAGCAAATGAATTATCAACCATGTTTCTGTTCTCTGGTCCAGCAAAGGATTCTGATATGTGAATCTACCCATAAATAAATAACTGACTATTATTTTCAATTCTGAGCTGGTGTGGGATTTCTTTTAAGTGTTCTTCTTCACATATATTTATGCATGTATAAATATATGTGTATATTTATATACATATACATATATATAAATAATGTTAATTAAACAATAAGATGTTTTGAACTTGAGGGGTTCGGGGACATGGCAGGAGCTAGAGAACTTGATGGGGATGTTGTAAATACAGAACTCATGAAATTATCAAAATTATAAAATTTAAAATAAAATAATATATTTTATATTTCACAATATAGGTTTATATAAGCATTAAATATTTATATATAAAGGTTTATATAAGCATTAAATGTTTTTCCTTATATAAATATATTTACTATTTTATGTTATTTGTTCTACATATATAATTATTTCATGAGATTATCTAATTGATTAATTGCATTTGTACTCTAAAAGTGAATAAAAACATCAGTTTTATGATTTCAGAATTATAAGAAATTATTGGCTAAATATTATTTAAAACTAATTTGATAATGAATAAAAAGACATTTTAAAATTTAAAATTAGTTATTCTTACCTAATATTTTGGAGATTTTATAAAATGATGAGAATATAGAAAAACTGTTATTTGTATAAAGAATATGAGTTTTTAAACAAACAATTTAAACTAGTATTTTGTGCATTGTTATCTATAGATGAAATTTTATATATAGATAAAATATTCTATTTCATGACTTTTAGATAATACAACACACATTTTTATTTTTATTTATTTTTTATTTTTATTTTTTATTTTTGGTTTTTGAGACAGGGTTTCTCTGTGGTTTTGTAGCCTGTCCTGGAACTAGCTCTTGTAGACCAGGCTGGTCTCGAACTCACTGAGATCCTCCTGCCTCTGTCTCCCAAGTGCTGGGATTAAAGGCGTGCGCCACCACCGCCCGGCCAACACACATTTTTAATATTGAGCACTATTTCAAATTAATTATTCATTTGTTATTAAGGAAAGAAACTAAAATTCTCTTCACATTCATCAGTTTTAAAAGGTCCTTCATCTCTGGCTCTGCTAACCAGGAGATCTTAACATTCAGATCTTTCAAAGGTCATAGGTACCATAGCATCCTTTACTTGGTGAACATTGTAGTTTTCTATTTTGCCTTTTCATTGGATGTCTATTTTTCTTTTCTCATTGTGGTCTAATTTAGTTTCTCTCTTTTAGCTAGTGATTAACTCTTCACCACCCCCCCCAAAAAAAATTGTCATCTTGTAATTGTAAAAACAAAAAGCACTGTGGGCATGGGTTTGAAGCTAATTGAAACACAAGTCACCAGTTGCTATACGCATGAAGACCATGTTTCTCTCCCTCATTGGAGGCTTTGATTGTTAAAATTCCCCTGGGAGTTACCAACCACTTTCTGATTGAGTTTAAGCCCAACACCACAAGATAAAATCCTTAATTGTCCTTGTTCTTGGGCCAAGAATATATAATTAAACAGGTCATAGGTGCTAGGGAAGAAACTAATATTATTATTCTGCTAAGTGGACATACTATTAAAACGAATTACTGAAAACTCTGTACAGAAAACTCTCACTGCATGTACAGATTAGTGCATCTTTGAAACCTCATCAGAGAAGCTTCAGTTGGTACTAGATGGTGATTATCACAGTCTCTATAACTGAATAGCAGCCATCAATGTCATTTCCAAATTACATGTTCTTTCTTTTAACTCAATGATTATTGCAAAACAGAAATTAGAAAACATAGTAAGAGGCAGAAGGGGTGGATGGCTAAAGAAAATCCAGAGAGCATACACATGTGAACCCACAACTGTAACAGCATGCTTAAAACCTGTACATTCTCAATCCAGACCAAATTCCAGTATATAAAGGGATGAAAGGAATGAGGTCCCACCACATCCTCAGTATCTATTGATAATTGATCCCTGCTGGGAGAAGGAGAGTTAGTTTTCAAGAGTATAACTGTGGTAAATCAACCATATGCCAATGGATGGAAGATCTCAGATACAAGCCAAATAGTGGATGGAGAGACATACCCTCAATGGGGTTCCTCCCCTTGAAGCTCAGGGAGTCTCATGGAAGAGGGAGAGCAAGAAATGTAGGAGACAGACAGGTGGAGGATACTAGGAGGACATGGCCTGCAGACTTCAACTAAGTAGGGCTCATAAGGCTCACAGGGCTCAGAGACTGAGACAGAAATAGCATAACATACACACATATGGGATACATATCATATATATATTCATGTATAACCTGATAATATATGTTTTAATATAATAGATAACCCAATTATACATGTGTGTGTGTGTGTGTGTGTGTGTGTGTGTGTGTGTGATGGTTATTAGCTTACCATTTTTGTAGTACTCCTAACAGTTGACATGGGGAATGTCTCTGACTCTTTTGTCTGCTCTTGGGATCCTTTTCTTCCTAATGGATTTCCTCACAAAATCTTGATTTGAGGGTTTATACCTAGTTTTATTGTGTCTTTTTATTTCATATTCAGTATATATTTCTGGGAGTCCTGCTCTCTTCTGCAGGGAAAAGGAGGAGGGAGGTATCTGAGGGAGAGGATGTGTGGGAGGGCTGGGAAGAATTGTGGGGAATACAGGATTACTGAAAAACAAGACAGAAGAAAGGAATATATGGACGGTACAAAGTAAACTCATTTTCAATAGGATATAAAATTGAATATATGGGAAAAGAAGTGGCATATATAGAAACAGTTTGGGTGCAAAAATTAATATGAGCACAATATATTATGTAAAATTCTCAAAACTAATGGAAAAAGAAAAAAAATAAACATTTATTCTCATAAAATGTCATATCAGCACTTCCTTATTGGGAGAGAGATAGGGTGTTATATACTTGTAATCCCAGTAATTAGGAGATAAATCAGGAAAATCAGGAACTCAAAGACATAATTGACACAGTTAAGTGTGAACCAGATTGTGCCATGTGAAAGCCTATCTCATGAAAATTAACAAGGATGGAATAAAGTTTTTTCTATCATTGAAAAAAAAAAACAAACAGAATTCCATATTTTAACTATGTTCCATGTGATAACACTGAAAAAATGGCCATCCTATTGTCAGTATAGATCTTATGGAAATTGTTAGGAATTTTTCCTAATGAGAGCTCTCTGCTGATGCAAAAATCCCAAACAAGCCAAATCACAACAAGCCAAATTAAAAAATATGCAGGTTTAATGGGATTCCTATGCTCTTGAGTGGCCCTGAGGGGGAACTGGGAGGCTGCTAACTTGACCACTAGGGGGAAGGAAAAGAGACGACAAGGAAACTTTCCAGGGAAGCAGTTTAAATAGACTGAGGGCATGGCCAAGATTTTTGCTGGTTCATCTTGATTCTTCTCTGGCACAGGCACAAAGATGGAGGCCAGAGACCGAGGCTTACAGGAATCATCACTTCAAGTATCTTCTACTATATGATTTTATTGGCTAGCTGACATTTATAAATAGATAGTAGTTGATGTCTGGCAAGAATGTTCATGATGCTATATTCAGTTATTATACCGGATAATTGTCATTTTTTATCTTAAAGATCAGAAGTGAATAAAATCCAAGTGTGGCTATTGTCTGTCAAGTAGACTGATATCAGCCTTCTGCTGAGTCAAGAAAGTTGATCACTAGGGTTATAGTTAGAAGATTAATTTCAATCATTTTCTTCTATCATTTGCATTTGTTGTTGTTGTCTAACATATAAAGAGTCAATAAACTTTATATTCTCAATAAGAATATGACAATTATGAACTGTCAAACCTCTAAAGCAGAAACTCTGTTTACTTCTCAGAGTTGTGTCTATTGTTAAAAGGAATGCATTTTATCAACAAGATGTGTATCTGCTTGCCATAAATTACAAGTTTTTACATTTTTGTGGACTAGAACCAAGACCAAAAAAGATAGGGTCATAGAACGGGCTCTTTTCCATGACCTGGGGAATCTGTAAGTAATATTGTAGCAAGTGATTAATTCCCAGGAAATAGCATGAAGTCCTATAATTACCTGCCTTTTGATGTGAAATCTATCTCTGTAGTAGATCCCCAAGAAAGGAACAGAGAATGAAGTCTCCATTCTTGTATCTCTACAAAAGACCAATCCCATGAAAATGTGCTGACCAAAGTATCTTATGTGAGTTCCAAAATACAGTTAAGTGTTTGCTTTGTATGAAGAGGGACTGGTTGTTTAGCTTGGGTGTGTGTGTGTGTGTGTGTGTATGTGTGTGTGTGTGTGTGTGTGTGTGTGAGAGAAGGAGAGAGAGAGAGAGAGAGAGAGAGAGAGAGAGAGAGANNNGAGAGAGAGAGAGAGAGAGAGAGAGAGAGAGAGAGAGAGAGAGAGAGAGAGAGAGAGTTCTTACAATGGAAGCAGGGAGCCAGGCGGTGGTGGTGCATGCCTTTAATCCCAGCACTTGGGAGGCAGAGGCATGCGGATCTCTGGGAGTTCGAGGCCAGCCTGGTCTACAAGAGCTAGTTCCGAAACAGGCACCAAAGCTACAGAGAAACCTTGTCTCGAAAAACCAAAAAAAAAAAAAAAAAAAAAAAAAGGAAGCAGGGGCTTTCTCTATTTTGCCTGCTTCTGGGTTCCTTTGCCACCTATTTAGTTGCCTTTTCCAGACTTGATATAAGGGTTTGTGTCTAGTCTTATAGCATCTTATTATGCCATGATTAATAAATATCACTGGGTCACCTTATTTTATTTAAAGAGGAAAAGGAGATCAGCAGATCTGGGGTAAAGGGGAGTTGGGGAGGATGGGAGGAGTGGAGGAATGACAGGCTGCAGTTGGGATGTAATATATGAGAGTAGAATTTTTAAAAATATTGTGTCCAATCTTCAGAAATTCTAAAATGGAACCACTGATAAAACAAGCCAACCAATCAACCAACCAACCAACCAACCAAAACCCTTTAATTTCCCCCATCCACCTTAATCCTTACACATGCACAGGCAAGTGCTGAGAGTTCCTGTGTACTAACTTCAGTTAGAAAGGAGGGAAGGAGAGGGAGCATATTCTTGACTTCCTTTCCCCTTAACATGCCTGCTAAATAACTATTATTGCTTTATCTTGCACAGTAATTAAGGACTTAGAAGAGAGTAAATGCTAAGAACATGCATGAACAACCAAAACTGAGAGTTAAGTTTTCCTACAGTGGTATGCCTCTGGGAAATTAGAAAAGTACAGAGAAATCAATCTTCCAGGAGGGTGAGGGAGACATCTAAGTAGTCCTCAAATACAAGAACTTTACACATATCCTGGTTTCAGTTTATATAGGATACTACAGTGAGTACTCAAGAAATCAGCAACTCTGAACAGTAATGCTAACAAGAGCACTCATATTTAAAATATATATGCATATATGCATATTTGCATTCATGGTTTTGAATTGTGACATTGAAAATACTTTGATTAAAACCATAATCTGGAGATTAGCTTCAGAATAATAGCAGGATGGAAAATCGCCAGGAAAAGAAAGACAACCAATGAATAGGTAATCTATGGATGTGTGTATGCAAATCATAATTCTGTACATTGAAAAAAATTATAACAATTAAAACCCTGATTGTAATGATACTGAAAATGATAGAAATATCAAAAAGACTAAATTGTTCAAGTACAAAGAATGAATGCAGATTAAAATTTAGGTTTAAATTTGATTAAATTAAATTCCATTACATTAAATTCTCACTATAGTATGAGTGTTCTTATGCGTATACCATGGTTGGTACTTCCTGATGTATCCACAAAAATTTATTATAGCTGATATTTAAAACTGTCTGTTTGACAACTACTAATACTGAATAAATTTTCTCATATTTATATGGCTTATCTCCAGTCATGTTCTCCATGGGAATTTTTTTTATTTATTTATTAAAGATTTCTGTCTCTTCTCCACCGCCGCCTCCCATTTCCCTCCCCCTCCCCCAATCAAGTCCCCCTCCCTCGTCAGCCCAAAGAGCAATCAGGGTTCCCTGCCCTGTGGGAAGTCCAAGGACCACCCACCTCCATCCAGGTCTAGTAAGGTGAGCATCCACGAAACTGCCTAGGCTCCCACGAAACCAATAGGTACCATAGGATCAAAAACCCATTGCCATTGTTCTTGAGGTCTCAGTAGTCCTCATTGTCCGCTATGTTCAGTGAGACCGGTTTTAACCCAGGCTTTTTCAGACCCAGGCCAGCTGGCCTTGGTGAGTTACCGATAGAACATCCCCATTGTCTCAGTGTGTGGGTGAACCACTCGCGGTCCTGAGTTCCTTGCTTGTGCTCTCTCTCCTTCTGCTAAAAGAGGAACATGGGATGTACTCACTCATATTTGGTTTCTAGTCATAAATAAAGGACATTGAGCCTATAATTCGGGTTCTTAGAGAAGCTAAATAAGAAGGAGAACCCAAAGAAAATCATATAGGCATCCTCCTGAATATTAATCTTCATCAGGCGATGAAAGGAGACAGAGACAGAGACCCACATTGGAGCACTAGACTGAAATCTCAATCTCCATGGGAATTTTAAATGTCATAAAATTGGTTGGTGAAAGACTCTACCTAGTCACATTAGTCAACTGCCCTATTACAAGAAGAAAAGGTGATGTCCTATAGAAAACATTACCATTATCTTTTTCTTTTTCTCTCTTATGTGTGCACCTGTGGGTGTGTTTCCATGTATTCAGGCAAATGTGTAATACTGTGTGTAAAAGTGCAGTATAATGCATGGAAGACAGAGCTAGTTCAAAGTCAGTGTCTTCACTCTTGGCAGTGTTTTTGAACAATTTAAAGACCTGGAGCTCATAGGTTAGCCTCACTAGCCAGCACCATCTAGGGATGTTCATGTCTCATCACAGCCACTGGTCTTGTTAGGCCCCCTAGCCAGCAACATCTAGGAATATTGATGTCTCATCACAGCTAATCACACAGGTATATTCTGCCATACATGGCTTTCTATGTAAGTGCTGAAGATAGAGCCTCAGGTCTTGATAATTGCTTAGCTATATCCCTTGTCTTTCCCCCCCAATTTTATACAGGTTATTTCTGGTTCTTGCTTTTAATTATTTTAAATCACTTTATTCTAGATATATGGCAATTAACCGATCAATAAATTTCATTGAATGGGATTGAAATTTTTAACACTAATGGAAGTAGAAATTTTCATAAGGATTTCTAAATAAAATCTCAATGTCATTGTTATTTTAATATTAATATTGTCCATTCACAACTTAAATTACTTAAATAAGAAGTTGTCTCCTGGTCTTCAAACTATATAGTGTAGGCAGCCTTCCAAACAACTGTGCACTCTCCAAATTAAGGTGTTTGCCTGACAAGCATCAAAAAGGGTTTAGAATAGTCATTTTATTCTTTTCTTTTGAAACTTCAAGCTACATAACATTTATTTAGCATGTTATTTCAGCTTGGGGAATAATTTTAAGAACGAGAAATAGGTTCAAAAATGACATGTTAAATTTTCATCAGCCAGTCAGAGAAGTGTTTTCCTATTTTCACATCATACCGTGTAATGAAACATAACAGTATGAAACCACTAACTCAAAGGAAAATGTGTGTGGCCTGCCTGAAACAAGAAGTGGCCTTTTATAATATGTCAATCACAGTTAAAGGGTAGCATTATGTGTGACAATTACTTTACCACAAGATTCACAGGGAGATTTATATCTTTGATACTTTGATTCTTAAATATATATATATCTGGACATATTCTCAATTAGTTGATATAGAATGTCCTTCTGTATATGTGTTACTCTTATTGGTTAACGAATAAAGCTGCTTTGGCCTATGGCAGGACAGATAATAGACAGGCTGAAAGAAATATAGAGTAGATGGAGTCAAGGTGAAGCATGTAGCTGCTGAAGGAGGACATGCCAGACCTTACATGCAGGCCTAAGCTTCTTGGAAATACACATACTATTAGAAATAATAGAAATGTGTTAATTTAAGATGTAAGAGTTAGTTAATAAGAAACCTGCACTAATAAGACAAAAATAATATTGTAATTAATATAGTTTCTCAGTGATTATTTTAGTCTGGACATCCCAGAAATGAACGAGCAGTCTGTTTACAGTATGACTTCAATATGGACCACTAAAATCCACAGGAAACCTCAGAGAGCTTGGGAAGGAATTCCAGACACAAAAGAATAGTTTCTTGGCAGCCATTTTTTTTTTTTTTTTCAGATAGGCTTTATTTTCTGGCCACAAGCAGAGGTGCGGCTCCTTTAAGAAAAGGCTTCCTGACTCAACATTAGCAGCAAAAACTGTGTGGCTTCTTTAAGAAATGGCAGCTTCCTGGTTTATGCTGGAAGCACAAACTCTGGTTCTTTTGAGAGGTCCTGCACTTAATTGATGTCTGTGAACAGTATGCTGCTAATGAGAAAATGATTCAGAGTCCCTGGAGCTGGAGTGGTAAGCATGGCTAGCAAAAGAGGCAAGCATACCTCCACCATATTAGACAGGACAAAGCCAACAGGTAGAGCTGTGGAGTTGGTCCTACCCCTTAGCATTTAAAAAAAAAAAAACGCTGCTCCTGGTTATAAAATTATTATAGGTATACAATAGAACAAATTCAGACATAAAATACCCTCTAAATAAGACACAGTGTGTTTAAAAAAAATGTAGGCTTCGGAAAGAGAGGAAAAAAACTATAAACAATTATAAAAATACATAAGTGGTTTTTAATGAAAATTAAAGTCTTTAAAGATACAGTAAAAGCCATATAAAAGAATACATACAGACATAGATTAAAGGAATAAAAGTAATTTTCAAAAGCCACATAAAGATGGAAAATGCACAGAGTCTGGATTATGCAAATTATTGTGTTTTCTTTAAAATTTTTGACTGTGAATGAGCTAACTATAGAGAAATATTTCATTGTACAGGCTTCTAAGCTAAACCAATACATATATTTTAAAGGTATCTTGACTTCAAAATTTGAATCTAAGAATATGTTACTTAAGAAAAGAAGTTGTAAAATTGAGTTAGTAATAAGCCTGAGCCACTGTCCAAACAGTTTGTAATAAATTTTAAGCCTCATAGTGGATACTCAGGAATTGATGAACATGAGGGAAATGATTCAGTATGAGAGGCATAATTCTTTAGCTTCAAATTTGATTCCATTCCTAGTTCTAAAAGCTCAATGCTAGACTTTCTTAGAGTTAGGAGACAGGGAACAGGTTCTGCTTTTCTTTCCATGTAAGTTGAAAATGTGTGGATTCCTTCCAGACTAATATGGTTTGATGGAATAAGACCCTAGCAAAGTCTGCATCAATCCTAAAAATACTTTGTGCAGCAAACAGTGGGAAGCAGTTAAAAGAAAACTACACTCAAATTCCCAAAATGATTTTTCATAAATGCTTGTTTTCATTTTAAAGGTGTTGGTTAAAAATTTGTAATGAACCACAGTCAATTTCTAAAAAATAAAAATATGGTGGATATGAAATAGAAATGAATGCTTTACATCAGTATGGATTTTGGTTTATTGACACAAGTTTAAGGTCAATTTTGTTATATGTACATATCTAATTTTGTTTAAGCTATTAATGTTTATGCAGTTCATTTAAGAATGTAATGTTTAATTTAAAATTACAGATTAATAGAGAATCAGTTCTAATAGTCAAATTATGTTTGTTAAGTTTTCTAGCTATACAGAGATATATTTTAGTTAGACTTCTTCAACATTTCAGTGACTTACAACATATGGTATTTAAAATGTTTTAAAGACTTAGACTTTTTTCAACAGTGAGACATGTTTGCTCCTGCCATCACCAATTACCTCAAATGGAAGCTGGGCATCTCGGAGTCTCCTTATGGAGTTTGCTAGTTATTTGGGCAAGAAACTGCTCTTGCCTGGACTTCTTGATGTTATGGTCTTTCAATTGGACAAGCAAGATCTACAAAAATGAAGGCTGAACTTGATTAAAGTGAGACTGTGCTTCAGGGTTCCTGCTTCATGAAAGACTCTGCTAGACATTCTGCAGCACATGGAGGAACGTGACTGACAAACTAACAATATATGCAAAGCAGCTTTTCAAATTTCCTGCTTCATGGAAAAGTCTGCCAGATATTATGGGTCTGTAGGTAAATAGGGATGCCCAATGTGACAGAAGAACTTTGGGTAACTCTCCAGACAGTGAGATATTTCTGTTAGTTCAAAAGTTTTGGAAGTTACTTAGCAATGCACTTCCTGTTTACTTAGGATACATTATATCCTTCTGAGATCTTTGAAGAGTGGAAGACAGACAGTTATGGTTTTCCTTAGTTATGATAAAAGATAGATTAGATATGAAACTTTATAGATATAAATAGACTAAATACTATAAGTGTAATTCTTGTTTGTTACCTGTCTTCTTATATGAAATTTTACTATGTTAAAGCTAAAACCTTACTTCTTATTTAGAGAGAAAAGGAGAGATGACATGGGATGTCCTTCTGCTTATGTGTTGCTCTTCTTGGCTGATGAATAGAGCTGCTTTGTCGTATGTCAGGGCAGAATATAGCCAGACTGGAACAGATATAGAAAAAGAATAGGCTGAGTTAAGAAGTTGCCATGTAGTTGTCAAATGAGAACATTTTGGAAACTTACCAGTAGGCCACAGTCTCATGGTGATAAATAGATTAATACAAATGGGCTAATTTAAGATGTAAAAGTTAGTTAATGAGAAACCTAATTGGCTAAACAGTGTTAAAATTAATATAGTTTCTACATTATTATAAGGGTCTGGACAACAGGAAAACGAAGGGGCAGTCTCTGTTCACAATCAGTCTTTTTTTTTTTTTTAATCCTGGAAAAAATGAGATTTGTTAGTGAGAAACTCAGTTAAATCAAAATGATTCTTTTGATGATCTATTACTAAATTTGTATCATTGACAAATCCACATTTTCCCAAAGCATATCTAGATGATTTGCATATATTATACTATTTAATTGACAAAAGTTTGACTTTACTATATGTCTTTATTGTTTTCTGAATGAACAAACTAAAGCTTTAAGGATGTTAGGTGATTTTATTTTTCTAGGAACACAAAGGGGATTTCTAAGCGAGAATACAAAAAACTCTTATGTACTATGACAAAGTAGTTTCTACAATAGCAAGATCAAGTCAATCATTAAGTTTGAAAAAAAATATTGCCAACAGTAGAAAAATTAAATTTCCAGAAAAGTAGTCCAATATTTAGAAGAGAGTAGAGAGAAATGCCTTCTTATTTTATTTAAAGCTGAGAGGAGTGTGGCCTTTTAGGAGAGGGTAAAATGATAGGTATAAAATCATTTGGGTAAGAGTTAGTGAGTTAAAAACAAGTAGATGAAGAGCTTTGAATAGTGAATAGATGGCATGACCTCATAGCAGCTCTCAGCAATGACTTCTCAGAACCATCAGAATTCCATTTCATTGTTGCAATCTGATGAAGTCAATGTAGTTTTCATAGACTGAATTGTGTATAAATTGCTATCCTCAGGTATCCTGAATGCCAATATGGAGTCATCTTACACATCAGACTCCTTTATTTTAACAACAAGTATAAACTTAAGAATGCTTCTTAATCAATATTTAGCCTCAAGTTCAGAGGTATCTATTTTCTTAAAAGAAGGAAAACTTTTAAGTGTCCGATCTTGTATATGTATTGGTCTTCCAATTGATCTGTTTTCGGAGATGTGATTAGGATCCTTTACATCAAATTATTAAGCTAAGTAAGGTGCTTTGCTGATGTGCCTCTGGTTCTGAGATTTTGTTTAAAGCAACAGCAGAATATTATTGGTTCTGGAAGACCTCAGAGAATACTGCTCTGAAACACATTATCTTAAACTCCATCTCTGAGACTTTTACAAAAGGGTCTTCCCATGGCAACTTCATTCCAGTCATGCCTGAAATCTAAAAATTCTAGTCAAAGGTGGTCTTACCCTAGCCTATCAGGGAGATAAGGTATAAATTATGGACTTTAATTAGAGAGCTCAAATTTGGACACTCCTCACTGTAAAATCTCTCAGCAATGTTTAGTCCTTTCGTGTTTTACAAAATAAAGATATTTCCATGGATAAAAATCACCACAGTTAAATCTAGTCAATCCCAACAACATTCTAGCAAAGAGCAGGAAAGTACCCACAAACCCCAACCTCTAACAAAAGAGCTGTAGAGATTGCTGGTTTTTATGGGAGGGAGATCCAGTTTTTCTTGAGGGTGGGAGTTCTCATAGGTCAACCACAATCCAGTGGGTGACCACTTACCAAGGAGTATTTGAATAAAACAAATTAAAATGAATCTGTTATTAAGAATAATAACAAGAAAATAACATTGGGGCAAATGAAGGTAAAGAAGATTGTGGAAAAGTTTAAAAAGAAAGTAAATGATCAGTATATGAAATTAATTAATATATTTTCAATATATTATTGCAAGTTGAAAGGGATTGTGTTCTCATTTGCATAACCATGCCTACTTGGGTATCTCTTCATTTTGCAAAGAAGCAGAGACAGAAAACTAAAATATAAAATATATAAAGAACTCAAGAAACTCAATATCATAAAACCAAATAATGCAATTTTAAAATGGGGAACAGGTCTAAATAAAGAATTCTCAAAAGAGCACTCTCAAATTGCTAAGAAATACTTTAAGAAATGTTCAGCATCCTTAGCTATCAGGGAAATGCATATGAAAAAGTCTCTGAGATTCCATCTTAAAACTGTCACAATGGCTAAGATCAAAAACACAAATGACAGCTCATGCTGGGAAGGATGTACAGTGTAGTTGGTAGATTTTTTTTTTTACTCTTTCCATTATTTTTGCTTCTTGGGAGGCCTGCCACACAGCTCCAAAATAAATCCCACACATAGAAGCTTATTATTACTTAGAAATGCCTGACCTTAGCTTGGCTTGTTTCCAGCCAGCTTTTTTTAGTTAAATTATTCCATTTATCTTTTGCCTCTGGGATTTTACCTTACTCTATTTCTGTATAACTTGTCTTTCTCTATTTCTGTATAACTTCTTTCTTTCTTTCTTTCTTTCTTTCTTTCTTTCTTTCTTTCTTTCTTTCTTTCATTTCTTTTTCTGTTGCTGATTGTGTAGCTGGGTGGCTTGGACCTTCTTTTCTTGCCTCTTGATCACCCTCTGCCTCCCAAATTTCTCCTCTGCTTTCTAGCGCTGCCTATCCTTTCTCCCACCTTGCTTAATAAAGAATTAAGCCCTTATTAGACTATCATGTGTTTTAGACAGGCAAATGAACACATCTTCACAGAGTTAACACAAATGCAACACATCTTTGCATCACTAAAACAAATATTCCACAGTATAAGAAAATGTAGCACATCGTAAAATAATATTCTGTAGTAGTTGAGCAAGGTGAACACTATTCCATTGCTGGTATGAGTACAAACATGTACAAACACATTGGAGATCAATATGGAAGTTTCTCAGAAAATTGGGAATTAATCTACCTACCCCAAGACTCAGCTTTACCGTTCTTGGGCCTATACCCAAAGGATTCTCAATCAAACCACAAAGAAACCTGCTCAAAATTGTACAAGCCAGACCCAAAAAGAGGAACATTTTTTGTTATTTGGTTTCTAGTCATAAATAAAAGGACATTGAGACTATAATTCGGGTTCTTAGAGAAGCTAAATAAGAAGGAGAACCCAAAGAAAAACATATAGGCATCCTCCTGAATATTAACTTTCATCAGGCGATGAAAGGAGACAGAGACAGAGACAGAGACCCACATTGGAGCACCGGACTGAAATCTCAAGGTCCAAATCAGGAGCACAAGGAGAGAGAGCACGAGCAAAAAACTCAGGACCACGAGGGGTGCACTCACACACTGAGACAATGGGGATGTTCTATCGGGAACTCACCAAGGCCAGCTGGCCTGGGTCTTAAAAAGCCTGGGTTAAAACCGGTCTCGCTGAACATAGCGGACAATGAGGACTACTGAGACCCCAAGAACAATGGCAAAGGGTTTTTGATCCTACTGCACCTATTGGTTTTGTGGGAGCCTAGGCAGTTTGGATGCTCACCTTACTAGACCTGGATGGAGGCGGGTGGTCCTTGGACTTCCCACAGGGCAGCGAACCCTGATTGCTCTTTGGGCTGACGAGGGAGGGAGACTTGATTGGGGGAGGGGGAGGGAAAGGGGAGGTGGCAGTGGGGAAGAGACAGAAATCTTTAATAAATAAATAAATAAATAAATTTTAAAAAAATGAAAAAAATTGTGCATAGCAGGGTTTTATTGTTTTTTTGTTTTGTTTTGTTTTGTTTTTGTAATAGCCAGAAACCTGAATGAACCATTTCCTGTGACCAGGCAAGATTTCCAGTGAAGGAACTGGGACAATAACCCAGCCACATAACTTTTGACCTACAGTCTGTCCTGCCCACGGTATGTGCTCTGGTAGGGGTGGAACAGAGATAATGGAATAGCAAACCAATGACTGGTTCAGCATGAGACCAACGTTAGAAAAATTGACCCCACTCTTGACACTGTCTGGAATGACAGAACACAAAGGCTGGATTGCCATGTGACCTAGGACAGAACCAAACAAAATTGGAGGGAAAAAATTCAATGTAATGATACCTAATGTTATTCCTCTATACTCATAGGTAAGTACGTACTCCAGTTGTCATCAGAGAGACTTCCTCCGGTAATTGCTGGAAACAAAAGCAGAGACCCATGGCCAAACATGAGTCTGAGCTTATAGAATCCTACTAAAGAGTGGGGAAAGGATTGTATGAGTCAAAGAAAAAAAATGCCCATAAAATTAAATAAACTAGGCTCATAGGAACTTATAGTCTGAACCAACAGCCAGAAAGCTTCACTGACACTGATCTTGAACTTCTATATGTAAGTGACAGTAATATAGCTTGATCTACTTGTAGGACTCCTAACAGTGGATCAGTAATTGTCACTAAGATGTTGGCTGGCTTTTGGAAACATTGCTTGTAGTGTGTTGGCTTTACCAGTCTTAATACAAGGGGATGTGCTAACTCCTGCTGAAACTTGATTGGCCATATTTTGGTGATTTCCATGGGAGGCCTACATATTTCTGAAGAGAAAAGGAGGAGGAGTGGACTGAGGAAAATATCAGAGTAGGGTCTGAGAGACAGGGGGAAGGAATAGGTAGAGACAAGAGAGTGAAAACTGTGGCTAGAATGTAAAAGAAATAAATAAATTTAATTATTAAAAAATTTAGAAAAAAAAATATTCAAGACTTCTTTCTTCCTCCATATAAAGAACCTTCCATGAGCTTGATTAATAAAATTGATTGTAAAAAGGTCATATATAATATATAGAGGGCAAAATTTACAAAACACTAAATAATTGCATCAAGAGGTGATGTGGAATGTTCTTCTGTATATGTGGTGCTTTTATTGGTTGATAAATAAAGCTGTTTTGGCCAATAGCTTAGCAGAGTAAAGCAAGAAATCTGAACAGAGATATATAGAAAGAGTAAGTAGAATCAAGGAGACTATGTAGTTGCTAAAGGAGAAGGACACCAGAATCTTACTTGTAGGCCACAACCTCATGGTGATACAGAGATTAATAGAAATGTGTTAATTTAAGGGGTAAGAGCTAGATAGATGTACACTTAAGTTATTGGCCAAAGAGTGTGGCAATTAATATAGTTTCTGTGTGATTATTCAAGTCTGGATAGATGGAAAATAAATGAGCCATCTACTTTTAAAAAATGGCACCAACATGGGCCAACTACATCTACATAAAACCTGAAAGACCTTGGGAAAGAATTCTAGACACACACACACACACACAACAACAACAACAACAACAAAAACAAAGTTAAGCATGGCTTCTTGGTAGCAGCATTATCTCAGATGGGCTCAATTTGTTGGTGGTGAGCAGAGGCAAAGCTCCTTTAAGAAAAGACTTTCTGACTCAGCGTTAGCAGCAAAAACTGCAGTTCATTTAAGGGAAAGCTTCCCAGTTCATGCTGGTGGCACAAATGGCTGTGGCTCTTTGTGAGAATGCTATGCTACTTGGTGACAGCACTGACCAACTGCTTTCCACAGTTGAGGTGGTGAGCATTGCACACTGCTTCCTCCCATTGGTCCCAGAGCAGCAGTGAACTATCTTTGCCATGTTAAAAGGCCTAGAGAGGCTAATCCAGAATCCAGGGCCACTGAGACCACACTACCTGCCTTTTTAAAATTGCTCTTTGTCAGAAAAATATTTCAGATACAGTAGGACAGATTCAGACATTAAAGACCTCTAAATGAGACACAGTGTGTTTTAAAATGTAATCCTAGCACTCGGGAGGCAGAGGCAGGCGGACCTCTGTGAGTTCAAGGCCAGCCTGGTCTACAAGAGCTAGTTCCAGGACAGGCTCCAAAACCAGAGAGAAACCCTGTCTCGAAAAACCAAAAAAAAAAAAAAAAAAAAAAAAAGTAGGAAAAGACTATACACAAAAGTACAGACAGTGATAGATTAAAGGAGTAAAGATAATTCATTAAATATTAAATAGTAATAGGGTAAAAGAAAAAGAATAAGCCATACCAAAAATGGAAAACACACAGGTAATGTGGACTATGTATTACTGTTTTCTTTGAATTTTTGACTGTCCATGAGAGACATTTCATTGTACTCTTAAACTAAATCAACATATATATTTTAAAGCTACTTCAGAATTTGAGTACAAGGATATATTACTTTGGAAAAGAAATCTGCTTTTGTTTCCACAGAAAATGAGAACATGTGAATTCCTTCTAGGCTAATGTGGGTTGATAGGAAAAGACCCCTGAGAAAAGTCTCCATGAATACCAAAATACTTCACCCAACAAGCAGCAGGAAGCAGTTTGGAGAAAACTATGATAAAATTCCCAAAATGATTGTTTATAAATGTTTGTGATAGATTATGGAAAATTTTGGAATTGAACTAAATGTACTTTACATTATGATATTTTTATAAGCTATAAGCAACCAGGGAGTAGAATATGTTAGTTTGAATGTATTTGGCCACTTTAATCTCAAATGGAGTACCACTGTAAGGTAGGTCTGCTTTTTTTGGAGTGGATGTGGCCTTATGGGAGGAAATGTGTTAATGTAAAGGTGGGCCTTGAGATCTCAAATATGCTGGAGGTACCACATAGTGTCTTAGTTCTCTTCGTGCTGCCTGTAAGATGTAGGACTCTCAGCTACTTTTCCAGCACCATGTCTGCCTCCACATAGCCATGTTGCACCATGATAAAAATGTACTGAATTTCTAAACTGTAAGGGAGCCACCAGAATTAAATGTATTCCTTTCTACGAGTTGCCATGAGTGAGGGTGAGGGTATCTTTCTCTTACCTATGTCATCACATGGAAGACTAGGGGAAGCAGGGTCAGCTCTCCTTCTCTTGTACACTCAGTGCCCATCCTAACATCCATCTCATCTCTGAAACTACAGATCCCAAACGGCAGGATGTCCACAACACAAAACAAAGGTGGGAAGTTTAGGGGAGCCTGAGTGAAAGACTGATTAGTGATCTGACTGAGGACAGAGGCCTCTAACTGAACTGATGACTCAGCAATGAATACTTGCAAATGAAGCTGGAAAGATTAAAGGGTGAAGCCACATTATATCTTCCATGATAAGATTCACATCCATTGCTTTCTTTTCCTCTTTCTTGTTTTGCTTTCTTTTGTTCTCTTGGTCTGGTTTTGTTTTTGTTTTTTCTTTTAATTTTTTTATTTTTTTATTTATTTATTTTTTTGTGGAGAGGTTGT
>NW_026068011.1:1379649-1441572 GCF_014885135.2 Alexandromys fortis
TACTCAATGCAAATAAATAAAATTGAAATGATCACAGGATTTATTAGTTTTTATGTGGTACAAATACAACATGTGTAAATATGTATCTTAGACTAGACACAATTACATTAAATGCAGGTGTGCCCACTATATTAACCAAGTAGAAAGCTCATATATCCCTATCTTTTTTTTAATTATTTATTTATTATGTATACAGTATTCTGTCTGTGTGTCTGCCTGCAGGCCAGAAGAGGGCACCAGACCCTATTATAGATGGTTGTGAGCCACCATGTGGTTGCTGGGAATTGAACTCAGGACCTTTGGAAGAGCAAGCAATGCTCTTAACCCATGAGCCATCTCTCCAGCCCCCAGGATTTTTTTTTTATTGTTCCATCCATTTGTCTGCAAATTTCATGATGCTATTTTTTTTACAGCTAACTAGTACTCCATCATGTAAATGTACCATATTTTCTTCATCCATTTTTGAATTGTGTGGCATCTAGATTGTTTTCAGGTCCTGAGTATTATGAATAATGTTGCTATGAATATTTTTGAGCAAGTGTTCTTGTGGTATGATTGAGTATTCTTTGGGTATACATGCAAAAGTGATATCTCTGGGTCTTGAAATAGATTTATTTCCAATTTTCTGAGAAACTGTCATACTGATATCCAGGACAGCTGTTCAATATTGCACTCCCACCAACAAAGGAAGACTCCACATCTTCTTCAGCACAAGCTGTCCTCAGGATTTTTGATCTCAGCCATTCTGACAGATGTAAGATGATCTCAGTCATGAGAATTCATAACGATACATATTTCCTATGCTACATATATGGCTAAGCAGTTAAAAACTTTTGTTTCACTCTTGGAAAATCTGACCTCAATGGGAACCTCACAAAACAGTGGGAGCCTCACCTCTAACTCCAATTTCAAGGATCTGATACCCTATTTGGGCCTCTGTAGGCACTTATGGGTACTTGTGGACACTTGTATGTACAATGTGCCCATGAGTACACATAGAAACACATACATGAAAAATAATTTAAAAAAAACTATATATCTTTACAAAAAGAGTATGCATGTAGGAACACAAATATACAAAATAATTTAAAAAATATGTCTTTACAAAAGGAGTATACAGTCTCTCCTTATGTGGAATACAAATGCATCATAGTAAACTATTCATCTGTTTCAACAGTCAGACACACCTTCAGTTTATGTCATCTGTTCCTAAACAGGATTGAAGGAATCTTAAATAACTAAAAATTTCTTCACTTTCTGAGTAAAACTCAAAAAGAGTAGTAAATATTTTCTTCTACATTTAAATAGTACTTCTTAAAAGTACTAATATTAAAGAAGAGATTAAAGAGCAAAAGCCTATTAAAGGTGATTGAGTTGTTTTGATATTCCTTCACAATGCTTACTAAGAAACGCAATTTCCCCTTGAGGTGCCCCATGGACTCAATTATTTGAACAGTACCACTGTTTGAGGAGGTTATGGGAAAGTTCAGCATTCTTAGGTGAAGAATATCACACAGTCTGGAGTTGAGATTTCTCAGCCTTAACCCTCTTCCTGTGTATTTAATCTGCTGAAGGCTTTCTGGTGAAGATGGGAGTTTTCAGCTTCAGTTCCTGGTACATAATCAGAGCTGCAGAGATGCAACTAACAAAAATCCCTCCATTTAATATGTGGCCTTATTTTTTAAACAGAATAATGAGTTCTTTTAACAGTTGTTATAAAAAAAAAACCTTCATATCAATTAAGAACTGACATTTTAGGTTGAGCCTTCATTCTGTGTTTTATTC
Organism: Alexandromys fortis; assembly: GCF_014885135.2. Taxonomy (NCBI): domain Eukaryota; kingdom Metazoa; phylum Chordata; class Mammalia; order Rodentia; family Cricetidae; genus Alexandromys; species Alexandromys fortis. The sequence goes on from NW_026068011.1 coordinate 1,381,435, forward strand.
TTCATATGCCTTCACTAAATTTTACAACAATCTCCAAAGAACAACATATCATTACTCATGCTCCACTTTTTCTTACATTCAAAGGCACAAATGGCACAGAGTCACCTGTTCCTGACCTTGACATGGGTAAACTCAATCTTCTGCTCTTGTCTTGACTCCTTCAGCTTACCCCATCCAATTAATTTTGGTTACAAAACCAGTAAGAGACAAATGCTTAGCTTCCCAATTCTATTTGCTTTAATTATGTAAAATCAGTTGAAAATGCAATTCCTATTACACTAATTATCAATAAATTTAATCAATCTGATGTGTGAATAACGACAGCAACAGTTAAAGGTGCTCTCTAGGCAGTTCATTCTTGTGAAAATCTGTTGTATGACACTTTCTCATGGCACAGAGTCACACGATCTGAAAAGGGTCTAACTTTTGAATTTAGGCCTAAATTTCATTTTAAGATTGTTATCTTCCTGTTTCTAACATGTCTTTCTTTTTTTTTTTTTTTTTTGAGACAGGGTTTCTTTGTAGCTTTGCAGCCTGTCCTTGAACTAGCTCTTGTAGACCAGGCTGGCCTCGAACTCATAGAGATCCACCTGTCCCTGCCTCCTGAGTGCTGAGATTAAAGGCATGTGCCACCACCGCTGGGCCAATATTTTAAATACAGGATTTCGTTTGAATTAAAAATTTCCACTCCCCCACTCTTCCAATCAGAATAAATATGAAGCAATTTATATTCTTCCCGGTATTATTTTTAGCAGGATTATTTATAGTCACACTCTTCTTCAGACCAAATCCATTCTCAAGTCCCATAAAAGTTTCATCCAAATTGTATTTCAAAATATTTTTTTAATTCTATTTCTACAACAGGTTTACTTAGACAAGCAATTTCTCTTTTCTAGCTTAAATACTGCCATTAATTCCTGGCCTATACTCAGATTGTGCCTTATTTTTTGGGTGGCAGTAGTCATTCAAAACCAAATAATTGGCTCTTTCCTTTAACAAATTGCTCCTTAGGAATGATGTCCTGAGTGATTTTAAAAAATAAAAATGTTTCAAATAAATATATAAATATGTATAACTCTCCTAAGTCTAGCAGCTGAACCACACATCAAATTTCATTATAAATATTCCAGAAACAATAGAAAGGATGAGGGCTATTAATAGTCACTTATGATACAGATATACACTCAAATATAAGGATTTGAATCCAAAATGTTAATTGAAAATCCCCCTTAATTATATGTAATTTATCTAGCCATCTTCAGAACTGGAAGTGAACTTATGGGAAATGAAAAACAAATACAGGTTGCAAAGCTACAATCACTTGAAATACTTTAAAAACATCATATATGAATAAAAATAATTTAAATATTGTTAAATACACGAAGTAAACTCTTTGATATGTTTTTATCCTCTTTATTGGCAGTTCTACTTTTATTATTTTCTTAGTAGAAAACACTTTGCAAATGTTATTTTTCATTTTTGCTTACTTCATATAAATAATCTCGATTTTAAACAATGAGTAATTTTTCTTGAATATAATTACCATTAATTAAGTGCTGGTTCATGTTACTAATTTTTTTGTTTTTTTATTTACTTTTTTCCATTAAAAAATTTACACTACCTCCCCTCCTGCCAATCCCCTCTTCCTCCTCAACTCACCCTCCTCCCTTCCCCTCCCTCCTTAAGAGAGGGCAGGGAAAACACCAATGATAGCCTTTGCTGGAGAGGTTGTGGAGAAAGGGGTACACTCATCCATTGCCGGTGGGAATGCAAACTTGTGCAACCACTTTGGAAAGCAGTGTGGCGGCTTCTCAGGAAATTCGGGATCAACCTACCCCTGGACCCAGCAATACCACTCTTGGGAATATACCCAAGAGAGGCCCTATCATACAACAAAAGTATATGCTCAACTATGTTCATAGCAGCATTGTTTGTAATAGGCAGCACCTGGAAACAACCTAGATGCCCTTCAATGAAAGAATGGATGAATAAAGTATGGAATATATACATATTAGAGTGCTACTCAGCAGTAAATAACAATGACTTCTTGAATTTTGAATGCAAATGGACAGAAATAGAAAACACTATCCTGAGTGAAGTAAACCAGACCCAAAAAGAGGATCATGGGATGTACTCACTCATATTTGGTTTCTAGCCATAAATAAAGGACATTGAACCTATAATCTGTGACCCTAGAAAAGCTAAATAAGAAGGTGAACCCAAAGAAAAACATGTAGTCATCCTCCTGGATATTAACCTTCATCAGGTGATGAAAGGAGGCAGAGACAGAATCCCACATTGGAGCACCGGACTGAAATCCCAAGGTCCAAATCAGGAGCAGAAGGAGAAACAACACGAGCAAGGAACTCAGGACCACAATGGGTGCACCCACACACTGAGACAATGGGGATGTTCTATCGGGATCTCACCAAGGCCAGCTGGACTGGGTCTGAAAAAGCATGGGATAAAACTGGACTTGCTGAACATAGCAGACAATGAGGACTACTGAGAAGTCAAGAACAATGGCATTGGGTTTCGTTCCTACTGCATGTACTGACTTTATGGGAGCCTAGGCAGTTTGGATGCTCACCTTACTAGACCTCGAAGGAGGTGAGAGGTCCTTGGACTTCCCACAGGGCAGGAAACCCTGACTGCTCCTCGGGCTGATGAGGGAGGGGGAGTTGATTGGGGAAGGGGGAGGGAAATGGGAGGAGGTGCCAGGGAGGAGGCAGAAATCTTTAATAAATAAATAAATAAATAAATATAAAAATAAAGAGAGAGAGGGCAGAAAACCCTGCCCTGTGCGAGTCCAAAGCCTGCCCCCTACATCCAGGCCTAGGAAGCTTTACATTCAAATAAACTAGGGTCCCAAAAAAGCCAGTACATACAGTAGAAACAAGTCCCAGTGCCTTTCAATGGCTTCTCAGTCAGCCCCCATTTTTAGCCACATTCAGAGTCCAATTTGATAGCTCATTCAGTCCTGGTCCAGCTGGATTTGGTGAGCTCCCATTAGAACAGGCACACTGCCTCAGTGGGTGGACCAACCCATCACAGTCCTGACATCCTTGCTCATGTTCTCCCTCCTTCTGCTCTTCAACTGGACCTTGGGAGCTCAATCCATTGTTTTGGCATTTTTGTCTTAATGACAATGTCCTTTGATTTACAGAAGCTTCTGAGTTTCAGGGGGTCCCATTTACTCACTATTGTTCTTGTTGTCTGTGCTACTGGGGTTATACATAGGAGATGGTCTTTTGTGCTCATGTGTTGCAGTCTACTTCCCACATTCTCTTCTATCAGGTTCAGTGTGGTCAGATTTATATTGAGGTTTTTAATCCATTTGGACTTGAGTTTTGTGCATGGTGATAGATATGGATCTATTTTCATTCTTCTACATGTTGACATCCAGTTATGCCAGCAACATTTGTTGAAGATGCTTTCTTTCTTCCATTGTAAACTTTTACCTCCCTTGTCGAAAATCAGGTGTTCATAGATTTGTGGGTTAATATTCAGGTCTTCGATTCGATTCCATTGGTCAACGTCTCTGTTTTTATGCCAATACCAAGCTGTTTATATATTACTTCTGTTTATTTAAAAAGAAACTGTTAAATATGTTCTTAATTACATTTTGTAGTGTTTGAAATTTTTAAACATCAATAGTAGATATTATCCAATATTATTTTCCCTTCATTTCTTGGTGTTAATGTAATATTTTTTTTCTATTTGGATATATTTTACTTCATGGATAATTTTTTTTTGCTTTAGGTTTTATTTTACCATGTGGTATAATTGTAAAATGCCTTGTTGTATTTGGGTTGTTTTCAACCAAGATATTAAATATAAAACATAAAGCTCTTTTGTTTTCTTATCCTAGACACTGTTTTGCTGATATGTACTCATTGGACAAAATAATGGGTCTCACTATGATATTTTCCTTGGAGTTTTACAATAAAGACTGTTACTTAGAGAAGAGATTACATATTTAGTTGGATGATTTTTCTGGCCAAATATTGTGAATTAACTAATTAATAATGAGCAGCATAAAGTTATAATAAACATTTGCAATAGTGCAAACAAAGTGATCTGGGCAGCTAGTTGAAGCGGGAAACATTTGTCAGGTGATCAGAAGATGATTAAGCTAAGTGTACAAAATGAGACTTGGGCATCACATATAATTATTGTGAGTGACTTGATTAGAAATTCACAGCATCCTATTTAAAAAGTGAAGCAGGTGATTAGTATTATAAAATGGCAAATATTGGGGCTGAGTTATAGTAATTAACGTAAAATAAAATTTCTAAGCCATGAATTTGAGAATTTAGTTGAGTGATATCCAAGCACAATATTGAATATGTGGGCTGGATTCACAACTGTGTACAATCAAGGAAATTTAAAAATAAGAGATAAGAGATGCATTTAAAGATCTATTTATTTATTTTGTGCTTTGTGCCCCTGAGTGTGTTCATTGTGCCCCTGAGTATGTGCATTGTGCCCCTGAGTGTGTGCACTGTGCCACTGAGTGTGTGCACTGTTTCCCTGAGTGTGTGCACTGTGCCCCTGAGTGTGTGCACTGTGCTTCTGAGTGTGTGCATTGTGCCCCTGGATGTGTGCACTGTGCCCCTGAGTGTGTGCACTGTGGGGAACTGAAACCACCTCCTCTTTCAAGAAGCATAAGTACTCATAAACTCTGAACCATGTCTTCAGCTCGAAGAAGTTGCATATTTAAAATTATAATAGCAAGCAAAACAATTATGAAAGAATGATTTGGTAAATCCTTAGTCCATCCATACTGTATGCACAGAAAAGTGATGTAGCCATTTCTAGATTACTTGCTTATGACATTAGCTTTGTCTCACAATGAATGAAAGTACCATCTCAGTAGGAGCCTGTTGAAATATGAAGCGGCGGGGCTGCGTCCCCAACACCCCAGCCGCTTGGCTAGCTCACGCCCGAAATAACAACACACAAACTGTATTCATTTAAAGAACTGCTTGGCCCATGAACTCTAGCCCTTATAGGCTAATTCTCGCACCTGGACTAGCCCATTTCTAATAATGTGTGTAAGCACCCCAAGGTGCGCTTACCGGGAAGATTCTAGCCTACATCCATCTTCATCACGTGTGCCTCAGAGAGCAGATCTATCATGTCTACCCGGGAGAGCTGAGCATGGCGTCTGTGTTCCTGGAGAGCAGAGTCTCTCCGGAAGCAGAGCAGAGTCTGACCTCACTTCCTCTTCCGCCCAGAATTCTATTCTGTTTACTCCTCCCATCTATGTTCCAAGCCATGAGGCCAAGCAGCTGGTTTATTATAACTTAACCAATGAAATCAACAGATTGATATATGACACTCCCACATCAGGAGCCAGAAATTCACAGATTAAACTATTTAAGTGTGGCTGGGACTTTTTTCTAATGATATATATGTCTGTGAATTTTAGGAAAGGTTGACAATGTATTAATAATTTTATGCAAGCATAAAAATGACTGCCCTATCTTGAAAACTGAGATGAGGGCTCTAAATGGAGGACAAATGACTCAGAGAAAAAATAAAAATACATATTCCAGAAATTAGAGTTTTGTCTTTTTCCTTCCAGAGGTGACTCTCCTGTGGCAAATATTATGGGCACAAAGGACAGAACATTTTTTTTTTCTACATAGAATTGTTTTTAAGGGTTGACAAAATAGCCAAATCTGGCCTCCTTAGAATTAAACCTCCTTTAGACCAGTTGGTATGGAGATTTAGAATTTTAAAATTAATCTGTATGTGTCTGTGTTTTTACATTTATGTCTATGTGCTGGGCTTATGGAGGCCAAAAGGAGATATCAGATCTCATGGGAATAGATTCACAGGTTGTTGCTAACTGCCCTGTTGGAACCTGGGTCACCTGGAGGAGCTGATATGCTCTTAACCATGAGCCACCTCTTCAGACTATGGTAGTTTATATTTCAATATTCCCACACCAGTATCTTTTATCTGGAAACCATATGGATCATTATCCAGAAACTACAGATCCATGGAAGAAGAACTTTACAATCAACTTCAAAAAGCAGGTAGTATAAGTGAATACCCTTCTTTGTCATTTGGGGTGGCAATAAAGAAAACTGTGGGAGAACAAACTAAAAGGCTTAGCTACAAACATCACATAAAGAGACTGTGCAGTTTCTGTGGTAACAAAAAGGAAGGGACTCGAATTTTAACCTTTTTCTTACTAACATCAACAAAAAGCACTGTGGAGAAGGAAGACATTTAGAAAGAAATATTTTGGTGATGAATATTCACAATAATAATAAACTAAAGGGATCAGCAACAACAATAAAACAAAGAAAAATACTGTATAAGGAGGAAATGTAAAATTACTGCTTTGTAACTTGCAAATAAATTCCATAGTAAAAATATTGCTAGTAAACTGAATTAATGTGGGGCAAACATTTCAAGAGCGACAATAATGACAAAAGCAGACCCCAATAAATAACATATAGAAAAATTCAAGATCATGGGCTAGAAAAGGAAAATTATCAGAGAAAAGTTCAAAATTAGACACTCCAAGGTTCTATGAGATCTTCACTGTTTGTAGAGTATCTTTCTTAACACTTTCTTCCCAGAATGTCAGGGTGTTCTCTCCTGAATTCTACCCTCTACTTTGTTTGCGAATCTGAAATTGATCAGCTGTTACTCATTAGATTCCAAAGGAGAAGGAATAACTGTTTTCTTTCGCCATCATCGACCCTAACTAGGCAAAAGCACATGCAGGATTTTGACAAATGGTCTTCTAAATAAGTCATTTGGGCATTTGAAGCAATTACTGTAAACATTATGAGTGGATATTTCCTACTTAAATTCCCACAGTTGCTATAAGGATCTGAGATAATTCATACAAAAGAAAATAGTAAACTATGCAGAGCAATAATATTAAATATTTTGCTATTCTCCCTCATTTTAATGTTCAGTTATCTTTATTAGATAAGAAATTATACTGCAAGCCAAAAAGCTAAAGAGAAATTAAAATAATCTGCAATGTGAATGACTCATCTCCAACTGGACATCTCACAGTAGCAAACACAGCAAAGCTGTAAGAATCTACAAAGCTTTTATGTCTAACCAACAGTCTGACAAATGAAAATATCTGGGCTGTTTAAGAGCATTGTGTTCTGAGCTGGGTGAGCTGACCTCTACTTCTGGTTCTCAAGTACTTCTAGTACTCCAGAGGCAGTGACAGGAGGATTTATTTAAGTCCAAAGCCAGTCTAGTCTACATAGTGAGATCTTATCCTGAAAAGTAAAAACAAACAAACAAAAACAACAACAAAAAAACTAAAAGAAAGAAACAAAAATAATAAAACAACAATAATACTGTTTCAATGTATAAAATACTGAAAATACTTTTATTTCAAATAACAAATCAGATTATAGTCCAGCAATCCAGTAATATGGCTATTAATAAACCCTCTTTAAACTTCAGAAAAAAACATATTTTATGTTGCTTATTATGCTCAAATGGCCATAAAAATGAAGAAAAGTTCAACAATTAGTTAAACTAAAAAACAATGTAGAAGTCATTGAACAAAATGTGGTAGCTGCAGTATTTGAGAAGAAGTTCAAATCAAACATTAAATGTAATTTTTAACTTCAAGTAGTGCTCAGAACTTATTAAAAGGTCAATACAGGTTGAGGTTCAATGTTTATTCAGGGGGTTATGGAGGAGGAAGGGTGAAGGGAAGACAGAGAGAGAAAATGAACAGGATTATGTAGAATGCTAAAAATAGCTAACATATTGAAATTTAAAACACGTACATACACCCACACACACAAACCAAACCAAAACAAAACAAATAACGAAAGACAGAAGGAAAAGGGTCAAGAGAGAAGGAAGAGACAGCACAAGAAAGAGAGTAGAGTAACACTCATTCAAACACTTGACATTCACATAAAAACAAAAAAAATTGGAAGATATATATATGAAAAAGCAGGAATCCTGACAGGACATGGAGGGACAAGGAACATCCAGAGACGACATTAAGTTCATTTTTTTTTAGTCATCTACTTCCGGTCATACAGAACTGTAGTTTGCTAACAGTAGTTGCTTTCCCCAGTGAGATTTTCCTGGAAAAATATTTTTGTTTATTAATTGGGTATAGCCTCTGTGTTAGAGATGTGAGCACGTGTCCACTCTTCCATCTCAGGGACCTCAATTGGTGAAGCTCAGTGCAAATCCTGTGCATGGGGCCTCAATCTCTGTGAGTTCAAATGTGCATCTATCATGTGGACATATAGGGCCTTCTTTTCTTCGTGCACTCTGTCGTCCCTGACTCTTACACTCTTTCCACTTCCTCTTCTGCCAAGATTCCTGAGCTTCAAGGAGAGGATTTGATGGAGACATTCTGATTAGAGGTGAAAGTTTTGAGGTCTTTCACTATCTTTGAATAGTCTGACTTCATATTTCCTTCCATCTGTTGTAGGAGGAAACTTCTCTGCTGATCGTTGAATAAGGCACTGCTCTGTGAGCATAGCAAAATTTCATTAGGAGTTATTTTATTGATACAGGTTTTTTTAGAGCACTAGTATTTTACTTCATCCTAGGTCAATGGGCTATGTAGTCTCAGGTTCTTGTTTTTCTTTTGTTTTGCTTTGCTTTGTTTCAAGACACGGTTTCTCCGTAGCTTTGAAGCCTGTCCTGGAACTAGCTTTTGTAGACCAGAGACTGGCCTTGAATTCACAGAGATCTGCCTGCCTCTGCCTCCCGAGTGTTGGGATTAAAGGAATGCCTCATCACCACCCGGCTAGTCTCAAGTTCTTGGTCACCTAAGCAGTGTCGGGTATGGATTCCATTTGGTAGAGTATGCCTGTAGTCAAATTAGATATTTGTTGATTATTCCCACAAAGATTGTGCAGAGATTGGACTAGCATAGGTTGCAGGCAGGACACCTGTGTAGACCATATGATTTTTGATAGGATTGTCGTTTATGCTTCTCCTTAGGTAGAATGAAAAGTTCTTTCCTCTGCCAAATATTTAGGTTAGAGTTATTTAACATCTTTCTCTTTCTGGCCTCAATGTTCCTAAAATCAACTCATCAATCAATATCTTCTCTTAGAAACTGTTTCTTTTTGATATTCTTGTTTCCCTTTTTTGAAAGTTTTCTTTTTAAAAACACATACAGGTGTATAAATATGTATGCTAAATAAACATTCTCTTAAAATGATATTCTTATTCCCTCACTATATCTATAATCATTTTATAATGTCTACAAACAAATCCTTCTCTTCATTTGGTCAACCATTTTTAGGTTGTGACTGGTTGAAGTGATATTGAAATTAAAAAAAAAAAAGACAGCAGTATTTGGTTTAGCATCCAGTAGTATCAAGAATCTGAATTGCTATTCTAATCAGAACAACTGGAAGGTGGCAGTGTCACCAAAGAATTGGAGCCATTGTACACTTGGTAGGAGGTGCTAGGGATTTATAGGATGAACAGGGGGACTTTGGTTGATAGAAGACTCTATCTGCAGGTCAGTTCTGCTGCTGTCTCAAAGTGGTATTTACAACTCAAAGAAGTATTTAGATCCTCTTATTAGGAGAGTCAGGAATCTCAGAGCCCACAGGTGTTGTCAGTAAAATGGACATTCCTGCCACTAATGCATTCTTCCTGAGGATTTTAGGTCATTAACCCTTCATTCTTTCTGTGTGCTGTATTACCTCTTTCCTATTTGTTTAGTATGTATAACTCAGGAGATGCTCATAGCTCATACACTATATGACAGGAGGTTAAACTGGAAAACAAGTAGTCTTCTCTGTTGTCTAGAAGTCTATAATAAAGAGGAGAATTGATCAAAACTTCAGGTATATATTTCCAGCATCCTATTTTAAAATAATTTGTTTCTGTCTTTAACTATAAACCTCTCTTATCAATCCTTTTTAGACAAAATACAAGTTTAGTATTTTTTCCCCTGAATGCTTCACTGTCACCTTTAGTACTCAGCCACATGCTTCTGTTTCCTACTTGCTTTCAAAGAATAAACTGACCTGTTTCCCATGTCCTCATCATTGTTCTACTTAGTGATGTGACAGAATGCTTATAGGTGCGTGTTTTTATTTCCAATTACATTACGTTCTGAAGAGTTGAATCTTATTTCATCTAGAAATTATCTACCCATCATCTATTTATCTCTATCTCTCCATTTGTACTCTATTTATAATAGAGTCTAAGCCAAGAAATTCATAAGAGTGGTTCAAAACATAGCTGCCAAAGAGTGAAGTGATGCCAAAATAATGCACAAAAGAAGTAGCTATGCCATCGGGGAGCACTCCTGACACGGGCTACTCCAAAAGTGACCATGGACTTACATCCACATTATACAGAAGCATTGGTAATAAAAGAACTTTTGAACTGACAGAATTAATGACTCCCAATCTTCATTCATAAAAAAATTCTTAAATGTTTTCGGTACATACCAAAGTTTAAGTCTTTTAAGATCTGTGATTCCATCAATAAGACATACCATACCTGTGTAACAGGGTATGCAGGAATTCCTCACAGGTAATGAAGGCTTTAAAGTGGGATAGTAGGAGAGAGAGAGGCGTAAATGGAAGAGATGAAAGAACAAGTTTCAAATATCCCAGTACTCCTTGCCTGCCTGAAGCAAGTAAGATGTGGAAAATCAAAATGCAGAAGTCTCTTAGTGTATCTAGTTTAGTTTTGAAGACTGCTTAATTATGGATCCTTTACCGGGTATATTATGTTTAATAATAACTGCATTGTATAATCACTCATGGGACTTTATAAATGAATACTATAGTTGATAATTATATATGCCTTAACTCAAGAGATTTTTCTACAGGATCAACACTCATGGGCTTTCAAATACACAGTCAATTGAGTAAAGAACTATTGGTCTACTGAATCAAGTGTATTAATTATACTCGATGGCATTCTAAAGTCGCTAAATTAGTAACAAGCCATTTGCTGTGTAATGTTCTGCACATCTCATTTTCTCTCAAATGCCATTTTTTTCTCTCTTAAAGTTTTTAAATTGGAGTAAGTCCTGACCCAATAGACAGAATCCTTTCTTTTTTTTTTTTTTAGATTTTTTAAAAAAGTGCTTTTTTATCAATTCTTTGAGAATTTTCTACAATGTACTTGGAGCATATACTTTCCAGTCCCTAGGCTTCCCTCATGCTCACCTTCCCCACTCTCTCACCCTTCTCACTAACTTAGAGTAGATACTGCCCTGGTGTGTGTTTGACCTAGTAGAAAGTTAGATTATTGAAGAAAATTGACGCTCTCCCATAGACTACCAAATGTCAGTAATTCTTCAGATGGTAGCAAGATTTTTTTTTTTGAGACAGGGTTTCTCTGTGGTTTTGGAGCCTGTCCTGGAACTAGCTCTTGTAGACCAGGCTGGTCTCGAACTCACAGAGATCCACCTGCCTCTGCCTCCCAAGTGCTGGGATTAAAGGCATGCGCCACCACTGCCCGGCAGTAGCAAGATTTTTTTGTCTGCCTTTTACTCTCTATGCTGGGATTTTGTATGACTTTAGCTAGTGCATGCTGTCACTTCTGCTGTAAGTTCATATATGCAATTGTTATGTTGTATCTGGAAAACACTCTTTCCCGATGTTATCTCCCAATTCGGGTTCTTACAATCTTCCTGGCCCCTTTTCCATAAAGGTCCATGAGTCTTGAGGGAAGGTGAAGTACATATGTCCTATTTAGGAATGAGCACGCCACAGTCTTTTATTCTCTGCACAGTGATCAGTAAAGGGTTTCCTTGTTAATTGTTGCCATCTACTGAAAGGAGAATGTCCTCTGATAATATATGATATGTGCATACATATACATGTTGTACCTACATATATTCATGTACATACACACACACACACATATATATATATAATACATGAATATATATGTATATGTATTTTGTACTCATGTGTGTAAGTACCTGAAGAATCCTGAATAGAGTACTAGATCCTCTGGTGCTACAGTTACAGGCAGTTGTGAGCTACCAACCATGCTGGAAACTAAACTTGGATCCTCTTAGGGGATCTTTTTGGCTTTAATAGCCAACAGAGTGATAAACTACCTGAGGCCAGAAGGCAGTTTGTCTCAACAGGGCTCAGTAGTCAGCACTGGTTTAAACTTCTGGAGTTTGAATTTTAGTGTCTTATTTGAGACATATTTATACACAGCAAAATTTAGTGAACACTAATCTGGTTATAATTAATTCAATCACACATGCATAACAAATAATGTAGGAATTCCCTTGAGGAATAAAGTAAGCTAAATACAAATGAGATGTGACTATATCAAAACTCTTTTAAAGTCCAAAAGTGTAGGTTATATAAATTGACTGAGGGAAACAGCTTATGATAAGGGTCTTCTGTAAAGTCTACAGCCACACAGATAATGCAAAGATCACCTGGCTGAAAAGGACTTCTGCTCAAGCCTTCTGGGCAACGAACAGGTATTGTGTTCCTTCTCTTTAGGGACAACCCTGTGTAGTTAATATTCTAGGTTTTTCTCTTTATGTCTGTAGCACAGAGAGTGTGGTTCCCCCTGCAGATCCTTTGGAATAATTGTAAGTAATCTTAATCACTGAGTCATTTCTGAACTTCCATAAGATCCTCTTTTCACATGTGATAAAAGCCTCAACAACACAAAGTGATGAATTATACAAATCAGCAGCTTCAAGAGAAGGAGCGATCGAGAAAATGGAGTAGGAAGAGAGGAAGGACAGGAAGAAGGAAGAAATGGAGGTATGGACAGAGAGAAAGAGAGGACAAGAGACAGGTAGAAAAAGAGAGACAGAGGGATGAGGATGGAGAAAGGCTATAAAAGACTTAGAGTTAGTGAATGAACACAAGGGAAGAGAGTGAGAAAATATGGGAAGATGATTAAAATTCTTAAGAGAGGGAATAGAAAGCAGGGGCAGATGTGAATAAGAAAGATATGGAGCACAACAAAAGAAAGGAAGAGAACATGCTGAGGAAAACTGAAGAAACTGACAACTACCAGCAAATGGTATGCTGGTTTCCTCTCTGTCCTGAAGTTAAATCAGCAAAAGGAAACTTTGTGTTTTCATCACGTGAGATTTGCATCTTTTAATTTTGCAAATAGAAGTTATAGATTTCCTATCAACCCACTCACTGTATTACTGTTTCAGGAGAGATCAACTATGGTGAGAATGAGAAGTTATTCGACTGCCGGTCCACAACAAAAGTCGAAACTCTAACTGGTGAAGTCCTATGAGTTCCAGAAGAACTGATATGAAGGTGAAGGCTTCACAGCAAGGAGGATTTGAGGCAGAACCTGATCAAGGGGAAACTGGAAATTTTTTGATATGTCTGCTCTAGCAGCCATCTAGGTGATATTCTGGCAGCTGGCTTTTCATGACTTGCATTTAGCTTCACTCAGATTGATGAACATGAAAAATAATAAAAGAATCCACCCTCCCCTCACATTTCCAGTGGTTTCAATTAAATATCTAAAGTTGCTGTCACCTGTACTCTTTAAACAATAAACATCACTAATAATGCATGTGCTCGGACACCTGGTCCCCACTTGTGCTATTTTGGGGAGGTTATTTTGGTCCATCTGTTAGCAGATGGAGCCTTTCTGGAAGAAGTACATCACTGGGGACAGTCTTTGAGAGTTTATAAAAGGATCCTACTTCCATGTATCTTTCAATGTCCATAAACCAAAATAAATTCTTTGTTCTACACCTTGCTGTTTTATCATTGGGTCCTATCACAACAATAGAAAATAAGTAAAATATCACCTCACATATATTCATGAATTAACACAAAAAACAATTCACACAAACACATATGCATAAACACATGTACACGCAAGTACACAGGCAATACCACATGGCCCTTGTTTACTTCACAACGAGGCCTAGAAACCAATGATTCAGGTAACCTTTCTAATTGGGTCATGTTTTTTTTTTTTTTTTTTCAGTTAACAAAGAGTGACTCTATGTTTTGTAGAGTTATGAAGATAATTTAAAAATTTTTAGAACTCATTTTGTATTCTGTTTTCAATAATAGTTAATAGAAGCATTATGCTTTAGCTGAGAAGGCAATAAGTCAGTGTATAATTGATACTGAACAGTTTGCTGCTCTCTGTGAGAATAACATTAATGTTAGTAACAGCACGAAAAGCAAAATCCCCTGTTCTGACCTTTAATAAAGGCTCTCTTCACATTCTTGCTCGGACTAAATGGAATACATTTATTTTTACTTTCATTCTTCACTTAATTGAATTACTTCTTAAAAGTTGTAATGTACTTTCTTTTTGATAACACATGGAATCAAATTAGTTTGACCCATATGTATATAATAGTGGAGATATTCACTGGAGCATGGCTACACTCCAAAGAAAATGAACCTCAAGACCCTAACAGCCATTAACTGCCAATTGTTCCTCAGCCAAGGTGGGGACTTCACAGTGTCTCCCACGTTCATGCTAGAAAAAAAAAAAAAAAAACATGAAGCTGGAAAAGGGTTGTGTTATGGGATTCTACAAGGAGTTGGCAAGCGAACATTGCCAAAATGTACTGTATAAAATTCTAAAAGAATGAATTTAAAATGTGCTATAAATGGTTAGGTTATGAATTTTAAATTACAACTAACTAATATCGTCAGTAGTGTTTACTTGGAAATACATGTTAAGAGGCAATTATATAAAACCTAATAAAGGGGTTCGAAGGATGGCTCAGAGGTTAAGAGCACATATTGCTCTTCCAGAGATCCTGAGTTTAATACCCAGCAACCACACAGTGCCTCACAACCATCTATAATGAGATCTGATGCCCTCTTTTGTCATGGAGACATACATGGAGACAGAACATTGTATAGATAATAAATAAATAAACCTTAAAAATGTACCTAAAAGGTACTCAAAAGAACGTGAAAAGAAAATAAAACCTGGTATGCAGATATATTAATGGTATTACACACTTCTGAACATATAATTATACATTAAGACCATTCTACATACATAAATACACATCATGAAATTACTCTTAACTAATGAATTTTAATCTAGTCTTTCTTTCTTAATACTTTTGTAATGTTAGGAGCAAGTGTAGGTTTCAGAAAGGGAGCATTTAAAGCTAAAATCTGACCTCTTATACTTACACAATGGTGATTCAGAAAACATCAATGAGGAAAAATTTTTTAGAAGCACATTAAAAATTATGAAAATTGAAGCACAGGATGAGTGAAGCAAGAAGATGAAACAAAGTTAGCATTGTAAATGAAGTTAAGGGTGGTTTCTAATTTAGACCTAAAATACATTAGATAGACATGTGTGGAAAGAGAATCTTAGGCATGATTAGTCAGAGAAAGTACCTTTGAGGAAGTCTGAGGCTTACAAGGGAATATAAGGTACAAATAATAACCAATTATTTGACATTCTTTTTGAAACCACCGATCTTCAAAGCAGATACTGTGGAAGAGTCAGCATCTTGGAACAGGGTCCACTAGAAACAGACTCTGAGATTCAGCTGTACATGCTAGGAATGTATTAAAATACATTCCCAAACATGATAGCAGTCAGATACCAGATCACAAAAGAGAAATAATCCAGTTTTATTTCCAAAAAAGACCTGTGGTGTCTTCTGAATATCAGAACAAAAATGTACAGCTGAGTTTTCCACACAATAGTTAAGGCAGTTTGGCTCCTACCCTCCTTACTATTATCAATGGGATAACTTAATCTCTTGGGGAGAATATAAACATTGGAGACAACTTGGCTCCTATCTCCTGCACAAGCCATCAATGGGGCAGAGACAGGGAATCTCTTTGAGTTCAAGGCCAGCCTAGTCTATGAAGCAATTTCCAGGGAAGGCACCAATAGTATAGACAAATTCTGTCTTGAAAACCAACAATAAATTTTTAAAAGAGGGGAAGTGTTGTGGGACAGTGGTCTTTTATCCTGTTACTTGTATTATTTTTAATAAAATGTTGATTGGACAATAGCCAGGTAGGAAGTAGAGGTGGGACAATCAGGCAGGAAGTAGAGGTGGGGCAATGAGAATTCTGGAAAGAGGGAAGTTTCATTCAGCAGTTGTGACCCAGATGCAGAGGAAGAGAGATGTGACTGCCTGCCCAAAAAAGGTACCAAGCCACGTGGATAACTCAGATAAGAATTATGTGCTCATGTAAGTTATAAGAATTAGATAATAAGAAGCCTGAGCTAATAGGCCAATCAGTTTATAACTAATGTAGACCTCTGTGTGATTCTTTGGGACGTAATGGCTGCAGGACCGGACAGGACAGAAAATTCAGTCAACAAATAAGGAAAGGAAAATCAAGTATATCCTGGTGAGGAAAACAGTTTTTCCTAATTAACAATCACAGAGAGAACTTTCGAGATGTTGTCCTGATGCTTTAGAACAGAATGGGATGTTGAAGAACAACATTTTTTAAAGGGAGTGATATTTGACTGAGACTGAAAAATCATTGATTAGAAAGAAGAAAATTTTTTAAACAGGTGGACAAAGACAAAGATGTGGCATCTAGCAGGAGAGAACATGTGTTTTCACACACACACACACACACACACACACACACACACATACACATATGAATGAGCAGGGCAGTGGTGGTGCACACCTTTAATCCCAGCACTCTGGAGGTAGAGGCAAGCGGATCTCTGTGAATTTGAGGCCAGTCTGGTCTACAAGAGCTAGTTCCAGGATAGGCTCCAAAGCTACAGAGAAACCGTGTCTCAAAAAAACAATATATATGTATACACACACACACACACACACACACACACACACACACACACAGAGTGAAATGTTGCTGGGCCAAAAACTGAAGAAAAGAAGAGTTGTTGACATGCTATAGAAAAAGCCAGAGCCAGGTCAATTACAATGTTATTAAGCAGAATTAAAAACACAGCAGCACAATTAGAAATATGCTACCTATTTTGAGACCAACTAATTCTATCAGTGTGTTTTAAATTGCATTAGTTTAGAAAGATTCCCTTTAGTTGCAGGTAACTTAGTCTGAAATTTGTTTAATGTATCTAGAATACATTTTCTAAGTGGAGAAAAGAGCATAATTTATGTTACCTGCCTTGAGCTTATATGTAATAAGAAAGTCAAGGCAACATTTAAGCGTTTATTTGTTCACTTCTTTGTTTGCTTGTTTATTGCTTTGTAATATACTACCATGTGCTACAGTGTGCCTGTGGAAATCAGAGGATACCGTGCACACTCCAGTAACCTTCTTCTATCATGGTATGTTTCAGGAACCATAACTCACTTAATGAAGCTTGGCAGAAAGCACTTAATCTGTTTAGTCATCTCTCAGTCTGAGGTTGTTTTAAAAATATGTCTTTGTGAGTGTTTTCGGAAAATTAAGATTTAAGTCAAAGTTTTTAATTCTGTTTCCTTGATGGAAAAGAAATATAGCTATTTATGGGGCATGATTCATATACCATCTAGTGATATTAAATGATCAGGTTTGCCCTCCTTCCTGAACTGGGAAATTTCAATGCATTCATTAATCCATATTATCATACAGATACTTTATAAACTCACCTCCCACATCTTTCAGATCTCTGCAATGTGCTGTCTTTTAATACTAGAATACTAAGTTAAAAAGATAGTACTAAATTAGCGTGAAATCAGACACTATAGAAACATTTAAATGGGTATGTTTAAAATTTAATGACTGAACCAGGCAATGGTGGTGCACGCCTTTAATTCCAGCACTCGGGAGGCAGAGGCAGGCGGATCTCTGTGAGTTCGAGACCAGCCTGGTCTACAGAGCTAGTGCCAGGACAGGCTCCAAAGTCACAGAGAAACCCTGTCTCAAAAAAAAAAACAAAAAAAAAAAACAAAACAAAAAAAAATGATGACTGAGCAATTATGGGCAAGGAAGCAAAAGGTTCTAAGTATTGGACCATCTATCATTTTTATTCAATCCTAAATCAGAGGGAAGAGTGAGAGTCTCCTCTGTCTCTTGTAAGCTCAGTTGGCTTTGCCACTGCCAAAAACTGAGTCAAGTTGCTGGCGGAGTTCATTTTCCCTTTCCTTGTGCATGCAACAAGTGAAGAGTCAGAAATGAGTAAATTGTAGTGACCACGAATTCCCACTGTTTTCTGTCATACTCTTTGGAATTGACTCAAAGCTTAAAAGTTTGAAACATTTTTGCAATTCAGAAATATCCAGAGGGAAAAAGAAAGAAAGAAAGAAAGAAAGAAAGAAAGAAAGAAAGAAAGAAAGAAAGAAAGGAGGAAGGAAGATATGTTTCTGTTTTATGTTTAAAATAACTTGATAGAAATTTATATTTTTCTATGTTTTTCCTAATTCTGCTTCATCCTAATCTCTGTTACAAGTTCTTTAATTAAAACTTTATAAAGTAGAATTCATATATTTACACTTTTATTATTATATTGGTCATAGATCAGGTATTATCATTGGCTATTTTCCTTACTTGAATGTTTCTGACAGTTATGAGGACTTGTGTCCATTTTTCCTAAAGAACATAACTGCTTATTATTTTCCTTTTAAATAGGTTGATAAGTTTTATTTGTATTCAGTTATCACTTTATTATTGCCAATAAGTATTAAACTGCAAGCATTTTCATGCTGGAGACACTTGCTATGTGTTCTTTGCAAAGGTCCGGCACTGGAAGAAAATAAATAAGATGCTCCCAAGTAGTTCAGCTAATGTTAAGATGAGGAATTTTATGGCATAAACCATAGCTTGAACAATAATTAAATATTATTTTTGTATTTTGGCTATGTTGATAGTGTAATAACATTGGGATAGTTTTATTATTCTGTTCAAAATTGTATTTCATTATCTTACAAAAATAACAAGTAAAAGCCTTAAAAACTTTTTTCTTTACATATGAAAATAATTCCTTGCATATGTACCATATCCCTTCATCAGTTGAAAGACATTTAGGTTGCTTCCACTTCCTAGACATTGTGGTTGTAAAAGACATAAACTTGGATGAACAAGTACCTGTGGAATAGGATATCTAATCATTGGGTATATACCAAGGTGTGGGATAGCTGGGTCATGCTGTATTTATTACAGCTTTATAAGATAGCTTGAAAACTCTTATGATAATCCTTCCAATAACTGTCTTTTCTTTCAGCATTTACTTGGTATATCTGGGATTTTTGTGGTCCCATACAAATTTTAGTTATTTTTTTAAACATTTTTGAATAATGTTGTGGGGATTTGATTGAAATTTCATTGAATCTGTAAATTGCTTTGGGTAGAATGGTAATTTATTTAATATTAATGAATACCAATTTATGTGAATAAAAGGTCTTTCCATCTTCAAGTGTTTTTCCCATTCTACTTCTTAAAGGATATATAATTTTTTCAGATAATTTTTTTTAGTATCTCCTTTTTATTTTCTGGCTAATATCTTCTTTCTGTTTTGTTCTCTTAGTCCAGTTTTTTATTTATTTATTTATTTATTTATTTATTTATTTATTTATTTATTAAAGATTTCTGTCTCTTCCCCACCGCCGCCTCCCCTTTCCCTCCTCCTCCCCCAATCAAGTCCCCCTCCGTCATCAGCCCAAAGAGCAATCAGGGTTCCCTGCCCTGTGGGAAGTCCAAGGACCACCCACCTCCATCCAGGTCTAGTAAGGTGAGCATCCACGAAACTGCCTAGGCTCCCACAAAACCAATAGGTACAGTAGGATCAAAAACCCATTGCCATTGTTCTTGAGGTCTTAGTAGTTCTCATTGTCCACTATGTTCAGCAAGACCGGTTTTAACCCAGGCTTTTTCAGACCCAGGCCAGCTGGCCTTGGTGAGTTCCCGATAGAACACCCCCATTGTCTCAGTGTGTGGGTGCACCCCTCGCGGTCCTAAGTTCCTTGCTTGTGCTCTCTCTCCTTCTGCTCCTGATTTGGACCTTGAGATTTCAGTCCGGTGCTCCATTGTGGGTCTCTGTCTCTGTCTCCTTTCATCGCCTGATTAAGGTTAATATTCAGGAGGATGCCTATATGATTTACTTTGGGTTCTCCTTCTTATTTAGCTTCTCTAAGAACCCGAATTATAGGCTCAATGTCCTTTATTTATGGCTAGAAACCAAATATGAGTGAGTACATCCCATGTTCCTCTTTTTGGGTCTGGCTTACCTCACTCAGGATGATGTTTTCTATTTCCATCCATTTGCCTGCAAACTTCAAAAAGTCCTTGATTTTTACTGCTGAGTAGTACTCTAATATGTATATATTCCATACTTTCTTCATCCATTCTTCATTTGAAGGGCATCTAGGTTGTTTTTAGGTTCTGGCTATTACAAACAATGCTGCTATAAACATAGTAGAGCATATACTTTTGTTGTGTGATAAGGCCTCTCTAGGGTATATTCCCAAGAGTGATATTGCTGGGTCCATGGGTAGGTTGATCCCGAATTTCCTGAGAAACATCCACACTGCTTTCCAGAGTGGTTGCACAAGATTGCATTCCCACCAGCAATGGGTGAGTGTACCCCTTTCTCCACAACCTCTCCAGCAAAGGCTATCATTGGGTTTTTGATTTTCGCCATTCTGACAGGTGTAAGATGGTATCTTAAAGTTGTCTTGATTTGCATTTCCCTGATCGCTAAGGAAGTCGAGCATGACCTTAGGTGTCTTTTGGCCATTTGAACTTCTTCTGTTGAGAGATCTCTGTTCAACTCAGTGCCCCATTTTATAATTGGGTTGATTAGCCATTTACGGTCTAGTTTCTTGAGTTCTTTATATATTTTGGAGATCAGACCTTTGTCAGTTGCGGGGTTGGTGAAGATCTTCTCCCAGTCAGTGGGTTGCCTTTCTGTCTTAGCAACAGTGTCCTTTGCTTTACAGAAGCTTCTCAGTCTCAGGATGTCCTATTTATTCAATGAGGCCCTTACTGTCTGTGCTGCTGGGGTCATACGTAGGAAGTGGTCTCCTGTGCCCACGTGTTGTAGAGTACTTCCCACTTTCTCTTCAATCAGGTTCAGTGTGTTTGGACTGATATTGAGGTCTTTAATCCACTTGGACTTGAGTTTTGTGCATGGTGATAGATATGGGTCTATTTTCATTCTTAAAAATCATATTATGCTGTTTAAGGTTACCCAGGCCTAGAATGACAATAGTTTCATACTCTAATTAGTAGATTCCACCTCTGCATCTTTACATCTGAAAACCACAAAAACAAGCAAAGTAAAATGAGAAAGGGTCAAAATGAAGGAACTCTTGAGAAGCACATACGAGGACACAGGTGATACCAAGCAGGGACTGTAGAAAATGGGGGTGTGACTTTGTCTGAAAAATAGGAATGAGAAGAAACATCTAGGGGAGAGAGAGGGTGGATTGAGACAACTGGGATGAATAACAATAAGGATGTTGAAAACAAATTATGCTTACTTAGAATATATGTGTATATATACACACAGAGACATAAATTAAATTTGCTGCTTGGAAATGTAGTAATTCCCCCAGAGTCATAGAATATGTAAGAAAATCCCCAACTGTCACATATAGAAATTTTCATTTTTAGTTGTTGGTTAGGGGTGTACAAGACACTCCAACAATAAGGTAGACTTGACTGGGATAATTGTTTGCCTTCCAAAACATGAAAGTAACATCCTGTAACTGAAGACATCATACACTTTACCCAGTGGTTTTAGAGAAACTGATCTGGAAGTGATCTAGTAGTCTCGCCTATGAGTACTAGCTCTCACAGCATCTTAAGGTGTTTTGCAAGTTGCCAAAGAACAGTAAGCAATAAATGGTCCTACCCAGATGTAGAGACAATAAAACAAAACAAAACAAGCTAGCAAGCAAGCAAGCAAACAAACAAACAAACAAAATAACCAGCCTGGAAGGATATTTTCAATGGTATAATAGTGACACATATCTTAAGATTAACCCAGAGCTGTGTAATTGAACAACTGAATATAAGTTCAGCTCAAAAAAACAAAAAAGGACAAAAGTGATCGATCCAATTACTTCTAGGTAGCAAAGTCTTAGACCTAGAGAAGTAACAACTATTGCCACTTTCCTAAGACAATATAAACCTAAACCTCATCTTAAATCCTTATCCTTATACACACAGGTTAGAGAAACTCTCACTGTTCATCAAACAACCTTGGTTTGGCAGCAAATAGATACTAATGCATAAATCTATAACTAGCCAGAATGCTGGGAAAAGGCTATTAGATGACCAACGCAAAATGACATAATACAACCCCAACATCTGTTGACTCAGTAAACATCATGCAGAGGAGGCAGATAGATTATAAGAGCCAGAGTGCCAGACAGTATAAAACATACATATCATAGAGAATCTGCAGTCATAAAATCTCAATGGTGGACAGTACAGGACCTGCCCAATCAATGACAGCATCAGCTGATGTACCAATATAGATTTGGGAAATATCACAATGTCCCACTCCTCCATGGAGAACTACAGATAATTAGTGACTGTTAAAAGAGAAAGATTTGGTCTTATCACAGATAAATCTCCTTACAGATTTTCTAGTACTTAACAGTCAGCCCTAGATAAATACATATTTAACAACAATAAATAAATGAACTCAGAAAATTGTATTTATATATACATATATGTCTCTATATAACAATACTTTTGTTTATTGATTTATTTAATATCCTCATCATGCATTCCCTTTGTCCTCTCCTCCCCTTCACTCTTCAACTCTCTTCTGCCCATCTTCAATAGACATCTCCTCTATTTTCTTTCATAAAATGGCAGGACTCCCATGAGTAGCAACAAAGTAGGGCGTATCAGGTTGCAGGACTAAGCATCTCCCTTTGTATTAAGGTTTGTCAAGGAAATCCCGTGTGAGAACTGGGTTTCAAAGAGCCAGTCAAAGCATTAGGGATACCTCCTGAATTCATTGTTAAGAGTTCCACAAGTAAATTAAGCTACACAACTGTCACATATAAGTAGAAGACCTAGGTTAGTCTAGTGCAGGCCCTATGACTGTTGGTTCAGACTTTGTGTTCCTATGAGCCAGGTTAGTTATTTCTGTTGGTTTTCTTGTGATGTCCTTGACCCCTCTGGCTCAAACAATCCTTTCTTCCTCTGGTCTGCAGGATTTCCTGAACTGAGACTAATATTTGATTATGGGTCTCTGCATCTGTTTCATTCAGTTACTGCATGAGGGTTATCTGATGACAATTGGGGTAGTCACTAATCTGATTATAAAAGAGAGACACTTCAGGCTACATATCTACTACTGTTAGGAGTCTTTGCTAATATCAGCCTTGTAGACACCTTAGAGTTTCCCATGCACCAGGTTACTACCTTATACAGAAATGCCTCCCACATTTTGAACCATCTCTTTCTATACATTCTGCGTCCATCCTCTCTCTAACCAGATCCCTCAAATCCCCATTACCACTGCCGCTGTTTCACCCAGGAGATCTCTTTTTTTCCATTCCCATGGAGATCCATGCATCCCCTCTTGGACCCTCTTTGTTAAATAGCCTCTCTAGGTTTATGATTGTAACATGGCTATCCTTTATTTCACAACTAATGTCCACTTAAGAGGGAGGTCATATCATGTTTGTCTTTCTAGGTCTAGGTTACCTTACTCAGGATGATTTTCTTCTAGTTCTAGTCATTTGTTATCAAATTTTCTGATGTCAATGCTTTTAACAGCTGAATGCTATTCCATTGCATAAATTGACCACATTTTTTCCCATTCTTCCATTGAGGGAAATCTAGGTTGTTTCCAGGTTCTAGCTATTACTAATAATGTTGCTGTAATATAGTTGAGCAAATCTCCTTGTGATAGATTGGGCATATGCACAAGAGTGGTATGAGTTATGCGAAAGACTTATTCTCAATTTTATGAGAAACTGCCATACTGATTTTTAAAGTGGTTATATAAGTTTGCACTCCCACCAGCAATGTAGGAGTGTTCCCATTGCTCTATCATAAGCTGTCATTTGTGAGTTTGATCTTTGCCATTCTGACAATTGTAAAATAAAATCTCAGAGTCATTTTGATTTTCATATCCATGATTGCTGTAGAACAATGGTCTTGTACCCTGAAAAGATTTGAATTAGTTTAATAAACTGCTGATTGGCCAGTAGCCAGGCAGGAAGTATAGGTGGCGTGACCAGAACAGGAGAATTCTGGGAAGAGGACAGGCTCAGCCTGCAGTCATCACCTAGACATACAGAAAGCAAGATGAGAATACATCACTGATAAAAGGTACCAAGCCACATGGCTAACACAGACAAGAGTTACAAGCTAATGTAAGGTGTAAGAAATAGTTAATAAGAATGTCTGAGCTAATAGGCCAACCAGTTTATAATTAATGTAGGCCTCTGTGTGTTTCTTTGGGACTGAATGTCTGTAGGACGAAGTGGGACAGAAATCTCTGCCAACACATGATGGCTAAGGACATTTAACATTTCTTTAGGCATTTCTCTGGCATTTTAGATTTTTTGTTGAGAAATCTCTATTTAGGTCTGTACAATATTTTAAAATTGGATTATTTGTTTTTTTTCTTTTTCTTAATATCTAGTTTCTTGAGTTCTTTAGGTATTATGGAGATCAGCTGTCTGTCTCATGTCATATTGGTGAAAATCTTTTTTCCATTTTGTAGGTTGCCATTTTGCCCTATTGATAGTGTCCTTTTCCTTACAGAAAGTTTTGAGTTTCATAAGGTCCCATTTATTAATTGTTAATTTTAGTGTTCTTTTCAGGACGTCTCCCGTGCCAATATGCTCAAAAATCAGGAACAAGTCAAGACTGTCTACTATCTCCATATCTATTCAATATACTACTTGAAGTTCTAGCTACCACAATAAGACAGAAAAAAGATCAAGGAAATTGAAAAGAAGACAAAGTATTGCTAATTGCAGATAACATGATAGTATGTATATATCTGACACCAAAAATTATACCACAGAACTCTTACAGCTCATCTGATAAGCACCTTTAGTGAAATGGCTGGATACAAGATTCATACACAAGAAAAGTCAGTAGCCCTCTTATAGGCAAATGATAAAAGGGCTGAGAAAAAAATAGGAACACAACACCCTTCCCAGTAGCCATTGGAAAACTCTAACCAAGTACATGAAAACCTGTATGACAAGTACGTCAAATCCTTGAAGAAAAAGTATAGTAGTGTATCATATGAAAAAAAAATCTCCCATGTTCAAGGACTGATATGATTAATATAGTAAAACTGGCTATCTGACTAAAAGCAATCTACATGCTATTGGCATTAAAACAGAAAGGTAGATCAATGAAATTGAATTAAAGATCCAGACATAAATCCACATACCTGTAAGAACCTGACTTTTGACAAAGAAGCCAAAATTTTACCGTGAAAAAAAAGAAAGCATCTTCAAAAAGTGGTGCTGGTCTTATTGAATGTCAGCATGTAGAAGAATGCAAATAGATATCAATCTTTGTGTTAGGCACCTTTGTTTTCTCTGGGTTTCAACAAGGGTTTAAAAATGTGTGTAGTGAAATTATAATAATAATATTATAAACTCTATGACATATGTTCTAGTAGATTTGCCAAGTCACTTGTTTCCAGTCACTGTATAGAATGAGAATTTTAAAGTTATTTGTTATATCAATTTTATGAATTCTATTAAGGTTCCTTTTGTTTTTCAACTAGCATGCATTCAACAACAAATTTATTTTTTAGCATATCTATGAACATTTCACTGGAGGCTTTATATAGATAGATAGAGGAACATGCATATAGTCTAGACTGATTAGTTCAATTGAAAAAAAATTAAATGAAATCTTAATCAAATAACATACCTGCCTTTTTATGCAACACCAATTGAAGTACTTCATAAGAAACTCCTGAATTAAGATTTCAGAATAATATATCTACAAGACCTACCTTCCTGTAAAATATAATATGCAAACCCTGTACCTTGCAAGTAGGATTTTCTTCTCTCCTTGCCTGCTGCATTAAATGAAAAGAACAATAGGGCAATGAGCACATTACATGTAAAAGAGAATACAGACAGATGATGCCCTGAGCTCAAGACAGCAGTTGGGGAATGAGAACAGAAAGGGTTTTTAACTGATCTTTGTTATTTCATATTCAGGACACATTTGCCCTTCATACTTTCCCTGAAACATGCAGTGCTTCAGACACTGTGGATTCAAGTTATGTTTCCTTTTACTATTCTCAGGTACACAGAGTGTGGCAGACATCAAGGCCTCCATCTTCTATCAGTTATCCCTAAGAACTCTGTAGGAGGGGCTGGAGAGATGGCTCAGAGGTTAAGAGCATTGCCTGCTCTTCCAAAGGTCCCGAGTTCAATTCCCAGCAACCACATGGTGGCTCACAACCATCTGTAATAGGGTCTGGTGCCCTCTTCTGGCCTGCAGGCAAACACACAGACAGAATATTGTATATGTAATAAATAAATAAATGTTAAAAAAATTTAAAAAAAAAGAACTCTTTAGGACTGAGGACCATTTTCTTACTAAACAGTTGCTCATGGGAAGTTCATATTCACATCCTTCCACCTGGGACATGTTCAGTTTTGGGAGAATGTATCTTCTAGGTTCATGAAAGGTTTTGGTAATCAAGTGATAGTTTGACACTATGAATAAACATACTTTTCGTCTGTATATCTAGTTTCTAGTACAGACAACAATTGATTGTTAATTTTATTCTGTAGTGTCAGTTTTCAAACAACATTAATTCTGGTAAGAACAGTCTTTTGGTGAGGCAAAACAGCTTCTATTGGCTTTTACTTAACATTTCAGTTTGCCATCCTCTACATGCTGTAGTAAGAAATGTAAAGGAGACTATTCTTTGTTTTAATTTAGAACCTAGTAGAATCTGTATGCTTAAGCTCTTTCATAAATGAAGAAATTGTCTTATTCATAACCAAGTCAGCGGCATATTTTAATAATAAAATATTAGATTTGAACAAATATATTGCCAACTTGGTAATGCACGTGATTTCTCCATTATGATGACATAAGTTCAAATTAAAAGAACAGTGGTAAAAGCTGGATTCATAGTGTGAATGCCTGTAATCCTAGAACTAATAAACATAAATGGAATATGGAAAAAAAGAAAAATATTCATACTCTCATGAACCAGATAAGCTGTTATATGCAGAAACACACACACATACTTTTACACTCTCTCTCCCTCTCTCTTTCTCTATTATTTATGAGAGTGATGAGAGAGAGAAAGAAAGAGAGAAAGAGAGAGAGAGAGAGAGAGAGAGAGAGAGAGAAAGAGAGAGAGAGACCAAGCATAGGAACTCCATATTTTACATCTAGGTGAAAAGAAAGGACAAACATCCAAGGTTATCATCTTACTTCCACACACACATTGTGACATGTACACAGCTTTTTCCAGATGTATAATATTCATTCACATATGTATGCATATTGACATTTATTGTGCTCATGTATAAACATTTGCAGAACCTATGTGTACCTAATTATATTATTTTAGAATTATAACATAGAGCTCTTAAAGTAGGCATGCCAGTTAGTGAGCTTGACTCAATGTGATATAAATAGGATGTATATTTGATAATGGGTGAAGATCATGAGTATGATAAACTATTTTATGATAGTAATTAATAATAATATTCATGATGACAATGATGAAGATAAAGATAAAAACCATGAAGTAATGATGTTTCTGTAATAGTACTAAGAAAACAAAAAGGAAATATAAAATATGGAAACATATGCGGTTCTGTAGTGGAAAACATACAAAGATAAAGCAAATTCAAATGAGTCAGTGTGTTAGAGGGATTTTCTTAATAATGTCTTGTAGTAGTCATCTCAAAGTAAGGAATTCACAAAGAGAAAAGTTTGCTTTGGTTTATGAAGTTGAAAGTTCTAATCAATGACTATGGTAATGGTGATGAAATGGAACTATAATAGAAGAGCATGATAGGGCAAGATTCCTTTTACAAAGGTTTTTAGCATTGTGTCTTATTACCCTAACAATACCCAAATGTGTATATATAATGTAAACACACAAGAAGTTTGAATGAAAGATATACCATATTTTATCTGTTTTCTATTGCTCATAATACAAGACCACAGTCTGAGTAATTTTATAAAGAAAATAGAACTATTTGAGTTCACTATTCCAGAATCCCAGAATTTACAGGTCCATCTGCTGATATCTTCCTTGTTAACAGACCCCTGATGGAAAACAAAAAATAAAGCAGGATACAATGGTTAAGTGTGTTTGGAATGGGGACACACAGCACATTCTTGTTTCTTTACCTCTTTTTATAGATCATCAGAAGTAAATAATTACCATTAGGTACCTCATAAAGGTTCCATCTGTAAATAATAAAATACTATTAAGTGTCCAGGCTGTTATTATGTCATAATTCTCAACAATCACATGAACATTCAAATTGCATTCCAATCACAACACATCTGATAAAATTCTTTTGATCAGTCCTTTTAACCTACCCTTTCCCTGAACAGTCACTATTACCATATTGATAAAGACCCTTCAGACTATTTTCTTTGTGAGTGTACGTGTCTGTGTGTAAATGTGTGTATTGCCTACATGTGTGCCTGTATTATATGTCTGTGTATTATATATGTGTGTATGTTTATATATGTGGGAGAATCATTTGCTCTGCTTAGAAAGATATAGTCACATTTCCATTTCCTTATTCACACTTTAAAAACACAGAGAACTTGAGTATGTCTTAATTGCTTCCAAGCACCTCTCTTTCCTTAGGCCCTCAAGTTTAGACTTACATTAAAATACTTTCTTAATCCAGTATTCTGTTTCAATATAATAGAAAGCCCTGAATATCAGTTCAATGTTCAAATCACAAATCCCAATTTGAAAAAGTTCAGTCACAAAAATTTTAGCAAATTCTATAAAGGGCCTCTTTGATGCTCATTTTCCTCTTGAAGTAGCTGGTACTGTCAGGAACAGATGTGTCTTATTGTCATGAAAGTCCTAAGTTATTAAAACATTTTAAATGTCATATTTTGTAGTCTTTGAAAGATATGAAGAATGCCTACCCATATGAAATGTATCTATGCATATCTAGAAAATCTAACTAATATGACTACAAACTTGACTATTATGGATTATTATCTATTAACGTATATTTCTTAATTACACTTTACATTTTTTAAAATGAACTATGCAATCAAAACACCTGAATCAAGAGCAGAAATATACATATAACAAGATTGATCTTAAATTTGTATCAATAAGCCAAGATCCATAACAATGCAAATTATTTATATCTATATCATATCCCCATTTAAATGTAAAAGAACATTTATAAATAATATTTGGAACTACGGACACAGTTTTTTTTCTCCAAATTGCTTTTTGCTGTACAGGGGCATTGTTACTGAGGTCTTTCATGGTGTATCTTGTGTGTTAGGTTCATCTCAGTCAGCACTTGAGTGAAGTAGTATTTTGTGGGTGTTCACGGCAACCTTTCAGGAGGCCTTGGTCCATGAAACCATATTGGTGTAGAAGCAATCCACAGGTTTTCATCTTCTATTAAAACAAAAGAAGAACCTCTTTTTCAAAGCACCATATCCATAGACCCAAATTTTGAACTCAAGGTACCTTTATAATATACATGCTGGTTTAGCTTAGCAGCCCATACAATGAAATGTCTCTGTGTACTTAGCTCCTTCACAATCAAAAATTTAAAGAAAAGACAATATACATAATCCAGATACTATGTGGATTTTCTAATTTTATGTGACTTATTTTTCTTTATTCCTTTTAATCTATGACTATCTGTACTCTGTCTCTTTAATGACTTTTTTTAAGCCTTAACTTTATTTTATGACTCTCTATACTCTTTTTTTTTTCTTAAGCCTATGTACATTTATCTAATACTCTGACCCATTTTTAGGTCTTTTATATCTGAATCTGTCCATATTGCATTATCTGTAATTCTCTACTGCTTAGGAAAGCTTTCAAAATGCTAAGCAGCTTGGTTGCAGCTGCTCTGGATATTGATTCCACCTCTCTCCAATTTTAAAATGGTGGAAGTACCAATAGTGTTAGCTCTGGGGTCTCCGGGCAGGAGACAAGCTTAGCAGTCCAACCCCAAGAATGAGCATGCAGCACATAAACCCTTTATATTGGAGTTACAGCCAAATCTGCCACGCAAAGCACTGTATAGCCTGGAAACATCTCTGTGTATGGAGGTGGGAATCCGCCATGCTCCCCCACTGCCCAAGCCTAGTCGACCTGATCCTGCCACCTGCCCAGGCAGGAAAAGCCGAGCCACAGGCATGGTCTCACTACTTTTCTCCCGACCCCAAGTGGGCCCACAATCACCTGGGCCAACAAAAGCTCCATAGCCAGAGTTTCCATTGGCGGCAAGGGTCAGAAAGCCTTGCATTAAAATGGCACAGTTTTTTTTTTTAATTTGTTTTTGCTGGTAATGTTAGAAGAATCTCTCTGCTGCACGCTGCCAGCAAATAGCAAAAGGCTGTGGTATAATCTGTTTTTTATTTGTGTCTAGAATTAAGATCTCTTAGGGTTTTAAATGAATTTATTGCATCACATTGGTGCCAAATTGTTGTAAGGAGAGGCAGCTTGTTTGTCCTGGCCACCCGACTAGCTTACACCAAAAAAAAAAAAAAAAAAAAAAAAAAACAAAACACCAGAAACTGTATTAATTAAAACACTGTTTGGACGCCTTTAATCCCAGCACTCGGGAGGCAGAGGCAGGCGGATCTCTGGGAGTTCGAGACCAGCCTGGTCTACAAGAGCTAGTTCCAGGACAGGCTCCAAAACCACAGAAAAACCCTGTCTCGAAAAACCAAAAAAAAAAAAAAAACAAAACAAAAAAAAAAAAAACACCACTGTTTGGCCATTAGCTCTAACTTCTTATTGGCTAGCTCTTACATATTAGCTTAACCCTTTTCCATTAATCTGTATATTGCCATGTGGCTGCGGCTTACCAGAGATTCTAACCAGCATCCATCTTGGGCAGAGAATTTATGGCTTTTCCCACTCTGTTTTTTTTTTTTTTTTTCCCCAGCCTTCAGTTCTCTCTTCTCCACTTATCTGAATTTTGCCCTATCAGGCTCAAAGCAGTTTCTTTATTCATTAACCAATAAAAGCAACACATGAACAGAAGAAAACCCTACACCACTCTTCAGCTCTTATTTCTTATGAGTGTCACTTGACATTTATGCCTTTGCTGATTGTTTTAAACATTGAAACATTTTGATATTTTTTCATTGATATGCAAATGTCTTACCAGTGGAGTTCTTGGCATTCCCACAAAATTTTTTTTAGGTTTGCCACCTCAACTTGAACTTTCAGTTCAATCCACATATTATAAAGCAATTATAAATACAGAGAAACTTATTTAATCAAAAACCACATCATTGTCCCACATGGAAATTTTATAATTGCTCATGAGTCATTAGACAGGGATGTTGTTTTGCATTTATTCTATATCTTGTACTTGATATATTTTCATTTCTTAAAAAAAATTATTGCATTTTTTTTTCAGTGTGAATATGGGGAAGGTAAATGCAAGCTGTTTGTACATGTGGAAGTCAGAGGACATCTTTAAGAAGCAAAATAGTACTCCATTGAGTGAGACCTGGAGATTGATCTCAGGTCGTTAGACTAGGCAATGAATATCTTCACTCAACAAGACATCTTTAACAAAGTATCAGCTTATTAGGTAAAGATTAAATAGAGACAACATTAAAAAATGTCATGGAACTATTACAGAGACTATTAACTTCATTTTTTGGAAGAGTCCATACTTTGGATGTAGTTCATGTAACTACTCAATAAGCAATAGCACCAGGGTATTGGGTTAAATTCCTGGCTCTAATTATTATTGGTTTATATTACCTATTTGAAATGAATGCAATATTAATACCTATTTTCATGCAAAAACAATCAAAACTCAGAGAAAAGGCGTAAGAAGAAATCTATCAAAGTTATTTCTATGGTACTTTGCATCTTCAGCAAATTATTCTCCAGTCTTCTTACTTATCTTTCTCCTTCTGTGGTCTCTACAGATGTTCTTAATTTTTGCCCATCCTGTTTGATATCAGTCTTCTAAATTATTCAAAATAAAGTATTGAAGAATCAAAAATATTAAATGAAACACACATTTTCTGGGTAATTTTATTCAGGATTTTTCTGTTCATGGTAAACAAATACAACCTAAAACATGGGAGTAGGTGAATATAATCTGGAGTTATTTTAAGAACACTGAGTCTTAGAAAGATACCTAAGGAGTCATGAACACTTTCTTATTTTCCAGAGACTTCAGGACTTCCAGGACTCAGAACCACCATTAACACCAGTTCTGAGACATTCAATATCCTTTTGTGATCTCTATAGTCACCCCCACATACATGATGTACACACTCATGCACACACACATACTTTAAAATATTAGAAGTAATACACAAAAAGGAAAATCTTTTGTAGTTTCATAACAAAACATGTAGCATACCTAATCTAAATATTAGAGAATAAAAGCCTTAAAATACAGACTTCTAAATATTCTTTGCACCCTTTGACACAAGGAAATAGAGAATATATGTGCAAAAGATACAGGAGAATGGCTTAATTACATGCAGGACCTATTTCAGGAGCCATGTACAAGTACCCTTGAGTCACTCATTTGAGTGACAGGTTCCTTTGGGAAGTAGCTTGGCGGGTTAGCATGCAGCACTTGCACCAGCAGCTTTTCCCTCCCCATCAGTCCACGCTCTCCAAGCTCATTTCATACTCACAGCACAGCTTAAGCATTGATTTAGGTTTCATTTTTGAGCTTGGAAGAAATTGTTCTAAAAGTTTCATTTTGCTGTTTCCCAGATAGAGTTTGTGACATTCTCAGATTAATGTTTTGTATTTATTTAAAACTAATCAGAAGGGATTTTAGTAGGATCTCAACAGCACAAGGTCTACTCACATATACAGTGTAAAAATGTCACCTTGGAATGTAGAAAAAAATATACAATTCCCTGTGATACATAGTCAGGATTTCCAGATTGAAAAAAAATGTACACCGGAATTTTAAAGAGCAAGATACGTTGTGCTGTGAAATTTTATCGGTGCTTTTCTTTAAAGAAGAAAAGCTTAGCAAAATTCAAGTGTGTGTGTGTTTGTGTGTGTGTGTGTTTGTGTGTGTAGCATATTTATGTGCAAGTACCATGTGTTTGTGTGCTTGTGTATATGTGTGCTTTGTGACTGAGCATGTGTGTGACTGTGGAGACAGAGCCTTATAACCTGCCTTTTCCTATTGCTTTTCATTTTCTCATTTGAGAAAGAGTCTCTCAGTGAATCTAAAGTTCATCTTCTGGCTTGATTTGTTGTCCAGGAAGCTCTGAGTTTCCCCTCCCTACATATAATCTCTCC
Organism: Alexandromys fortis; assembly: GCF_014885135.2. NCBI lineage: Eukaryota > Metazoa > Chordata > Mammalia > Rodentia > Cricetidae > Alexandromys > Alexandromys fortis. The sequence continues at coordinate 1,414,780 of NW_026068011.1, forward strand.
TGTGCATGTGTACTGAAGATATGAACTCATTGCTTAATGTCTGCTTGGTAAGTACTTTATTTACAGATTCAGAGTTCACGTCTTTAAAACAATTTTTAAATGGTAAAATAAGTTGTAGATATAAAAATTTTCTTTTATTTTCTACCATATATGCAAATAGCATAAATCTTAATGTATAAATTAATGCCTTGGATTAGACTGATTGTAAAGACACCTGCCATTTGCTAGTTATTTGAGCACTGTTTTTACTTCTCTGTTTAAAGAAACATTACATTGAAGTGTACATATTCTTTTATGTGTTTATATATAAATATGTATACATATATAAAAATGCATGTGTGTATGTATGAAAATATGCACAGAATAATACAGGCCTTCTAACAGAATATTATTTATTGAGAGCTACATTATAATAATGTTTCAAGATAAGGATTGATAGCTCATTTTCAGATATTTAAGTATTTAAACAGTTGAAAAACATTTTCTAGTTCGCCTCAGTGATCTGTCATTTGCAAAAGCTCTGAGTGGACATATTCAAAACCATCTCTACAGCAGTTGTACAACTCTGTTTAATAGGAAGTTTGATATTAGAACAAAAGGAACATAAATCGAAATTGATTGGTTTGGAAGAATTTAACATCCATAGAACAGTGGCTCTCCTCCTTCTTCCAGAGCAGCGCTGCATCACTGTTTTGCTTCACTAAATTAAGCATGCTATCAAGTTGATAGTAAATCCTGCGTTATGAGACTGAGGAAAGTCTAAAGGCCACAAAGAGGCCAAGAGCTCATATACATCCAGAGAAACCAATTAGAAACAAAGTTTAAAACTCAGCTTTCCTCACAAAACTTGGACTGAACTGATACTCCATCATTTCCTTTAATAGTCTGATTTAATGACTCAGCAGATGTCTTCTCTGGAGCTTAGCTGCTGAAGGAGCTAAATTTAATGATGCTACATGTTTCTGGAATTTGCTTCAAATGAGTTTTCTTATTCCCATTTTCTAAATGAGTGCCTAAACAGTCTGGTAAATAATCTCAACTGAATCTGTTTAGAAATTAGTCAACATACATGCCATGTTGTATTGCCAGAATTTGATGTCATGATCCTAAAATGGAAGGCTTGAAAGTACATGTATGTTCTCTCTCTCTCTCTCTCTCTCTCTCTCTCTCTCTCTCTCTCTCTCTCTCTCTCTTTCTGTGTTTTTATACAAGTCTATGAAGTTGGAGATAATCTTATATCTGCAAATACAAAAGTTAAATGTTGTCATATTTGAAGGGTTCTGGTCTGCTGTAGTTTCTCTCACTCTCTCATTTTCCTTTTTTTGCTCCGTTTCATTATGTTGTTGTTAGTCGTGGTGGATTTGTTTCTGAGGCAGAGTCTAACTATATGGAATACTGGTTTAAAAGTTTCTCTATAGATTAGGCTGACATCCAAGTTAGAGCTCTTCTACTCTCTGCCCCATAATTACTGGGTTTGAAAGTTTGTACCACACATTCTAGCTTATACATTTTTTTCTACTGATTATTATTGTTTTTTTAGGTTAGTCCATATTTTTACTTTCTATCATTTCTTCCTATATCTTGTCTTCAAAGTATAATTCAATTAAAATAGTAGTTAGGAAATTATAGAACTACAGTGCTGATTATTAGACATTTGTAGGGCTTGTGGCATTTATCAATCAATCCGTCAGGATCACAAGTGCTTCTGCAGATGGTTTGAAAATGGGAGGACTATAAGTACTGAAAATCTAACAAATTTCTAAAATGTCTGTGTCCTAGATATAAGTCTGATTCCATTAGTTTTAGTACATGTGTATACAAAGGGATAAAATTAAGCTGTCTCATTCTGTTACAAAAAGGAGATCTCAAAATTTTGCACGCAGATATGGTTCAACACTGAGTGTAAGACCTGAAGCTCTGTCCTTCCATCATCTGATTTCCCTAGATACAGATAAAAGATTAGTTTGTTGCCTCTTCACATATGAAATCTTTGTTCTGCTATTAGTTCCCTTGTAGATGACATTTGCAGTATTTGAGGCTAGAAATTAATTTTCAGTATGTAACATTTATACTTAATATTTAGTATTCTCATAATTTAAATGATATTGATTGATGTGGTATAAAAATAAATAATCTTTATCATTAAAATGTAGGAAAATAATTTGTTCATCTATTGAATGAATAAAAGAAACATATTAAAAATTAATATCCAGTTAGTGCCACTTAAGCTTTACTTGTTTATTTATTGTTTTATTTATCTAACAGCTAAATAATTCCTATCATCTACCAGCCAAGTGTATAAATGACTCTCTATGCAGATACCAAAAATTGTGACAGATTTTAAAAGAATGCCAATTTTAAAAGACATTCTGTAGGAAACGAGACCTAGAAGGAGGGAAATGTGATCAACATTTTCCTATGCAAAGAATTCTGTATTAGAAAGCAAAACTACAGTCAGCCAATGAAACCAACACTGGCAATGTTCTTGTAATGGGATTTAGGTTGTCATGGGAACTATGTAAAAATGTTAAGCAACAGACAGAAAAAACTAAAATATTCTTTGTAGGTATATAAAAGGAAATATGGTTCAGGAGATAGCTTTAGAAAAAGCTGGTGGCAAATCTCGTTAGTGTCTGTAGAGAAGAAAGAATTATTTGAGAAGTCTTGAAATGCTTCATTTCAAAATGTTTATGAATATGAAAATAATTACAAAATACTGACAAAAATAACTTACTTTAAATACATGATAATTTATTAAGACCAATGCATTTTATTCTTTTTTTTATTCATTTATTAAAGATTTCTGTCTCTTCCCCACCGCCGCCTCCCATTTCCCTCTCCCTCCCCCAATCAAGTCTCCCTCCCTCGTCAGCCCAAAGACCAATCAGGGTTCCTTGCCCTGTGGGAAGTCCAAGGACCACCCACCTCCATCCAGGTCTAGTAAGGTGACCTAGGCTGCCTAGGCTGCCACAAAGCCAATACGTGCAGTAGGATCAAAAACCCATTGCCATTGTTCTTGAGGTCTCAGTAGTCCTCATTGTCTGCTATGTTCAGCGAGACCAGTTTTATCCCGGGCTTTTTTCAGACCCAGGCCTGCTGGCCCCGGTGAGTTCCTGATAGAACATCCCCATTGTCTCAGTGTATGGGTGCACCCCTCGTGGTCCTGAGTTCCTTGCTGGTGCTCTCTCCTTCTGCTCCTGATTTGTACCTTGAGATTTCAGTCCAATGCTCCAATGTGGGTCTCTGTCTGTCTCCTTTCATCGCCTGATGAAGGTTAATATTCAGGAGGATGACTACATGTTTTTCTTTGGGTTCTCCTTATTTAGCTTCTCTAAGATCACGAATTATAGGCTCAATGCCCTTTATTTATGGCTAGAAACCAAATATGAGTGAGTACATCCCATGTTCCTCTTTTTGGGTCTGGCTTACCTCACTCAGGATAGTGTTTTCTACCATTTTATTCTTTATATGATTTACAATACTTAGCAATTCCAGAAAATTGAATGAGGTCCAGACTTTGTTGGGAAAGAGATACAGAGACAGATTCTTACTACTTAGTCCAGGCTTGCCTCAAATTAACTCTCTAGCCCTGGTTGGAATGGAAATGCTTGGAATGTAGTAATCATCAGTCACCAATACTGATTATGATTAGAAGTCTAATAATTAATAATCATGATACCTACAAAGAAAAGTCTGATCCAGAAAATTATTGAGTACTAACAGACAAATTGAGATTTAATAAAGAGGTATAAAAACTTTCTAGTATTAATGCAAGAAATTCAAATGCTTTGTCTAAGTCCAGAAATATATTTTTATGAGTTTTTATACAATGTTACTGTAGATGAAAATGTTATTAAATCCAATGTGGGTATAGTTTCTGTGTATTACTAGACACACAGTCTCACAGCAAATATGCTGAACATCTGGCTCTTATAATTTTCCTGTCCACCTTCTCAATGTTCCCTGAGCCTTAGATGCAGGAGTTATTTTGTAGATGGCTTTATTGGGATTGGGGTCTATTACTCCACAATTACTTAGTGTTAGGTTTCTGAATGTTTTTATTCCATGTTGCAATGTGAAGTTTTCTTCTTATTTCTTATTCTAATTGCTAATTTCATGTTCTTATTTCATGTTGCAATGAAAAGTTTTCTTCTTATTTTTTTTATTCCAATGTTCTGAAATGTTCTTATTCCATCTATTGCAATGGGAAGTTTTCTTGATGATGAGTGACCAATGCACTTAGCTGTGGGTATAATGACACATATTTCATTATTGCATATATATAATATATATATTATATATATGCAATAATGAAAAAATGAGGACCTGAATTTGAAAGAGAGATAGAAAGAATTATGTAGAAAAGTTGGGAGGGAGAAGGAAATATAAAATAAATGAGGATCATGTGCATCATTCAGACCCTGACTGCTGTAGAGACATGGACCCAGATATGACCCCCAAATAGCAACCACATTACCACAGACTGTGGCCTAGACCCCCAGCAACCCTGTGGCCTCTGGTGACAATGTGGACCATGGACAGCAGCACAGATCCTGGCTGTGGCTGGGCTACAGACCCTGACATAGTCGTAGGACACAGCTCAGGTTCAGATGTCACCATGGCTGCAGGTAACAACAGCACAGGCTACCTGATTCAGCATGGTTCCTGTAGTGTGACCCTCAGACACCAACATGGCCTGAGTTGCCTGCCCAGAGCTCTGTCGTTGGCATGACCATTAATGCATTAGAAGCCATGAATATCCACTCAACCCTGGGTGCTGTAAAACTATGGATACACACATGGCTCTCAGCAGCAGCCCTGACCTTATTGGTATCATGGCCTCTCTACTCAGCCTGGCCTTGGCTTCAGAATAGCCTTCAGATACCATCAGGTCCATAGGTTGCAGCCCAGACTCTGGGTATTCATGTGGACCCAGGTTACACAGTAGGCCACCAGATACCAACACAGACCTCATCTGAAGTAAGATCATGGACCCGGATATGGTCCTCAGCATAAGCCTGGACAGGATGTCAAAATAAGTTCAGGTAGCAGTGCAAGCTACTCAGATCCGTACCACCCCCCAGGACAGCATGGTCTTCAAATACCAACCTGGATCCATGTGACTACACAGACCACAGACCTCTACATGCCCCTCAGTAGTGCCAGGAGCCACAGACATCACCTCATCAGCCCTCATTTGCTTCAGGGCATCAAATCACGTTTGGTTCTTGACAGTAGCCCCAAGTCCCGAAACAACTCTTGACTCATGTGGCTAGACCATTCAAAGTAGCCTGTTCCCCAATACCCTCATCTCTTCAGTTCTGTCTTTCTCCCCAGCTCATGTATGCTGCACCTCTCTGTCTCCTCCACCTCCCCACCCCGTACCCACTCACACAGTGGTACCCACCCACAGTGGTACCCACTCACCACCCTGTACCCACCAACCACATTTTAGCATGGTGCTAAAATGCAGAAGGCAGTAATAGGGTCACTCCCAGTTGAGTCCTAGCATTCACATGGCATGGCAGGGAGTTTTTGCTGTGTTTCAGCCAGGGACTCTAATTCTTTCGTAAGATTTTACTTATGTTCACATTTATTTTGTAAAGAGTTAGAGAAAGAAGGCATGGAGTTGGCTAGGTGGGCATATAGAAAGGATACAGGAGGTGGAGTAGAGAAAATCATGGTTATAATATATATTATGAAAAGAAAAAAACATTTTGAATAAAAAAAAAATTATCCAGTGTGAAGGATTAGCTGCAAGATTATACATTGCCCAAGCTCTAGGGAAATCTCCAGTCAATCTACCTGTCCTGTTTAATGTTCTATTGCTGTGCTGAGACACCATGACCATGGCAGCTTTTATAAATTAAAGTATTTAATTCAGTCTTGCATATAGTTCAGAGCTTCAGTCCATTGTCATCATGGTAGAAAGTATAGTGACATATAGTTAGTTAGTCATAATGCTGGAGAAGTAGCTAAAAGTTCTACATACAGATTCACTGGCAACAGGGAGGACATTTGAAACCCCAAAGCCTACCTCCAGTGCCACACTCCCTCCAAGGTAACACCTAGTAGAAGGCCACACCTTCTAATCTCTGCCAGGTAGTGCTACTCCCTTTTGTTGTAATATGAGCAGCAGGGCTGCTTCCCCAGCACTCCGGCCGCCTGGCTAGCTTATGCCCCGAAATAACAACACACAAATTGTATTCTTTTAAACACTGCTTGGCCCATTATAACTAGTCTCTTCTCAGCTAATTCTCACAACTGGACTAGCCCATTTCTGTAGCACCAAGGTGCGCTTACCAGGAAGATTCTAGCCTACGTCCATCCTGGGCTGGAGCTTCACCGCACATCTGCCCGGGAGAGCAGAGCATGGTGTCTCTGAGCTCACTTCCTCTTCCTCCCAGCATTCTGTTCTGTTTACTCCTCCCACCTATGTTTTAACCTATCAGGGCCAAGCAGTTTCTTTATTGCTTAACCAATGAAATCAATAGATTGATATATGACACTCCCACACCAACTTCCTAATGACCAATCATTCAAATCTAGTAGGCTAAGGGGAGACATTCTTATTCAAATTACCATAGTGTCTACAAATTGGTGTTTCTCAATCTGTGGGTTGTGATCCTTTTGGGGGGGTGTGACATACCAAGCATTTTATTATATCAAGCATTTACATTGTGTTTCCTAACAATAGCAAAATTACAGTTATGAAATAGCAAGGAATAATTTTATAGGTGGGGGCACCGAAGAATGAGGACCTGTATGAAACTGTTGCAGCAAGCCGACTCTCAAACAGAAGCCACTCCAGTTTTCATCTGTGTTGGTGTAGATAGTTTTCCCTTTGCTATTTTCACTATTTGACCATTTTTATCTTACTGGCATCTTATTATGAAAGTATTTGAATGTTGTCTGTGATTGGTGGTGTAATTCATATTGTACAACTTACACTGTCTGGACTCAATATTCCCGATATTGCTTAGATAATCATGGCAAGTCCCACTTTATTTTCTGTGTAATTGAAAGAAGCGCTCTATCCATCATTCTCTCTGCAGCATCTTAGAGTAACTTTTTAATAAAAAGTAAATAAAACTCATGCACATGTAAAATGACCAAGTTTCAAGGTTTTATCATGATCTTCCTTTTCTCCTATATAAGTGATATATTAACGGCTCCATATACATTACGCTGAATCTTGTCACTTAAAACTTTCAATAGCAAAGGATACAGATTTTTTCTTCCTTTTGATGGGTTGGCATTATGATGTTCTTGTATGAGCGCTATTGACATACATTTCGCTCAGTAGAGGACAGAGATGCTAAAACCCACAAGTACTTTAGTTACTTGTCAGCTATGCAGAACCTGAGTAGGAAGGGAGAACCTCTTCAAGCACTGATCTCCATCTGTTTTGGGTCTTCAGTGATGGCCATCAGGGAGCTATAGCAGTAAGCAGAAAGGGACTTTAGCAAGTAGTGTTCTCCAATGTTCCAGTCACCCCACAGGCATGCAGTATTTGTTTCCATGATGTTACAAGTGTTAAAACTCTTGCACTGACTCAGGAGTTTGGGATTTCTCAGCTCTTGATTAAAGCTGGCACTGCAGTTGCCAGGCTTATCTGAAACTTTACTTGAATCCTCGGTTCTTGGAAACAGCTAGTGTTGTATCTCCTGTGTAGACATAGCATGTATGGTTAATACCTTTCCATATGGGATCTGAGACCATAGGTGCTGAAGACTTGACAACATTCTGAAACTCTTCTGGAGACCCTAGCCTGCACTTCCTCTTTTCTCTCTCTTTAAAGTTTTTTTTTTTTTTTTTTTTTTTTTTTTTTTTTTTTTTTTNTTTTTTTTTTGTTTTTTTTTTTTTTTTTTTTTTTTTTTTTTTTTTTTTTTTTTTTTTTTTTTTTTTTTTTTTTTTTTTTTTTTTTTTTTTTGCCTCATTCCTTTTAGGTTGCTCTAAATCTCATCAGGTATTTCTTCAGTTTTCACAGACAGATGCATCCCTTGTTCTTGTAGAACTCATGTGTTTGCTCTCCAGTCTAAGCTTCTTCATTTTGTTATCAGATCAGCACTTACTGTTGAAACTAGTCAAGAAACACAAGCCTTTTATTAAACCCGAAGCAGGTTTTCTAGTTTCACAAAATGAACCTCAGAAGCCTTTCATATAGTCTAACAATGTGATGTTTGAATAAGTAGCAGCCACTTCCTATAAGGCAAGCTCAGTCTTGCCTCATAGATCAATTGCAGACATAGAGGCTTATGTTTTAGGCCAATCACAGCCTTTCCTCTAAGCACTAACCATAGCAATCCTCTCCGATGGTCTGTGGAGGAGCTTATCTCCACTCTAACCTAGGTGGGAATATCTCAGGTTAACCAGAGTTTACAGAGGGCTTGTGGTACGAAAATATCTGGTACAGTTCATTTCAAATGAACTCATTGAGGTTGCACCTTCAGGAGCTGAGACAATCAATGATGACTGTCTCATAGTTCTCTCAAGGTGTATGTGGATTGTTACAGATGGCTGCTGCAAACAGCTATTAATTGAACTTACTATCTGCCCCATGCATAAGGAGGAATGGGCTCAGTTTTCCCTCACTATCAAAGAATAGGCAATGAATTCGATGCAAATTTAGATGAAATAAGTACACAGAGATCCCCAGTTCAGATAAAATTATCAATACCTATCCTCTTAAGATCAAAAAGAAGAGAATTGATTGTCCTTTCCAGAAGCTGTAGAACACTTGAGAGCTTGGGAAGAGAAAACAAAGTCTTGCTGCTTGGCTATGCATGGATCAAGCCCTGATATGGGTGCTCCTGATTAGTTACTCCAACTTAATATCCATTAGTGATGGCTGGATTTGGTCATACTCTGGTATTTCCACTTAATATACTGGCCAGGAGGTCAAACAAACCAATGAAATTCCTGCTCCAGCTATTTAAATGCAGCAATAATTAGTCCTGCTTTTATCTACAAATGCACTGCAATATCAAATAGTGAAGAAATTAGGAAGGTAACTAGGTTACAAGGTATGTGCAAACCAAAACCAATAATATAGCTTGAAGAGATAGTGATGTGGGAATAATAATCAAGACAATCTCTCTCTATTTGTATGTGAAACTCATTCTCTCTATCTGTCTCTACACTCGACACACAGAGTGAACTAATAAAAGCATAGTATAGGATGAGAGAAAAATTTTAAAATCATTCATGAATGAAAATATCTAACACATGAAGTGCAGATAAAAAATTATGTAAAATTAAAGTGAAATTAAAGCAAAACAGGTAATTTCTAAAAGTAATTCTTCTAGTCATCACAAATGTTTATATCCTAAACATTTATATTATATGTAGTGATAGGAAAAGTGTAGAAAAATATTCTGGTATTATAGCTTGCAACTTAAGGGTAATTAATAAAATCTAAAATGCATTACCTTTCTTTAAAACTCAATTTTACTGCTTTTACAAATTATAAAGAAAAGATAATATTTGATAAAATATTAATAAACATAAACCTTTTTGTTAATGCTTTTTACAGTTCTGGGAATGAAACTCAGGACATATTGCCAAGAGTACTACCACTGAGTTACATCTCCAGTCCTCCTCATGATATTTATAAATGCAATAGAATTAATAGCAATAATAAAATGTAAGCAAAATGGATGATATAATGTTTACTGGCAATTGAGCCAATAAAAAGAAGACAGTCCTTTGTGCCTTATAATAGATCAATTTTCCATTCCATTGTCCCATATCATGAGATTCTTAATAGAATCCTACAAAAATATATTAACTGGTTTTTATGTGCTCATTACCATGTTAATTACTACAAAGAATTATATGAAAGGAGACAGGACTTAAATCAACTAGCAAAGATTAGAAATAAAATATAGCTAAAATGAAAAATAAGAATATAAACAATGTTGTTATGGGTGCTCAAAAGGGTTTTACAGCTCTGTGCGTGGTCTCCATTTGATCTCAGTAACTCATCACTCTCTTAACTCACTTAGCCCATCCATCAGCTATAAAGCAGCTTTCAGCGTCATACATCAATATAAGTAGAGAACGAAGTTTCACTATGAAATAACGTAGCCTAGAAAGTTAGAAATTGGAATGCCATATAAAAAGGGCATTCTAAACAATTATGGTTATTAGTCAACTAATATAAGGTATTTCACTAAATGTGTGATATTTCTCTCAAGCACATAGAAAAACTAAATGTTTTAAAAGCAAACAATTTAGTTATCCCAGCCTCAATCACTACATTATTCTAGTGCTCACCTATATTCCCAGCTTGATTCTAAGTTTCTCGAGCACAATCCACTATACACACATGCTCCCACACTTACTTGCCTATGCACATATATGTTCTCTTTCTCACACACACATTCCATACACAAATGAATTTCTATAGGCATAATTCATGTTGGGGAAAAAGGTTTCAAATGTCATTTCCTTCCTTGCAATTAAATATATCTGAGAATTTAAGATTCAGCTTAAATAACTTAACTTTTGAGTTTCAGACTATTATAATTTTATTAATTAAGACCTAAGGTATACAGATATTGATAGATAATTCTTTCAAAGTATCCATAGAATTTTGGAAACTAGTTTACTTGTCCTCATTTTTAAAATGTAGTTAATTGTTTTAGTGAAATTTTAAATTAAAATCTAAATATATTGTTTGCCCTTTTTCCCTTTCCTTTTCCATGTATCTCCCTGGAAACTCTCCCATACCTACCTCACTATCTCTCAAATTGATGTTCTTTTTTTCTTGATTATTGATACATAGGTATCTGTACACACACACACGTATATATACATATATATTCACGTATGTTGCTATAAACACACAGCCAACATATGCATAGTTATAGAAATATCTGAGAAAATAGTGATTTCGTATAGTGTCGTTTGAGTGTATATGATTTCAAGGATGATCATTTTGCCGTAAATAACCATGAGGGAGTTCATGCATGGAAGAAGCTAATATTCCTTCTTCCATTGCCTATTAGTTGTTCTCTGCTTTTAGTCTAAAAGTAGATATCCATGTAATTTTCTTCCATGCTAATTGGTATGGTCCAATTAACATGTCCATTGGTATGGTCATTATTCAAGTCTTGTTTAGTCTACCTTATTTTTGAGGTATCACAGGTGAAGCTTCCCTGTCCCGGTACTGTGCCAACTTAATATTGGAGGGAGTTGTCTAAAAGGAGATAGCCTGAACTGAGAAATGCCTCCTTAATACCTGGCCATAGAGAATTTCTTAATTGGTGGTTAATCAGGAGGACCCAGACCACTGTGGGTGTCTTGATCCTTGGAGTTGTGGTCCTGGGTTCTATAAATAGCAGGTTGAGCAAGCCATAATGAGTATGCCAGTAAGCAGCATTCCTCTATGACCTCTGCATCTGTTCTTTTCTCTGGTTTCCTGCAGAATTTACATTCCTATCCTGCCTTCCTTCAATGATGTAATGGAAATGTAAGCCAAATAAACCTTTCCTATCCAATTTGTTTTGGTCATGTTTCATTGCAGGAATAGATCCCCAAGACACCTGTCATTCCTGGGAGACACAATCTTACTGCAGATTCCCTTATCCTCTAGCTCTTATGATTCTTCTGTCCCCTCTTCCGCAATGTCCTTTGAACTTTAGTTGCAAGAATTGTTTTGCAGTTATAAGGGAGCTATTATGAGCTGTTGGTAGAATTATCCACTGATGCAGCCACTGTGTAAATCAATATAAAGAATTATTAAACAACTAAAATTAAATCTACAATCTGATGCAGCTTACAACTCTGGTATATGCCAAAAGTAGGCATCCTACTTTACACGTTTACTTAGCAATATCCATTGCCAGTATATTTATAATAGATAGGAAACGGAAACAATTTAGCTGTCCACTAATGGACAAATCAATAATGAAAACGTGGTACATATATAAGAAGGAGTACCATTCAGCTGTAAAGAAAAATAAAATTCACATTTAAATTAAACATTGATAATCATATATCTCAGAAACAGAAAGATAAGTACCATATTATCTTTCAACAGTGGTTCTCATATATGTGTGTGTGTGTGTGTGTGTGTGTGTGTGTGTGCGTGTGTGTAATTTTTGTTTTAACACAGTTTTATTGACATGCTACTAAAATATAAAATATACTAAGTAAAATTTAATGAATGATGGTGGTTTAGTTTATCTGAGCACTGTAAGATTTGCACAATCTAGTTAGTTATATTTATTCTGAGTAGACATACAGATCTTTATACATTCTTTATTATGTGTCTATCTATATTTGTCCATGGTGAGAAAAGCAGTATCTAAATGCTAATAAATTGCAGACATACAATATAACTTTAACTATGCTTATGTTTTAAAATAGATATCAGCAAATTTTTTATCTAGCATGATTTAAAATGCTTTGTATTTGTCCAACATTACCAGTACCATGCTTTTATTTTCCCCTGAAAATTATTTTTGTATTCTCTTCCAACCTCTGGAATATTGTTTCTAATTTTTTTTTCATGTTTGAAAGGGATTTATGCATCATTGGTATAGATTTCACTATGCAGACTTCTCTCATAATGCTTTAAAAGGATTTATTAAGAATACATAGTCTCACAGCAAATAATCATGATATTTGTATTGAACTCTGTACTTTTCCAAAGGAAAGTCAATAGCGACTTCTTATAAGTTGTTTACAAATATTACTTTTTCTAGTTCTTATATTGTTTAACTATTGTATTTGCTTCTTTGAAAATCAGAAACTATTCAGCTTGATGTGGCATGTCACTTTAACTTTAGCCTCTCTTTAATTTTGACAGTAATTTCCTTTAAACTCACACAAACAGGGAGAGAAAGAGAGAGAAAGAGTCAGACACAGAGACAAACTATTGAAACATTTAGAAATCTTTTTACTACATGTTTTATTTTGGAGAAATTTTAATTTCATGTTTGAAATTTAATTTTTGATTTTGAGTTGGCATATAAGAACACTGTTGAAGATGCACTGTTATTTGTACATGACTGCTTGATTTTCCCAATATAATTTTCTAAATGGCTTTTAATGCTTCATGAACTCTTTTTTCTTTTAGTATTGCTAATTAAGGCTGGAAAGAAGTGGAAAAATATGCTTGTTGAACAGTTCTGACAACCTGAGTATCATCCTCAGAAACAAAACTATGGGAAGAAAGAAGGAATACCTGCTGAAAGTCATTCTCGAGCATCCATATGTATACAAACATACACAAAACAACAATAAATGCTTAATAACAATATTTTATTACATCACAAAGTGAAGTTTATTTCTTAAGTTTAGTTGACCGTACAGTACGTGTGGTGGTTTAATAGTAATGCCCTCCAAAGGGAGTGGCACCATTGGGAGATATGGCCTTGTATAAGTAGATATGGACTTGTTGAAGGAAGTGTGTCACTGTGGTGATGAGCTTTGAGTCCACTTGTTAAGCTTCCCTCAGTCTACTTTCTGCAAGATATAGGACTGTCAACTACAGCAAAAGCAACAGCAAAAGAACCATGTCTGCCTACACTCCACTATGACTCACTAAAATGTCAATGGACAGAATTTTTGAACTGTAACTACCAAATTAAATGTTTTTCTTTATAGTGCATGCTATGGTCATGGTGTCTCTTTACAGCAATAGAAACCCTAACTAAGACAGAAGTTGATACCAGGGACTGGAGTATTGCTGTAATAGGCCTGAACATGTTTCTGGGTTGGAGGAATTTAGACTGTGGCATTTTGGAAAGAAGTAGAATCTTTTAAACACTGCTTAATGGTTCAGACTATTAAGAACATGGAAAATAGTAGTTCTGAGTGTGATTTGATCAACTGTGGGGGCCTTGCTCGAGATGTTACAGGGGAGAAGAATGGTTAATGAGAATAATAGGCATGTAATTACTTTGATACAGTATTTGCCTATCATGTACAAGAAACTAGGTTTGATACTAAGCACTACAAAATATACATCAACTAATACACTGTGCACATATTTCACTTATTGCTATCTAGAACTTGGCTGCTACAGACAATTTTCAATTTTCAGTCTATAGTTTATAATAGTATTTTCATTTCTAGTATGGTACTTGCAAAAATATCCAGCATTATTTCACACAAGGTATTATCTGAAGACTATAAAAATAAGGTACTTTTTATCTCTTTTATCATAAGGGTCATCCTCTTTAGATGCCTTCAACAACACATTATCCTACATAATGATAAATCCACAAATATCAGTCACTGGTTATAAGAACTATCATTTTACAGTATTATGTTTCAATACCTGTGTACAGGTATATAGTGTATTCATTCTTCAATTCAACTATTCTTTCTGGTGAGAATATAAGCCATCCTTTTTCTTCTAACCCTCTTTAATTATATATCAAAATTCTTACATTTCATTTATTGCCTAGATGATATGATATGTATTTTCCTGCTTGTGACTTATATAATAGCTAATATTTATTGTAACCTTGATTGGATTTGTAATTAGCTAAGAGAAAAGCTTCAGGATATTAGTAAGGAATTGTTCAGATTAGGGTATCCCTTGGTTGATTAGGTTAATTGAACTGGTAAATCCTACCAAGGGATACCCCCTTTTCTTAAGCTCATTTTGTGTATTTTTATCACAGAAAAGTGAAAGGAACAATTCAGGCTACTTCACTTAAGAGATTAGATTACCTTTTAAGATCATATATACAGCCACAACTAACAGAATATCATTGTCTTGCATAAATGAATGGGATATCATTTTTGTGCACAAATGGGCATTTATGTTGATTTCATCTCTGAAAGTGTCATGATTATTTTAATATCACTAAGAATATAAGCTGTAGTAACAGCAGTCCTTGATAACTAATTCTGGAAAAGTCAGATATTCACATGTAGAAGAGAGTAAGTAGAACACCATCCCTCACCATAATAAATATTAAAACAAAATGGATTTGTGTTTTTAAACTAAGTCCCAAAACTTTAAACACTGATAGAGAATGTAGGTGTATGGCATGCCAAGAGGGGGCTGACTACATCACATCAAGCCTGAGAAAGCTTGGAAAGGAATTCTAGACACAAAAGAGCAGAATTAAGCATGTTTCCTTGGTAGCCAGCATTTTTTTTTCAAAAGGGTTCACAGAGAGCAGGAGTGCTATGGCTCTTTAAGTTTACATAGGTAATAGTATATACTTCTGGAGTCTTTGATGGAGTTGAAGAATTTATAGTTATAGTTTTTATTAGTTATGATAAGAGATAAAGTAGATTTAAATATTGTAACTGTAATAATTACTTGATAACTGTTTTGTTATATGTAATTTTGCTATGTTAAAGTTAAAACCTTCCCTTTTTATCCAAATGGAAAATGGGAGGTGAAGTGAGATTCCTTTCTGTATGCTGTGAGTACCATTGGTTAATAGAGGAAGGCAGGGAAAACTAAACTGAATGTTGGGAGAAAGAAAGGTAGAGTTAGAGAGAAGTCATGTATCCCCGCCAGAGACGGATGCTAGAACTTATCCGGTAAGTCACAGCCTTGTGGTGATACAGAGATTAATATAAATGGGTTAAATTAAAATGTAAGAGTTAGCCAGTAAGTATCTAGAGCTAACGGACCAAGCAGTGATTTAAATAAGATAGTTTCTGTGTGATTATATCTGGGCTGAGCAGTCAGGAAACAAACAAGAGGCCTTCCTTCAACATGTTTGTTTACATTTAAAAGGGGATAGTCTATAGAGATGAATACTTTGTATTTATGCGGATCTTGGTATATTGATACAAATTTAAGATCAATTTTATTTTTTATATTTGTATCTATTTCTGCTCTTGATTAAGGTATTGTGTTTGTACAGCTCATTTAAAATGTAATATATAATTTAAAAATATGAATATGAATTAATAGAGAGACATCTATAATAGTCAAGTTCAAGTTCATAGTCAACTTTTCTAGTTGTACATATATATATATATAAGATAGATAGATATTCATCAAACGTTTCAAAAACTAGCAGAATTTAGCATTTAAAATGTTTAAGAACTTAAGACTGTTCACGACAATTAAAGACATCTGCTCCTGGCAGCACCAACCTTCTTCAAGAGGGTGATGGGCATCAAAGAGGCTCCTTTTGAATTTGGTTAGCCATTTGGGCAAGAAACTGCTCTTGCCTGGACTGCTTGATGTTATGCTATATGAACTGGACATGTAGAACCCACTGAAAAATGACTGCTGAACTTGCCTAAAAGTGAGATGGTCCTTTTGGGTTCCTACTTTATGAAAGAGTCTGCCAGATATTCTGCAGGACACAGAAGAAAGTGACTGACAAACTGCCAATATAGGCATAACTAACTGTCTTTGAAATTCCCTGGTTCATGGAAAAGTATGCTGAATGCTATGGGCCAGTAGGCTGAAGACAGATGCCTCAATGTTACAGAAGAACAGAGAGTAGATTGAGTCAGGGAGAAGCCCTGGAGCTGCCATGGGATACAGATGCTGAACACCAGATGCAGATGTACCAGTAAGCCACAGTCATGTGCCAATACAAAGAATAAGAGAAATGGGTTAATTTAAGATATAAGAGCCAATTAGCAGTATGCCTAAGTGATGGGCCAAGCAGTGTTTCAATTAATACAGATTTCTGTGTAATTATTTCAGGAGGCTGGGCAGCCAGGAATCAAATGTACAGCTTCCCAAATCTGGTGTACGTTTCATGATAGTAGGAAGGGCATGTATTTTCAGATAAGAATTAAAAAGAACAGGCAAAGTATCAAAACTAGAAATAAGCAATGGAGGCTTGAATTGGTTAGGTATCCTATTATTCTAAGCCACTGGCAGCTCTCAAGTTGTGGGTCACGACCCCTTGACAAACCCCCATCTCCAGAAATACTGACATTACAGCTCATAACACTGCCAAAAGCATAGATATAAAGCCACAATGAAAATAATTTTATGGTTGAGGTTCACTATATCATGAGGAGTGGTATTAAAGGGTCACAGCATTAGGAAGGTCAAATACCACTGCTTAAGTCAATATTGATTGATGTGTATATCGTAGTGGTATAAATAGGAGAAAGAATACTGTTAAAGGTCCACAATAATATTTATTCTCCAAAGGACAGACTTAAGAGTTCAATTGCCTGTGCAATCCCTACTTCAACACCTTCTAATAAAGCACCCATGTTTTGAATCCATCCAGGGATAAGTGCATTCATTAAGTCAGAGACTTCATGAACTAATCTGAAATATTCACACTGATACACATAGATCCTTTATTAGTCTAGGCAATTCTTAATTTAGTAAGAATATGCATTCAACACTAGCTATCACAGAGGGTATGAGAGACAGTTCATTCAGTAAAGTGGTGCGCACACACGTTTGAGGACCTGTGCCTAAGAAGATAAAAGCNCTCCATTGCTGAACTGTGGCAACAGATGGCTCCCTGAAGCACAATGACCATTCACTGTAGGCCTAGTTGATGTCACAGCCATCCAGCTACTTCTTTTTCCTTTTGCCTCTAGTTTTCCAATTGCTATGGTTGGTGCTCTTGAAATATGAGCCAAAATAAGCCTCCTTTTCTTTAGTTGTTTTTGTTTGTGTATTTTTATCACAGAAAAAAAAAGGTGGAGAGTAACTGAAGCAAATAATTTAGGATGTCTATCTCAACTTTTCCTGTGTGGGCACATTTACATGCACATGAATTCATACACAGTAAAACTATATATATTTGTATAACACACACCATTTCAGGAGCATTTCAAACTAAAGGTATTTTTCACAACAAAGGAAATAATTATTAGACTAAAAAAGTAAGATATGGGACTGCAGAAATATTTTCAACCATGTGTCTCAAATGTGGCTAATTACTAGAATATGTAAGGAACTCAGATACCCAGTGTCAATTACAGTAATGTCAATAATCTTTTCTATGCATTGGTAAACACCCTGAGGAGTTGATATTGTTACAAAGAAAGCAATGGACAAATGAAAAATACCCAATTTACAATTATGAAAGATATCTAAATCAAAACCAAGATGAGATATGACCCTACTATAGCTATAATGGTTAATTTTGTAACAGATGAAAAAAATAACATATTTGGTAAATGCTTTGAAAGCTGACTTCACCTCTCAAGTACTGAAATAATTGGCATATACTCCCATGTTTCTTCCTTTGAGGCAAGCCTGAGAATAGTAACTTCTTATACATGGTAAATGGAAGTTAGAATGTCTACAGTCATTGTAGAAAACCCTGTGAAGGTGCTGTCATATTACAAATGGCACTGAGAGACTGTAATAGCCAGAGGGAAAGGGAACGAGGCTGGCTATGAGATAATGTCTTCTATATACAACAGGGAAGCTGTACCCAGGAAATTTAAACAATATGGTTGTCTAAAACAGACTTTAAAAACATCACTTCAAAGTAACATGTCAGAATACATGGAGAATTCTTGAAAAGCTTGATCCCTAGAAGAACCAATAATGATTTCTCCAGTGACATGGCCCCAAACAAGCCAGCCAATCCCAAAACCTTATCCCTAAACATGTATGAGTAGCACTAATTTATCTCAGCGTGTCTTTTTTTTCCCCCTTTGGTTTTTCAAGACAGGGTTTCTCTGTGGTTTTGGAGCCTGTCCTGGAACTAGCTCTTGTAGACCAGGCTGGCCTCGAACTCACAGAGATCCGCCTGCCTCTGCCTCCCAAGTGCTGGGATTAAAGACGTGCGCCACCACCGCCCGGCTTCAGCATGTCATATTTATAAACATAAGCATGTATGTGCATAAAAATTGTAGTTAATGAAGTCCATAAATTTTAGGCATGTAGGGAATGGGAGAAAATAAAGGGTAGAGATGAAGGGAATGATATAAGCACAACACTTACTAATGTACAATATTCTCAAAAAATAAATTAAATTAAGAAAACTCTATCAATTCCACTAGTAAATTCAAAGGAGAATAAGTCACTTTCTACTTAATATGTTCACATTCCTACATCTATTGCAGCACACATCTTCTTCTAGCATGTACTTATTAGAATGAGTGATACATCCAAACTTTAGATTTGCAAGAGCCAGACAATATATGTATTTGATTCATTTGATCTCTATCGTGGGAAATTGAATCTGTTTGCTAGAAAAATAGGATTGAGAAGTACTGCCCAGTGATCATCTTCATATAACAAGAAACTGAAGTTGAGTGAGATTAAGATCACTCACAATAACAATTTTCCAGTGGGTCTTATCAGTGGACTGAATCTGTGTCCACATATTGCCTGCCACTGTGTTTATTACCTATTTGTCCTAGTCCTAACACATGAATATAGTGACTTGTATAAAGCCAAAAGCAATATCTGCTATCTGTACAATATTTGCTTTAAAATTTATATAAGAAATATAGAGATGGCTCAGTGGTTAAGTGCACTAGCTAATCATTAGAAGATCTCGACTCAATTTCCAACAAGTACGTGGAAGTTTACAACTCTTTATAACTCCAATTTCTTCCAGAGATTCTGGCACCATTTTTTTTTTTTTTACTTTCATGGGCACAGACATGCATGCAGGAAAAACCTATATTATGTAAAGTAATTAAAAATAAAACAATAAAAATTAATGAGACTTAGATAAAACAAATACTGAAGAATCATATGTTAAGTCTATTAACAGAATGATTAAAATATAGAGCTTCCTGTTTTTGCAAAACCTAACTGAAGGTGTCACTAATATAAGTATGAAGTTAGTCATCCTAGTCCCAAACTGAAAGTTCTGTGTTCTCTGACTCAGCAATCTCATCTTGTAGGTCTTTTACATTTAATGCTTCAGTGGTAATAGCTTACAAAGTCATCCATGGCCACAGGCTGAAATTTAATATAGGTTTTAGCATTCTTTGTCTAAAACAACAAATTTTGATATTTTTCCATGGTACTTTCAAAGTTCATTGGATTCCTTCTCCTGTTAAATTCTTCTATATTTACCATTAATTCTCTTGGAAACTGTCAAGTGCCCACACCTACCATTGCTTTCTGATGTTCTTCCTTTAAGGGAACAGTTGTATGCTCAGATATTAAATTGATATCCTCAATACTAGTTTCTCTTATGTTTGATCTGCCCAGTATACAATCAAAAATACAAATTATCATATTAAGATGCTATTCACTAGTACCTGGTCCCTCCTCAACAGAAAGTAAAAAAAAATCATGAAATGACTTACTGTCAAATTATTTACAATTGTGAAATGATAATCCTAAATTCTAATTCTATTTGCTGAAAAGGGCATTATAAGATATGTAAAAATAAATAAATGATCTTGGTCATTCTGACTGATGTAAGATGGAATCTCAGAGTTGTTTTGATTTGCATTTTTTGATGACCAAGATCATTGAGCATTTCCTTAAGTGCCTTTCAGCCATTTAAGATTCATCTATTGAGAGTTTTCTCTTTACTTCTATATCTCATTCTTTTAAAATTGGATTATTGTTCATTTGATGTCAAGTTTCTTGAGTTCTTTGTATACTTTCAAGTTCAATCATCTGTCCTATGTGGGAATGGTGAAGATCTTTTCTTAGTCTGTAGGCCTCAGTTTTGTCTTGTTGACTGTGTCCTTTGCTTTACAGAAGCATCTCAGTTTCAGGAAGTTCCATTTATTAATGTTTCTCTCAGAGTCTGAGCTACTGGGATTATATTTAGGAAGTGGTCTTCTGTGCCAATTCATTCAAGTGTACTTTCTACTTTCTCTTCTATGAGTTTCAATGTGGTTGTTTTTTTATTGAGGTCTTTGATTCATTTGTATTTCAAACACTGATGACAGCTTATGCTGGAGAGTATGTAGAGTAAGAGAAAGGCTCCTCCATTGCTGGTGGGAGTGCAAACTCGTACAGCCAGTTTGGAAATCAGTATGGTGATTTCTCAGAAAATTAAGAAACAACCTACCACAAGACCCAATAATATCACTGCTGGGTATATACACAAATCTGCTAAATCATACCACAAGGACATGTGCTCAACTATGTTTATAGCAGCATTATTTGTAATAGTCATAATGTGAAACCATCTAAATGCTCTGCAAGTGAAGATTGGATAAAGAAGATGTGGCACGTTTACACAATGGAGTACTACACAGTCATAAAAAAATGACATCTTGAAATTCGCAGGCAAATGGATGGATCTAAAGAAAACCATATTGAGTGA
The DNA here is from genome assembly GCF_014885135.2 of Alexandromys fortis. Taxonomy (NCBI): domain Eukaryota; kingdom Metazoa; phylum Chordata; class Mammalia; order Rodentia; family Cricetidae; genus Alexandromys; species Alexandromys fortis. The sequence continues at coordinate 1,435,953 of NW_026068011.1, forward strand.
GATAACCTAGACCCAGAAAGACAAATATAATATATACTCACTCATAAGTTATTACTAGACATAATAAAGAAAAAACTAACTATAGTTCACAACCCAGACAACCTAGATAACAACAAAGAACCTAAGAGAGATATACTTGGATATACATAGGAATAAAACAAGATCTCCTGAGTAAATTAGGAGTTTAGGGGTCATGGGAGAGGGTAGAAGGCAAAGGCATGGGATCAGAGAAAAATCTATAGTTCAATAAAAACAATAATAAACAATATTAAATAAATAAACATGTAGTTTCAGAAAATAATGACATAAATTCTATATCTGGACTTTAAGAATTTCAGGTTTTAATTCCCAACTTTGAAAAATATATATATATGTGTGTGTGTGTGTATGTGTGTACATATATATGTGTGTCTTATTCCCTTTTATTTGCTAATTTTATTGTTCAGATATCTCGGTGTTTTTTCTCTTTGATACCTCTTTATCACTAAGTTTATAATAATAATAACATTTCTGGCTCTAGTCTCATCAGCATGATTGTCCTAAGGTAAGCTGAACAAGAATGACACTAATGAACATGCAAAACTGGACTGAGGAAAGTCAGGTAAACTATAGGCAACTGAAGAAAGGAGGAGAGAGAGAGATGATCTTTTCTAGAGAGTAGCACTCCAGTTGATTATACGGCACTTATTTTTTAAGATAAAAATATTATATTTTTAGTTGTATTTGTGGGCATGCATATGTGTGTGTGAGAGAGAGAGAGAGGGAGGGGGGAGAGAGAGAAAGAAAGAAAAAGAGAGCTTCCCTTAGTGAAAAGATTTTTAGTCCTGGAGCTTGAGTCACAGGTTGTGAACTATCCAGCATTTGCCACCCTCATCACTGAAACTTTACAACAGTGTGTTAGAGATTGACTCTGTGCTGAATCTCTTCCTGTGCTTTCATATATTATAATGCGAGGTCTATCAACTTCTGCCTTAGACTTTTACCTCAAGCTTTACATTTTCATTGTGCCTCAATTAAATATCAAGAATGTTAACATAAAATATTTTCTTCTACAATTTGTATTGAAAGAACCAATGAAGGAAATATGGAAGAAACAATTTTCAGGAATATATTATTATATTTGATTGGCTGAGTGATTGTCTTACCTACATGCTTGCAAGTTTCTAAGAGTCTTATAAAAGTCATCTGTAGGCAGTAAATATATAGTATACTAGCTAGGGGACTGAAAGGATTGGTAAATAAAATAAACTAGAAGATTCATGATCTACCACAAAGGTATATTTTCCTGACCAAAAATTCTTGCTGCTATTATTATTAGTAGTAGTAGCATAAGACTTATTTGGTATTATTTTATGTGAATGGATGTTTTGCCTGCATGCATGTCTGTGAATCACATATATGTCTGGTATCCAAGGATCTCAGAAGAGACTGCGGGATTTCCTGAAGTTATAGATGGTTTTAAGCCACCATATAAGTATTTTTTTAACAATAGAAAAACTATTATTTTTATGTATTTCAAAATAAACACTTCTGTTGCTCCTGATTTTACTTTAATATTTTTGAGTAAAAACCATACTTTTTTTTTACTCAAAAGTATTACTTACTTGAAAATACATGCTAGAAATCTATAACATATGGACTTCCTTTGATGCCAGTTTATTTCATCCAGACTGAATTGTGTCTTCAGGATAATTATGTCTTTGGTTATTTTACTTCCATGTAATCCATTTGTGGTAACTATCTATAGATTTCACCTATATTCTCAGGAGAAATTAACATATTATTTGTATGGCATAGATCATAAAATGTAAGAAATAAATGACAAACTTTACATAGATAATTGAGTATATAATAGTCTCTCTTTTATTAGTTTTTCCTTTTTACCAATGGTTTTAATTCCTATAGTAAACTGTGCTCCAAATGTTTTACATAAAAATATCAAAGAAATAAATAATTTCTTAATACTGACTTCTACCTCATTATTTCCTGAAATTCTGTTCTTTCAGTTTGTGCAACATTTCCAGCTTGCATGGGTTATGATGCCCACCTTTATTTATTTTGTACATATGCCAAATATGTAGTGGATAATTTTTGCTTTTCAGAGTTTTCAGAGTTGTGTAACTCTATTAATCTTAACCATGTATTCCCAGCATAAGCAGAGAGATTTTTAAAACTCTGCTTGTGTCAGAGAGTGTCAGACTTGCTTTGAGAGAACCCCCGAAATCTTTCTGTAATGGATAATTAGATGCCTCAAAATAATCAGGAAAGATAAAAATATTATAAGGTTGCTGACATCTGTGGTAAGAATGAAATTGTGAAGGAGAAAAGAAAAGAAAAGCTGGGTCTGCAGCTGCCTCTCAAACTTTAAATGTTGCAGTTCTATTATGTGTTCAATCCTTGACAAATATAGAAAGGGAATTAACGTGGTAAGTGAAAGAAACAAACGCTCTCAGTTTGGTGGAACTGTGTTGTGAAAGAAAGATCTGAGCATTCACAAGGACCTCAAAAAAGTCCATGTGGGGACAAGGGAGGCCAAACTGCTAATTGCAAGTTGAGGTGGTTAACAGAATCAGAAATGTCCTCGGACTGATAATCAAGTATTTGTTGAGGAGTCTTCATATCCCCAGGCAGACACTGTTGAAGTACTTCTGGAAGAGTTGATATCATTAATTAAGAAGAAAGAGTAGCTTTAAACACTTTTTCAGTTGATAGAATTGGTCTTTTGGGATGAGAGTTCCCAACAGAACCTACATTTAAAAAATAAAAAGGAAACACTAGGGACTAAACAATGGGAAAAACAAGTTACAATCGCAGTGTTCATTTAAAAGATTTTGCCAAAAAAGACTTTTAACTATCTCCAACCATCTGTACCAGAAGGAGCTGAGACCCATGAGCCTTGCAAAGCAGGATATTTTCTTTCTGATATATCAACAGGAAAAATAAAAAACAGAAACTACCATATAATAATTATGGCATCTAGTTGAGCTGTTCTTATCATCTAGGGATTGAAGCATCACAAATCAAGAATGGTAAATTTTGATTGTATATTTAGTGTGGTGAACTCCCTGACCAGCAGGAAAGAACAGCCACCAGACGAGGATTCTTCCCAAATCATGCTTTACTGGAGCCTCTTGGTTATAGGGAGAGCAGAAGCAAGGGGCCTCGAGCTCTGAGCTGCAGCTGCTTATATAGGGAGTCTGCCTAGCAACCTTTGATATGTCAACTGCTTCTCTGGAGACCCACCAGCCAGAAAGAAAACAAAACATCCTTGTCAATTACAGACTACAAGGAAGTTCCCCTGCCAGTCAGGGGGAGTGTGGGCAGCTAGATCACAACTCACCCTGTTTTCTGGTGGAAGAACTGAAACCTTAATATGGAGTTATTTATCAAGCGAGGCCGGGGCCAAATGCCATCTTGTAATGGTGGACACTCAAATCGGCTCCCAGCAATTTAGGAAACGATTATACTTATATAAATTTATTGTAGTAATAAATTATTAATTTTGAATATTAATTATTCATCAGTATTAATCATTTTGATTTTATCATGGTGTCTACAAACAGAATAAACATGGCATATACAGAAATTTCTACTATCTAAGGTTGACTTGCTCTTCAAACATGTTCTATGTAAATATTCAAAGGTGATGGATGGGTTAAGGTTGAAAGCAAGTGATTTTTGATATAGAAGTAAAGTAAAATGCTACAATAGTTACTTTAAAATAATGAAAACCAGATTAGGTTACCTTTTATTCGTAGTCTAAATATTTTAACATTGTTCTGTTTCCTCAGCAGATCCAGACCCTCTGATTTGTCCCTAGTGCTGAAACAGAACAGTGGCTGCAGCCTCCCTTCCGCCCTGTTCCTGTCTTCTGTGGATCCCACAGACCACCCACTATTGTTCTCCTTCCCCCATTTTTGCTGTGTCCCATCTCCCAGCTTGAGAATATCACTCCTGTTCAACGGCAGACCATACCTGAAGAAAAACAGATAGGCTATCCATAGACCTTATCTACTTTCCCCCCTAGCACATCCAGTTCCTCAGTGTACCCATTTGGAGCCCCTCTTTTCCTCTATCCATACTTCCTTTGGACATTACAGACTATCCCCACCTGGCCGCCCAAGAATTAGTACTCAGGCATATAATCATCCCCAAAACAGCTACCAAGACACCAACAGAAAAGCATAGTTAATATAGCCAGGAAACTATGTCTCCATTAGATCTTAACTATCCTACCACAGCAGGCCTTAATTGCTACAACAAAGCAGAACCACAAGAAAAAGACCTTAAAATAATTGATGTGCAGATGATAAAGATCCATAAAGAGGAAATGAATGAATCTAGTAAAGGAAAAGATGAACAAAAATTGGAGGAAATGAATAGACGAATACCTTAAAGAATGTAATAAACAGACAAAGAAGTAACAAACATTTGGACAAAATGAATAAATCCCATTTTAAAAAGCCAAAAAAATGCAGCTGGAGAAAATGAATAAAATTGTTCAAGACTCGAAAATAGAAATAGAAACAATAAAGAAAACTCAAATAGGAAATTTTGGAAATGTAAACTTTAAGAATTTGATTAATAATTACAGAGGCAAGCTTCATGAAAATGCAAGAGATGGAAGAGAGAATCTCAGGCAGTGAAAATGACATGAAATAAGTAAATTTATTGGTTAAAGAAAATTTTAAATCTAAAAAAAAGACACAAAGCATCCAAGAAATCTAACTATGAAAAGACAAAATCTAAAAATAATAGAAATAGAGGAAGAAGAATTCCAGCTAAAAAGCACAAAAATACATTCAACAAACTCATAAAGAAAAATGTTACTAACTTGAAGGAGATTACAGAACAACAAATAGATGGAACCAAAAAACAAAGTACTCTGCCATATAATAATCAAAACCCTAATATTCAAAACAGAGGAAGGCTATTTAAAATTGCAAGGCAAAAAGATCAAATAGCATCTGAAGGCAGATCTATAAAAATTACAAAGGACTTCTCAATGGAGATTCTGAAAGCCAAAAGGGGATGGACAGATGCTCTGAATACTCTAAGATACCACAGATACTAGCCCAGTCTACAATACCCAGAAAAAAAAAATTTCAATCACCATATATAGGGGAAAAAAGACACTCTAAAAAATCAAATTAAACAATATTTATCTACAAACTCAACTCTATAATAGGTCACAGAAGAAAATCTCCAGGCCAGAGAGGTCAACATAATTCATAAAAACATTGGAAATGAATTCAAATGAGCAATCCTAAAAGAATGTGAGAGCGCACTTACAAAAAGAGACCAACAACAACAGCAAAATACCAGGAATCAACAATCATTGGTCATTGATGTCTCAATATCAATTATTTGAATTCACAAACAAAACGACACAGACTAACAGATGGGAAGATGAGGATTGATATGGGAGTAAGGGCAAATGCTGGGGAAAAAGACTGGGGAGAAGGAAGACTGTAATCAGGATGTAAAATATAAGAGGAAAAAATTACATATATATGTACATATATATATATGTGTGTATATGCATACACAGATACTCATAAGCACACCTACACATATACCTCTATATACATACATATACATATATGTATATATGCATATA
>NW_026068011.1:1441643-1446064 GCF_014885135.2 Alexandromys fortis
TAGGAGAGACCATCTTAACAGCATACTTTATAGCTCTACACCAAGAAGAAATAAGCACACCCAAAGGGAGTAGAATCCAAGAAATAGTCAAACTAAGGGCTAAAGTCAATAAGATAGAAACAGCAAGCAAAACAAAGAATCAATGAAACAAAGAGTTATTTATTTGAGAGAATCAACAGGATAAACCAACCTCTATCTCAACTAATCAAAAGACAAAGAAAGAATATTCATATTCATAAAATCTGAAACAAAATGTGGGAAATAACAGCAGACACTGGAGAAAGCCAAAGAATCATAAGGACATACTTTACAAACCTGTACTACACCAAACTAAAAAATGTAAAAGAAAGGTACAATTTTGTCAATAAAAATTACTTACCAAATATGAATCAAAATCAAATAAAAATTTAAATAGACCCATAATCTCTATTGAAATAGAGGCAGTAATAAAAATTTTCCCAACCAAAAAAAATAAAAACAAACCTTCAACACCAGGTTGTTTTAGGAGAGAAATCTACCGAAATTTGAAAGAAGAATGCATAGCAATATTCCACAGAAATAGAAACTAAAGGAACTTTGTCCTATTCATTTTATGAGGCTACTCTAACCTTTATGCCAAAACCACATAAAGACTCATCAAAAAAGAGAATTGCAGACCAATTCTCCTTCTGAAAGTAGATACAAAAATAATTAAATACTTGCAAACAGAATTCAAAAACAAATTAAAAAAACTTTATCATCTATGCTCAATTAGGTTTCATTCCAGAGATGCATGAAAGGTTCAATTTAGGGAGATTGGTAAATTTAATCTATCACATAAACAAATTGAAAGACAAAACATCATCATCTCATTAGATGGAGAAAGCCATTGACAAAATCCAACATGCCTTCATGGTATCAGTTCTTGATGGGATCAGGGATAAAAGAAACACACTTAAACATAATAAAGACAATTTACAGCAAGCTGATATCTAACATCAGATTAAATGGGAAAAAAAAACTCAAAGCAACTCTTTAAAGTCAAGAACAAGGAAATGTTTTTCAGTCTCTCCATATTTATTCAATATTGTACTTTAAGTTGTAGGTAGAGCAATAAGGCAACGAAAGTAGTCAAGGAGATATAAATTGGAAAGAAGAGGTCAAAATCTTAATGTTTGGATATGGTATGATAATATACATGTGACTCTAAAAGTTCTACCAGGGAACTCCTTTAGTTGATTAAACCCTTTCAGCAAAGTGCTGGAACAAAGGTTAATTACTATATACAAATGAAAAACTGATTGAAAAATAAGGGAAGCAAAACTTTTCCCAATTGTCTCAAATAATATAAAATATCTTGGGGTAATTTTAAACAAGTGAGTGAAAGACTTATATGTCAAAAACTTCAACTCTTTGAAAAAAATTGAGGAAGAGAATAGAATATAGAAACATTAATCAATTGGATTAATGCACATTAATTATCAGATTAACAAGGTAAAAATGCCATTCTAATATAAACAATCTGCAAATTCAATGCAATACCAACTTAAATTTCAATGTAATTCTTTACAGACCATAAAAGGACAATTTTCAACTTCATGTGTAAAAATGAAAAACCCAGAGTAGCTAAAACAACCATGGGCAATAAAGGAACTGCTGGAGTGATAATGGGATTCCCCTCTGTATGCTATGAATATGTTTTATTATGATTGGTTAATATAGAAGCTATTTTGACCTTTGGCAGGGCAGAATATAGCCAAGCAGGAAAAAAATAAATACAGAGAGTAGGCAGAGTCAGAGATACATGTAGCTGTTGAAGGAGAAAGACACCATACAGTTGCTGAAGGAGGGAGACATCATGTTGCTGCCGAAGGAGAAAGATATCAGCCACAAGCCAGATCCTTACCAGTAAGCCATAGTGTGCTAATACATAGATTAATAGAGGTGGGTTGATTCAGCATGTAAGAGCTAGCTAGAAATATGCCTGAATCATTGACCAAACAGCATTGTAACAAATATAGTTTCTGTGTGATTATTCAGTTCCGGTGGCCAGGAAACAAATACTAGAGGTATTACCATCCCAGACTTCACGTTTTACTGTGGAGTCATGGTAATAAATATCACATCTATTAACATGAAAACAGAAACATTGATTGATGAAATCAAAATAAAGATGGAGACAAATCCTCACACCTATCCACATTAATATATGGGAAAATACAACATGTGCCTGAAAAGATTCTGTACTTCCAAGAGAGCACCATAACTTGGATAATGTGGCAGCCTACATAGTTGTAAAATCCACATCTGATAGTGGACTAATATCCAAAAATTAAAAATTATAAAAACTTGATACCAAAATCCAAATAATTCATTTAAAGATGGGGTATAGATCTAAACATAATACTCAAAAGAGGAATCTCAAGTAGCTGAGAAATATTGGAAATGTTCAACATCCTTAGCAATCAGGGAAATGGAAATCAAAACAACTCTGAGGTTCCATCTTACACCTCTCAGAATGGCTAAGATCAAAAACATAAGTGATGGGTCATGCAGGCCAGGATGTGGAATGAGCTGGTATGAGCAGAAACTTATACAACCACTATGGAAATCATTATGGCAGTTCATTAGAATGTAGGAACTCAATCTACCTCAAGAAACTATGTCTTAGTTAGCATTTGTTATTTCTGCAAAAAAAAAAAAAAAACAATGAATGAAGCTTGAGAAAAAGTCCTCAAAGCCTACCCACAGTTGCACACTTTCTCTAACAATGTCATACCTCCTAATACTGCCACTCCCTTTAGGATCATTTTTTTTCAAACCTAATTATTCCACTCCTTGTCCCTCAAAGGCTTATAGCCATAGCATAAAACAAAAATGCATTCAACTTCAAAAGTCTCCATAGTCTATCCCATAGTATATAACAGTCTGAAACTTGTTTTCAAGTACAAAGTCTCTTCTGAAATGCATGACAATATCTTAAATGTCACCTCCCCATACAATCAAAATTAAGAAGCACATCATATACTTCCAACATTATGGTGCAGGATACATATTACTTTTGACCTACAATCTGTTCTATCTTCAAAATATGTTGGGGAATTGGTGGGACACAATTTGTAGAAGTGACCAAACAATGTCTCATTCAATCCTCACTCCACAAGAAGAGTTCATATTCAGGAGCGTTTGAATGATCAAGAACTGAAGATTGAATAGACCTATGATAGGATGGAACAAAACTGGTTGTTGTAAGAAGGCTGCTTGTTTGTTCCTGGCTGTTTAGCTTCAAAATAACCACACGGAAACAATAATATTTAAATCATTGGCCATTAGCTCTAGCTTGTTATTTGCTAACCCATTTCCATTGTTTTATATTTTGCTGTGAGGTTTATGGCCTACCAGCAAGGTTCCAACATGTCTGTCTCCAGTGGCAGCTTCATGGTTTCTCCTCTGACTCTGTCCTCTTTCTCGCAGCATTCAGCCTAACTAAGTTCTGATGTAGGAGTGTCTTCTATCTATCTGTTGCTTTCATTGATTAATTAATAAAGAAAACTGCTTGGCCTGATAGGGAAGAATTTAAATTGGCGGAATAGACCAAACAGAATGCTGGGAAGAAGGGAAGTGAGGCAGATGCTACAGCTCTCCTCTCCAAGATGGATGCAGGTTACGATCCTTCCTGGTAAACCACCATCCCATGGTGCTACACAGATTATTCGAAATGGATTAATCAAGATGTGAGAATTAGCCAGTAAGAGGCTAGAGCTAATGGGCCAAGCAGTGTTTAAAAGAATACAGTTTTCATGTAATTATTTTGGGTAAAGCTAGCCAGTGGCCTGGAGCTGAGCAGTGGGAAGCGGCCAGCAGATCCATCACTACAAAATTCTTCCTTGCTATAGGCCAAGCCAGTTTCTTTATTCATTAACCAATAAAACAACACAGAGACAGAAGGACCTCCCACACCAACTAGTCTTAAAAAAATCAATGAAATGATTCTTAATGATAGTCCCCTGTATTTATAGATTGGTGGGTTTTTTTATTTGTTATAAAAAAAATAGTTCCTTCAGCAAGAGATGGGAGAGGATGCAAAGAGAGACCAAAAGCATTATATAGAGAATCTAAAGTGGTGGTTTCTATAGGTTCCTCCACAAGGAACTTAGGGGATTAAGAAGATTTTTTATGGCAAAATGGGATCATGGAGACTGAAGTAAGCTGCCATAAGGGTCTGTCCCAGGTCCTCAGTGAATATGCTGCCACTGTTACCTTGGTGTTTTTATGGTACTCCTGGGCTTGTTTGCAATCTCCTGGGATTCTTTTCCTCCTATTGGTTTGTCTTGTCCGGTCTCAATATGATGGCTTTTCTCTTGTTTTATTGTAACTTGTTTTATCATGTTTGGTTGTTATCTCTTTTTTATTTTATTTTATTTTATTTTATTTATTCATTT
>NW_026068011.1:1446424-1452134 GCF_014885135.2 Alexandromys fortis
TACGTAAAGAAGCTGGACTATAATCTCAGATATGATCCCAAAGTCCACATTCTACACAAATGCAACCTCTAATGAGCCCTGTGAAGAATGCAAACTGCTCCTTCTTTTACCAAATATGGCTTTAATCGTTCCACACCAACCTTCCTACGGGCTATGAATGAAGACATTAACTAGAGTTGGTTTGATCAAGAACCCTGTCCAGGGGTAGAAGGATGGGAATAATCCCTGCCAACACTCTTAAGACTGACCCCATCCTTTTCTCTTGGCCAAAATCTTCTTCCCTGGGGATCTCCAGGCAGCGGTACTTAAGACAATGTTTAACAGCTTGGGGTACTTTGAATATAATTTCTCCCAAAGGCTTGGGTACCTGAATATCTAATCCCAAGTTAGTGCCACTGTTGGGGGAGGTTATGGGAGGTGCAGTCTTTTCAGGAAGCACATCACTAGGAGTTGGATGCAGAATTTACTGCCCCAACCCACTCAATTTCCTGTCTGTTTCTTATTTGTAGGGTAGCATGTAATCTCTCAGCTTCCGGCTCTGAATACTTGTTGTCATGTGTCCCCTAACATTATGGACTCTCCCTCTAACACTTAGCCAAAATAGACTCTTTCTCCTTTAAGTTGCTTTGGATGTGGTGTTTTTGTCACAGCCACAGAAAAGAAACTAGTAAATGATATTAAACAGAAAACCTATCTACTAAAGGGCTTAGTGAAAAAAGTGGGGCTGATGTTATAAATCAATTATATGCAAACTTTGTGGGTCATGCTATGTTCATTGTGGAGAGTGTCAGATCAGTGACATCATCTGTGGTAACAGGCAGGATGTTCAACATGCCAGCAGAAGAAATATGCGACAAAGAGCATGCTTGAAGTATTCTCTTGAATTTAACAACTCATCTCTCAAGTATCTTACAAGCGCAATGTGGGAAATTTTTCATTGAAATAGAACAAATAATTTATTACAAATTTTTTTTAAAGAAAATGATGGTTATCTAATTTAATTATGTATATATGTATATATACATATAGACATATGTGTGTGCTTTCGCATGTGTTTGTGTGTATGTAGATAAGCTCACAGAGTTCAGAAGAGTGCTTCAGATGACATGGAGTAAATATAACAGGCAGCTGGGAGCTGTCTGACATAGCTTTCGGAAACAGGTATACTGCAGGAGTAGTAGTAAGTGCTTTTAATCACTGAGCCATATCATCGGCCTCTTTTTCTATATTTCCTGTAAATAAACAGTACAAATAAACTAATACCTATTTCATGGATGTTATTAGTTAACTGATTTTTCATTTCTAAATATAGAGTTTTCGAAAGTCCAATTTCTTGACTTTTTTTTTTTTTCTCATGGCAACTATGTTCCCATAATGTCATGCTCTTCTATTGCATTTTAAAGAATAACTTGCCAGGTCAAGGTGAAGATTAAAGGCCGTCTTGGTAAATGCAGAAGATAGGATGTTGATTTAAATTTGGTAATGTTTTGAGGAAATATTCAGTGTTTGTTAGGAAGTCTCAGCCTATTACATTTAAGTCATGTAAGGATATCATCCTGGTAAAATGCAAATGTTTCATTTGTTTTGCTGTCCTGTGATTGGCACATCTGTGTGTATGTGGGACATTATGAGGAGGGAGGCCAAAAGAAAATTGTCCTGATGCACCTGTCCATTAGTGAGCCTTCATGCCTGGCCGAAACTTTCTGGCACCAGATGGTAATAATCTTATGCTCTGAAGCATGCAGATTCATGGGTCTTTTAATTTTTATCTTGGCTAGTATAATTGCAGATGCTATTCTTATTCAAAAATGGGCCATGATTTGCCTACAGCCAAAAGCATCCAGCTTTCATTGATGTTAATGTGAGGGCAGCCATAAGAAAAAGTAAAGAGAATTCAGCTCGTAACTCTAATTGTCTTATGAATCTTAATAAGCCTGTTTAGCTTAATAATACCCAATAGGGGAGAGTTTCATAGGTTATTTGTTCAATTTCCATAGAAGGCATTATTTTGGACACTTTCAGAAAGGGTTGTTTTTGCTACAAAGCAGATTCCTTGCCTTTTATAACCCAGAAGAGTAACACTGAAATGTGTTTTTTATACAAAGGAAAGGATCTGAGGGGGGAAAAAAAGCTTGAACATATTAGCAATGGCATTTCAGCAGATACAGAAAATGTATGCCCCCAAAGAAAGAAGGCTTCAGAGAATTCATACACTGCCTTTTTACATAAAGACAAGTGCAATTTGTACAGACTACAAAGAATCATAGCTAATTAGATTGGCTTTAATTGGGTTTGTGCTAAATCCAATGCTTTATAGAACTATCAGGGCTGAACTGCAATGAGAATCAATTTGAAAAATACACAGAGAAATTGACTACAGAGGACTAAAAAAGATAAATAGAGGTTCCTTTCCAGATGTTAAATAATCTGCATAAAGTAACATTGAGACACTTTTAAAGGAGATTAGGGGAAATTTGCTTGTTATTAAAAGTAGCTAATTCTCAATCATTCCATTTTTAATTTTCTACTTGTACCCATGACTGTACTTATCCCTTTTGTGGAAGAAAATATACAAAAACATGTCTATTCAAGAACTCATGTGCTACTCTTACACTAATATATATGAAATTCTGATAATGTTGCTAAAATAATTGTCTGCTAATAACTCTTGATCATAGTCTAAGTGAATAAAGATACCTGACCAGGTGCAGACCTACCAAGTAACAAAGAAAGGATTGCAAAACAGAAAGAGGATACAATAAGAAAATAAAGGTGCACGTAGATTTGCACCGACAGATAGCACGTGCTCTGCTGTAATAGCAGTACCAGACAGACTTCCCGGAGTTACTGATTAGAATATTCCACATTGCTATCTGGTGACTAATCAGAATTATTGATGAGTGAGAGACTAGGATTGTTGCAGGATATTTGTGTCTTCATAACATTTGGTTTTGTGTACTTAAGTATACATGTGCATTATAGGAACTATTTATTTATGTGCTTCTGTGAAATTATATGTATACATTTAGATTCCCGTGGTGGCAAAAGAATGTCAGATGCCTGGAATTGAGAGATAGACAAGGTCCCTATAATATGGGTGCTGAAAACTGAGCCTGGAACCTCTGCAAGAAAAATAAGTGCTCTTATGTGCTGAGCCAACTCTCTAAACTTAAGAAAACTTGAAGTAGGTCTGTCTGACAGACAGATTAGGAAAGAGAAGACTGAATTAAATTTTCTTTGAGATTTTTCTTCCTTACTCTTCCAAAAGTGGCAGGAAAGGATACAGTGCATAAGACGTCAATAAAGGTGTCTATAAACTAATAACTACATAAATGACTATGTATAATGACTATATAAAATTCAATTTTGAGGAAGTTTCATTTATCATAGTGAAAACTGGCCTCCCTGTCTTTCTGTGTTCTGTTTCTCTATATTTATGTATCTGTCTATCTGTCAATCTGTCATCTATCAATCTATCTATCTATCTATCTATCTATCTATCTATCTACCTATCTATCTACCTATGCTATACTATGTGATGTTTTGGTTTTTTGGTTGTGTTCTGACAAATAAAGCTTACTTGGAGTCAGAGGGAAAATTTAGCCATTAGCTGATTTAAATTGACCCTAAGGGTTTGGAGGAGTGTAAACAGTAAACAGAGAGGATGCAAGAAATAGTAAGATAGAGCAGAGACTGGATCTTGGTCCTTTCAGATGGTGGAAGAGTAGAGGCAGAGGTGATTGGTGAATGCTTCTTGCTTCTCTGATCTTTCATGTTCTTCCCCCAATACTTGACTCCTAATTTTTTACTTAAAGATTAATTAGATTAGGACTACACACACACACACACACACACACACACACACACACACACATATATATATATACATATGCCTATTTATGCATATAAATATAGGACTACATACATATATATGCATGTGTGCAGTAACATATTTGTTTTAATATTTCACTGGGTCATATAGGTATTGATGTGGGATGCTAAGGACATAGCTATAACATCTGGTGAGGTACAGTCTATTCATTGCCTTATTAAAGATGACATTTAGAAGTTCCATGAACATAGAAAATTTACTATAAAAGTGTGTTAACACTTAAAAACTTTAATTGCTAAACATAATTAGTTCATAATATTTATTATGATATATACACATACTTTTTTAATGTACATATACTGCTTAATTCCATCCTAACTACTATAATGATTCAACACAATCCTACATATGTCAAAATTGATCAAATACCACATGTTAAACACGTGAAGTCTATTGTGTATGAGCTATAAGACACTGAAGCTTTTGACATATTCATTTTCTCTTTTGTCATCTGACATGATGATTATCATGATCATATTTAATTTGTAGATTATTGCAAGAGATTGACATGTTAACCAACCGGAGTTTTCTATCAGTTAATGCAATACATCGTTAGAGATATTTATAATTTATTTCCTTCATGTAGCTAAAAGGACTTCCATTTCATAATTTCTAAATGCATTATTGTGTCTATAGCAGAGTCCCTTTGTCTAAATCTTAAAACTGTTACTCCATATTCACTAGTATATAAATAATAAATGCATTTGCTGCTACTCTGAATGGGATGACATTTGTGGATTATGTGAACTCATTTTTTGAGAGATAAAAGTAAGGACTGGGTTTGAAAGGGAGAGTTTCAACATTCAATGGTATATAGTACATGCTTCTTAATCTCTAAAATGCAAAAAGAAGAAGCTTGTAAATTTGAGACTATCCTGATATTTAGCTGGGTTGTAATATCTCCTGTGGGTGAGGTGGTAAGAAGGCATGGTGTCAACAACATAAATATTGGGAGTCAGTTAAAAGGCTAGCAGCAGATTTGTTTATTCAGCAAGGGAAGTGCCTTATATACCTTCCTCCCAGCATCCAGGCTGCATTGACATTACATGCTTGACCCTCATTGGTTAGGCATGATCAGGACTTCTAACAGCACATGTGGCTAGGTCCTCAGGAAGACTCCACATTGGTTCATCTCTTGCCCGTGGAGGCACTCTCTTCCTTGACCCTGACTCAGCAACTGTCTGTCTTAAGTTGGCTTATCAAACAAGCTCTTACCCATCATTGACTTCCACCCATAGAAGATCATACATTGTTGGAAAGCTGCCAGGGTTGGGGAATTAGGTGATAAACTTCTAAATTTCAGATAACCAGGTATGCATAACTTCCTGCAGAGGACTGCAAGAGGAATACCTAAGAGTCATTAACACTTAAAGAGTTGCCTCTGTAGCTGCCCATGCCTCTTGAATATGCTGCAGGAGACATTTTAAAAGAATAAGGATTAGAAATACCACTCGTTCAATTAAGTCATATCCCTCATCTAGGCGGGATCAAATAACATTTTTATATTATGTCAAAATTTTGTGAACACTTATGAGCCAAAGGCCATAGCCTCTGTTTTTATGTGATCTAAATGAAAAAAAAAAAAGTTTTGCCTGTTAGTTGTAATGAATAATATAGAAACTTAGTTGGCCATGGTTCCTTAATATATTTAGACAGTTCCCAGCATGTTGAACTAACATTCCTCATCTCAAAAGGTATCATACAAAGTGAGGAAAAATGAGGGTAACAGCTAAGTCTCATCAAGGTATTTAAAGTGCCAATTTCTTCTTCTAATGAAGCAATTTGTTTGGGGGGCAATGAGAGCAAGAAAAGAAGTAT
>NW_026068011.1:1452153-1457403 GCF_014885135.2 Alexandromys fortis
ATTACATATCCTGGGTTCGGGTTCCTCCCTCCTGGAGGCTCTAATATGCCTTAATTGGCAAAATGATATTGTTAATCCTTATTCTTTTAAAATGTCTCCTGCACCATATTCAACAGGAATAGACAGGTGGAAGAAGGCTGATCCACTGCTGGGCACATATCTCTTACCAGAACCCATATTGGTGTCATGGGAGTCTGAAAGAAAACACAAGTATACCCTCATTCACAGGTTAACCAGGGTGCCTGGTGACTGCCATTAGAGGGAGATGGGAATCTTTCCATCTTATCAGGGGCAGGGATGTGTTCCTTGGCAGAGATGCCCATTTTTCGTAGGTCCCACGTTTGGATGCTTGTCATCAAAATTGAGACAATTCATATAGAAAAGGACTTCTGTTAAGGCCAGATGAGGATCTCGCCTAGCCTCTGGAGAGATAGCCCTGGCCAGGAGCTCCTTTAGAGCTCTGTTGGTCCTCTCTACATTAGCTTGTCCCTGCAGATTTCAGGGGATGCCAGTGGTATTCAAAATCATCCAGGACCCCAGAAAGTCACTAAATTATTGAGAGGCATAGGCAGTACCATTGTCATTCCTAAATGTCCAACAACCTCTATAACTACCATGACCGACTTAAGAGATTTGAAACGATTGACAACTTTTTCCACAGAAAGGTTGAGAATATAAAAAAAAAGGAGGAACAGGGCTATAGAAGAAGGTCCTAAAACCAATACAAAATGATATATAATAAAAACAAATATCAAGTACAGTCCAAGAGAAAGAATGGGTAATAACATACACAAAAATAGGACTACAACCAACAAGCAAAACATCAACAACAACACCAAAAAAAAAAAAAAAAAAAAAACACCGCAGATGCATACTAAATGTCTAGACTATAGATTATTGGCAAATAACCAAGATCATTCCAATACCTTTTCTATTCATAGGAGAGTAAGTCTTGTACCTAAAATGTCTTAACTAAGATATGAGATAAATAATATAAAGGGTTATTTGACCCTCCTGGAGGCACTAATATGCCTTATTAGCAAAGTGATATTGTTAATCCTTATTCTTTTAAAATGTCTCCTGCAGCATATTCAACAGGAGTAGTCAGCAACTAGTGAATCTTTAGGTGTTGATGGCTCTTAGGAATCCCTCTCCTGGTCCTCTGCAAAAGGTTTTACATGCCTGGTTATCTGAAATTCAAACATCTACTGCCTAATTACCCCACACTGGTAGGTACCCAGTAATGAATATTGTTCTACGGATGTTAACCAATAGCATCTAAGACAGGCACAGTCCAGGCAGCATTGTGTTATCACCTTTCACTGGCTAGGCATGATCAGGATTTCTGACAGTGAGTGTTGCTTGACCCTCAGGCAGACTGACTCCAAGCTGACTCATCTCTCAGTCTTGTAGGCCTTATCTTCTTCCCGCACTAGTATATATACAAAGACCCTTTCATAAATAAGTAAACAGGTCTAATCTCCTGAGGGGTATAGCCTGGCTTCAATTTTATAAGCAGAAGAGCTTCTGTTTTGCTTCATTACTTAGTTGTGACATCACATCTATTTCTTTCTCTCTGCCATAACCAAGAATTTCATGTCAACTCAGATAATTCTGAAATACTGTGAAATATCTGTCGTATATACAGTCATAATATTGTATATGTATACATAATTTATAACAATATTTGCCATTAACAAAAAACAAAAGTGAATAAAAAGTTTCTTTTTTCCATTTCAAAATGTTCTTTTGAAAAGCTGAAGAAAACTATCCATGTAAAAATTGAATCTTATTTCTCAGAAAATTGTATTGAAAAACAATTTCTTAACTGAATCTAAAGTTCTTAGGGTGAGTTACAAACAAACTATAAGTTTCAAAACATGCACCATTCTTTCTTTTAGATATATCCAATCCAGTGTTTTCCTTAATACTAATAAGACAGAGCTTCTAGAATGGATTCTTAGAGGCAAGAAATTCTCATCTTGACCTTGTATTGGAAAGTGAGCAGTAATGAGATTCTCTCATCCATTATTGGTGTGCAGGCACCAGGGACAATGATAAGAATGGATATTTGCCGCTGTTCCAGTACCAGCTGTTGACGCACTCATATATTGAAACACCAGGGCTTCTATTTGCCTCCAGCTACTTAATAAAAAGGCAAAGCTAATCTCCTCCTTATCTCCCAGTGTGTGCCGTGATTTGCTAACTTTAAAATAAACGACGATTTATCTAGAGGTTATGAAATTGGTATGAAGAGAAAAACTGGATCTGAGGCTCAACTTTATTAGTCATTGACCCTCCCCCTGGGTTCACTTTTGTGTTTATTTCAAGAAAGTGCTTCATCACACTGCCTCAGTAGTGAGAGTATTAAAACCTAGAAAATTACTTTTATTCATTTTCCATGTGATTACTGACTAGCCTCTCTTCTTCAGGATTTTCTTGTCCTTTAGCCTCTTAAGAATTAATTTATCCATAATACTTTTCTCTCTAAGTAATTTATTACTCTTCCAGTGAAATACAGATTGAGAACAGAGAAACATTTTTTATCACTGCTGTGTTTGAGCTGCATCTTTCCAGAAGTGTGGCATATTGACAGCTGGGCTTTTAAACTCCCCTTAGTCAGAAAACACAGCAACTAAAAAAATTTCTAAAACCTTTCCCCCAAAAAATGTAAGCTTTAAAATAAACTCATGTGTATTTTCCAAATTATTTCTCCTTTATCTCTTGTTGAGGCCAAGAACAGGTGACTAGACACGTCACAGGTACTCAAAAAAAAAAAAAAAAACTCCAAAACTATTACTGTTTATCCGCTAAATGAGAATAGTATGAAGCTGACCCTACTAACTTTTCATCTCTCCACCCTCATAACAGAAGCTCCTTTTGCCATAGGTGCCGAATAACAGAGATTCCCACAGAGACTCAACGTGAAAGGAAGAAAGACTGAATAATCTTCATTACTAAATGAGTGATCTGTTATACACCAAGACACAGTGATCATTTCAGAAGTAGGGGCAAATAAATACAACAGTCGGAGACAGTATATGACTATAAAGAAAACTGTTTCCCAGGCACATCAGGACAGTTGCACAGTTGAGCTCACCATGATTGTGATAACACGCAGAAATACACAAACTCAAGTCTTAACTGTCAAAAACAACAAGAATAAATTAAATTACATACGTGAGTTCTTATAACATTACTGGAAGTCACAATGACAAAAATTATGTCCACTGTTTCTTGAGTCTTCAGAATGTCCATTCTTTTTTTACTGTCAGTCATAAATCATACAGTTCTGAGTAATAATCCTTTTGTACACTGTGAAGATATATCACTTAGCTTGGTTTAATTAATAGCTGATTGGTCATTAACCAGGTATAAGCAGAGACTGCTCATTTGTTCCTGGCTACCCAGACCCCGGATAATCACAAAGAAATGAGACTGATTACAAAACTGCTTGGCCTATTAGCTCAAGCTTCATATTAACTAACTCTTACATTGTAAATTAACCCATTTATATTAATCTATGCATCACCATCTGGCTGTGGCCTACTGGTGAGGATCGGTAATCTTTCTCCTTTGGCAGTTTCATTGGGTCTGCCTGATTCTACCTTTTTTATCCTTGCATTCAGTTTAGTTTTCCCGCCTAGTTCTATTTTATGCCCTACCATAGGCCAAAATAGATTCTTTATTAACTAATGGTAATAAAATATATTCACAGCATACAGAGGAAAATCCCACATAAGTCAGGCGGGACTTACAGGCAGAATAACCAAGCTAGGAGAATGATGGATAGAGTGCAAAGTGGAAAGGGATGCCAGTTAGCCACTATGAAAGCAGAACTGTAGAAAATGAGGCAATAAGCCATGGGCTATGTGGCAAAGCATAGCTAAGAATATGAATTAATTTAAATTTAAGGCTTAGTTATTAATAAGCCTGAGCTATTGGCCAAGCATTTACAGTTAATATTAAGTCTCTGTGTCAGTGATTTAGGATGCATGTGTCAAAACAGAGAACATTCCACCTGCAAAACAGCAACTGCAAATCTTGTCAGGGTTGTTTCTTTTTGTGTCACTTTGTTAGAAATGTGTTACAAAAGATTTAACAGACATGACCAATCTATGCTCACCTTCATTCCCAAGATGATTCTTGCTCTCCTGGTTTCACCCACAGATTGATACCTCTATTCTTTCTGTATGGATCTCTGACAAAAACACGGACTCTTATGCACCACAATCTGTGTAATTACAGCTGAGCAACTACTTAAAGGCATAATGTGTTTACTAATTACATCCATTTCCACCTTAGTTTCCAGCAGTGTTCTTTTATTTCTTTTTACACTATTAGAGACATTCACCACAAAATCAACAGAATCTATATTCTTTGTTTATGTTTATTTTTTAATTGTCAACTAGACAGAAACTATAGTCATTAGAGAAGAAGCAACCTAGTTTGAACGAAACGCCATAATAAGATCAGACTTTGTGTGAAGCTGTGGGATATGTACTTCATTATTTATTTATATGAGAGGATTCATCCTAGTGTGAATTGTTTAACCCCTGAACAGGTTTCTTAGTACAAAAATGTAAGCGAATCAAGTCATATAGAATAAGCCAGTTAGTAGTATCCCTTAATTGTCTGTTTCAGTTCTTGTGTCAGGTTCCTTCTGCTTGAGCACCTGTCCTGAGTTTCCTTTATGATCAACTGAAAGTTGTAAAAAGTACTTCCCACACCAAGTTGATTTGGTCAGTGTCCTTGCTAGAGTTTCTATTGCTTTGTTAAAACACCATAACCAAAAGCTAATTGGGGAGAAGAATGAAGTGTGTACTGCACTTCCATTTCTGCATAAGAATGTATCACTGAGGGACATCAAGTTTTCTATCAAGATCCATAGAAAAATGTTTCATACTAGTTTGCTTCCCTTGACTTGTTTTTTTTTTGTATTTTCAATAACTTCATAGATGAATATTTATTTGTAATCAATCAAATGATATTTGAATTTTTATCTCTATGAGAGGGGCAGCATCTTTTATAAAAATCTGAAAAACATTTATGCTTTTTATTTTTTTTTGATTTTATTTATTTATTTATTTATTTATTAAAGATTTCTGTCTCTTCCCCACCGTATTGACAACTACTAATACTGAATAAATTTTCTCATATTTATATGGCTTATCTCCAGTCATGTTCTCCATGGGAATTTTTTTTATTTATTTATTAAAGATTTCTGTCTCTTCTCCACCGCCGCCTCCC
>NW_026068011.1:1457857-1469106 GCF_014885135.2 Alexandromys fortis
TGTTTATAGCAGCATTGTTTGTAATAGCCAGAACCTGGAAACAACCTAGATGCCCTTCAATTGAAGAATGGATGAAGAAAGTATGGAATATATACATATTAGAGTACTACTCAGCAGTAAAAAACAAGGACTTCTTGAAGTTTGCAGGCAAATGGATGGAAATAGAAAACACCATCCTGAGTGAGATAAGCCAGACCCAAAAAGAGGAACATGGGATGTACTCATGCATATTTGGTTTCTAGCCATAAATAAAGGACATTGAGCCTATAATTCGGGTTCTTAGAGAAGCTAAGTAAGAAGGAGAACCCAAAGAAAATCATATAGGCATCCTCCTGAATATTAACCTTCATCAGGCGATGAAAGGAAACAGAGACAGAGACCCACAATGGAGCACCGGACTGAATTCTCTTGACTTGTTAAGCCTCTCTTCTGTTAGCACCAAGGTCCAACAGCCCACGTTGGTACTGCCCACAGGTGACTAGACTTCCTCTCAATAATCATCAATCAAGAGAATGTACTGCACACTTATCCACAGGCCAAACAGATGGAGACATTTACTCAAATGAGATACTCTTTTCCAAAATGATTATGGTTTGTTTCACTTTGATAAAAAACTAACCAGTAGAGTAGGTGTTTTAACCTTGCAATAGTGAGAAAATAGATGAGGGCAATTTGAAATTAATTACAAAAGTGACAGAAATAAATTTTTGAAATGTTATATAATTTTCTTTGTACAAAAAACAGTTTGATTTATCAGAAGTAAATGAGTAAAATTAAGAGTTGGAGTTGGTTATTTTATGATGATTTTAATCATTGTCAACATGTTTTCATTTCTTTTCTGTACACATGACAAAAAATATCTTCATATGCTTTAAATTCACTATAGGTTTTATATCAGAAAACTTCCCAAAATATCTAAAATAGTCAGATATCAGTTGAAATATTAAGAAGTAAAAGTTTTTAAGTGAATTTACTTAATATTATTTATTATAGGAAATTATTCATCATAGGATATCCCTGAACCTTAAATGATCATTTTCTGTTAATTTATAGAAAATAAAAGCAACATTTTTAGAATGATTATAGATAGTGATATAAACACAATAAACCACATTTGAAATATCTCTTTATGAGGTTCATGAGGTCAGTAGTTCATCATGGAGGGCCTTTATCAAATACATCCCTTTTCTGATCTCCCTTTCATATTACTATATGTTCTGTTGTTGTGGGAAACACTATGCACAAAACAGCTTTGAGAAGGAAAGAATTTACTTGGTTTACAAATTATAGCCCACCACAAACAGGTGCCAAGGCAGGACTTAAGCAGAAACCTAGAGGCAGAAATTGAGATAAAGCCTATGGAAGCCTATGAGTAAATGTTTCCTTCCTTACTGGTTTGCTTTCCTGTCTTGCTGTGTTGTATTAATTCTAGATCCCCAGCCAATTTGTCCAGGAATGGCATCTCCTAGAGTGGGCTGGATTCTCTCAATTCAATTAGCAGCTAAGAAAATTCCTCCATATATATGGTCACTGGCTATTCCAATAGAGACAATTTCTTAGTTGAGATTCCCTCTTTTCTTGTATTTGTGTTCAGTAGACAAAAATAAAATCATTATACTTTCCTTTGTCTTCTCTTCCCTTCCATTCCCTTCTCTGCCATTTTTCTTTCTACCCTCTCCTTCCCTTTGCCTTTCCCCAATTGTGTAACAATATTGATCATCTGCTTGCTCATAACTGGACTCACAAATGAAATAAGATTACTGACATGGCATTGTAAATGGATTTGATTGAGGTAGAAAACCTAACTCTAAAAGTGGTTGGCACCATTCTGTGGGATGAGGTCACAGATTGAATAAGAAGCGAGCTGAGAACCAGAACTCATCTCTTTCTGATTCATGACTGTTGATGTAATGTGACAAACTACCTGAAGTTCCTGTCACTATGACTTCATTGCCATGGTGGTCTGGACTCCAAAACTGTTGAGACAAATGAAACCTTTCCTTTCTTAAGTAGCTTAGTCATGTATTTGACTAGAGAGATAGAAAGCATAATTAATACAGTAATGCTTAAAATCTTTGAGGAAAAAAATTGTGTGTGTATTGCTTTTGTTGTAAAAAATATTTAGGGCCTTTACATGATGACTTATATTCTCAGTCCAAGGAAAAACATTTGAAGGCTCAAGATTTGCCTGAATTTGTGCGTGCTATGTTTGGAAAGAAGTTGCAACTTCTTCAAGCCTGGAACATAATACTGAGAATTTATGAGATATACATAGATGCATATGTCTGATTGATGTTCTGTCTATCTATCTATCTATCTATCTATCTATCTATCTATCTATCTATCTATCTATCATCTATCTATCTATCTATCATCTATCTATAACCTACTTGGTTCCTTTAATGTTGTTCATCTACCCATGTGACTTGGACTTGAGACTGGATAGTGATGTGGGAGTGTCATAGATCAATCTATTGATTTTATTGGTTAAGTAATAAACACACTGCTTGGCCTCATAGCTTAGAACATAGGTGGGAGGAGTAAACAGAATAGGATGCTGGGAGGAAGAGGAAGTGAGCTCAGACCCGACAGCTCTGCTCTCTGGAGCAGAGACGCCAGGCTCCGCTCTCCCACGCAGCTCCGACCCAGGATGGACGTAGGCTAGAATCTTCCTGGTAAGTGCACCTTGGGGTGCTTACACAGATTATTAGAAATGGGCTAGTCCAGGTGCGAGAGTTAGCCAAGAAGAGGCTGGATATAATGGGCAAGCAGTGTAGGTATTGCGGGAGGTCCTTCCGCAAAAGGATAGCATATCAGAGTCTCCTACTTGGAGAAAGTTGGTCCTCTCTCTGCCATTTTCTTGTATTGACCCATTTAGGGGTAAGGCCTTTTGAAATTTCCATTAGCATTGTGCCTTAAGCAGTCATTATAAAGGTCATGCTCAACCAACTAAACTCTTAGGATTTCTTAGGTACAGCTCTCTATCTTGTATAGAAGATACTATTTCATAGGAGTTCTGGTCCTCTTGTTTGTAGTATCATTTGACCTGTCTTCCATGATATTTCCTGAGCATTAAATTGCATTGGAGATTTACTAATTGAAGTGTACATTTGTTTGTCAATGTAAAAGCTCTCCCTAGGGTCTGTTAGCTCTGATGCACTGCAGGCAGGATGGGTCTTATATGGTGAATGCCAAAATTATTGAACAAGTTCCAGTGTGTCATATGCTTAACCACTGGTCATTCTCATTCACTTCTTTGTTTTTTTCATAATTCATAAATTTACTGAAAATAAATTTTTAGTTCCTCATTCTGTTCAATATAATGTACCAACTAACAGAAAATATTTCCAACCTCTAAGACATTTCTTTCAAGTACACTTAAAGTCTAATGGATTATGGCAGCAAACAATATCCACATAAACAACCCAAAAATAATTTAAGATATATTAACACTCTATGACAGAAGAAAACAAAATGACATGGTACTAGTGGCTGTTGAGTATGGAAAAGTCTGTGTTAAATTTATGCTTTATATTAAAAAGCAGGTGGTTATGTTTGTATCACTTCTGCCACAAATATCTACTATAACAGGCCATGAAAGAAGATATCTGTGATACAGGAAGAAGGGACACTTGCCCACTAGAGCATGTGGCTTTGGCAGGAGGCCTTGTCATTCTCCTGGATTCCCTCCACATTGCTCAGTACCATTAGATTACATTCCTAAAGGAAGTCCCTAAGGTCTTTTCCCTTCATTGTTCCTCTCCTCCTTCTGAAACTGACTACAAAGGTTCAGCTATCAAAGTATTGAAGTCCAGAAATCAAAAAGCCCCTATTGGCTCACCTGATTAATTTGCCAAATTAAAATTAAATGCCTCATCCTAACATGAACTTTTTTCCTTGTAGCTTCATAAACTGCCATTTTCCTGTCTACCACATCTGTCTTCTTTCTATCATGAGGCAGTCCTTTGTCCTCCCTGCACAACAAATATCCAAAGACCCTCATCCTTGTTCCTTTCCCCTTCTCCCTTGTTCTCATATTCTGTGTTTGTCTTTTATTTCCTGATTACCGGGTGTACTCCATCTTCTGGGGCAAATAAATCTCCTTCATGCTGAGAACTTGGTATTGGGGTCCTGACCCAATACTTTTCCTTTTATAGGCAGTGTCTGAAGCAAATGTGTTTGTGTGTGTGTGTGTGTGTGTGTGTGTGTGTGTGTGTGTGTGCATGCGCACATATCTGGACCTTCTCAATTAAAACAATGCAAAACATATCAGAGATAAACTTGTTTTCTTACGTTATAAGGGTTATATGAGTGAAGTTGCAAAGAAGAAACAGACCTGGTACACAACTTGATGTGAACTAATTACATTTGTCACCTTTATTGTTCTTGCACACTTTAAACATATAAAAATTTAGTTCAGAAATATGTTATGCTTCTTCAAAGATAATTTTGCATGCTCCAGAAAAACAAGGATAAAACCCTCACATTTGTGATCACTGTGGTAAAAAGGGGAACCCTGATTGTGTAACCTTTCTGTTACATTAGGCTTCATGTTCTGATGACTGTGATAAGGTTTGGATGATATGTTTTTCTTTCACTTGGAAGTTTTCCTCCTCGAGAGAATGTTACCAAGTTTTAATTCTCCAGGAATCTCCAATTCTAGGGGCTCCTTGCATATTTCCTGTCGTCAAGATTTTTAGTACTTAGGAAAGAATGAGTTACCTCCCATGTGCATCTCCCAGCAGTTGGCTGCTCCAATAAATATTTTGACCAAATGTGAGTAGTGGGTATGCAGAAGATTTATAAATATGTATGCATTCTTACTTTAAAATGATCTCTGACTTTTAAATAACTATTATTATTTTTGCTTCCTTTTAGAAGATAAAAGAAAGTTGATTCATTTGAGTAAAACATTGATAAGCTGTAGGAAGAATATGGTAGTGTTGCTGTAGTACATTATCAGGAGTGGTGGTATATATTAAATGTCTTTATTTTTGTCTCATGTTGGAGAGGAAATTTGGGACATTTTATGTTTTCAGCTTGACATAAATGTATTCAGTATTAAGACGAGTGACTGAGGTTTGTCTGTAATTCTCAGATATCTAAACTACTCCTATTCTATTCTGTTTGAATAGAGGATTCCTATTTGGAAAGCAGATGCACTATGCCTTAAAACAAGCCATTTGCATTTCTAGGGTATGAAAATCGCAGCTCATCTCTACCTTTGACAGAACACTTGAGCAAAGGAGAGTTAGCAATGCCATTTTTACAAAGACTTTAAAGCCCTTTCTGTACTTTTTATTAAATGGAAAAGAAGAGGCACCGTGAATAAAAGAAAATATAATTAAAGATAAAAAATTATTTCAGTAAAAATGACATAGGCATGGCAAATAAGTGCACACACAAAAAAAAATCATGTTTTTTTTTTTTTTTCTCACTAGCAGTGAAAGTAGCACTCAAAGTGTTTGGAGAGGTTGGCTTTCTGAGTTTTCAGAAATATAATTAATTCCTTTTAGAAATGGTATAAGAATGTTTGTCTTTTTGATTATTAAAATATCTTGAGGACTTAAAGTTAGTCTTATCTTTGATAACAGGGATATTCCAAGACTTGGGAGTAAATATACAATATGATTCCAAAGTCTTTGTAGTATCAGTAAATTATTACCCTAAAGGAGTAAATGAATAAGTTTAATATATCACAGAACTCAGCAGCAAATAAAAAAAGCTTACAATGGCCAGAGCTTCACCAATCTGAGAAGAAACTACACATACAAAAATGACATGGTATTAGTTGATAAGACAGTTTATAACAAATATGCACAAATTACTGAATTGAAGTTTCAATTAAATAGTAACTGCAGGGAAAATACCATATTTTTAAGCAAAATTCCAAATAATTGTGTACAAAACAAATGTCTTTTGAGAACAGATATGATAACAACAAGAGACCAATGAAAACATTCCACCTAAGTCTAATTTGGTGAACATATGAGTTTGCTGGGTTTTCTGACAGGGATACAAGTTGTTTAAAGGAACATAAATACCTCAAAGGTAGCTACATCAGAATAAAGGCTACTACAGCATGAATCACTGACTCAGGAGCCTGAGTCCTATGCTCACTACAGGATTTTCTGTCAGCTCAATTGACTAGAGAGTCTCCTCTACTTGACATTCTCTAATGTTTACGTAAAGTTGAGGGTGGGCCTGTGTGTTTTAAGACATATACTTCCTGAATTTTGTATGTTTTGTTTATTTAAGGAGTCTTGATAGGTGTCCATCTAAGAGTTGAATGTTTCAGTTCTAGGAACATGGTTACATAGCATCAAGAAAACGCAAAAAAAATCTGTTTAGTTAGTGACTGTGCTAGTTGTGCTTTTTCCACTGATAAAAGCAGTGGAAAGCAAGGCTTGTTTTGGCTAAGGTTTGATCTAGGAGGGTCTTCTATCTGTTACTTTTATTTGTTAATTAATAAAGAAAAATGCTTGGCCTGATAGGTCAGAACATAGGTAGGTGGGGAAGACAAAACAGAATGCTGGGAGAAAGAAAGCAGAGTCAGGAAGATGTCATGAAGCTCTGGCCTGAGATGGAGATAGGTTAGAATCTTCCTGGTAAGCCATGACCCCGTGGTGATACACAGATTACTAGATATGGGTTAAACTAAGATGTGAGAGTTTGCCAAGAAGAGGCTAGAACTAATGGGCCAAGCAGTGTTTAAATGAATGCAGTTTCTGTGTTATTATTTCTGGGGCTAAGCTAGCCAAGTGGGATCTGGGCGGGATGAAAAGCAGGCCTGCTTGCCTCATCACTACAAAGGTTTAAGACAGCTACTTTCCTTCTCTTGTTGAGAAGGCATAATGTTCAAGTGGAGGCATTTAGCTGGTCATGTTGCATGTGCAAATAGGAAGAAGAGATCAGTACATGTGCTCAGTTCAGTTTCTCTTTTGTATTCAGGTTAGTGTTGGGTTCCTAGAGGACAAGCCTTCACACCCCCACTTGATCTCTTTTGCACTCCCGTGTTTGGTTGAAAATAGGAACAAAACCAGGAACAATCTGTTGTTTTCAACAATGATTTTAAGGATATTTACCCCTAAGCCATGTGAGTTACAGTGATGAGCTTCCTGCTTTTGCTGGCTCAGCCTCCCCTGCTGAGGGCTATATATACTGTATGAGAAAGTGGAATAAAGGCTTGCCTGCAGAACCTGAAGTGTGCTGTGTGTTAATCCNTCATCCCGACATCCCTTGCTCAGAAGAACTACAGTTGCTGTGCTGGTGCGGCAGTTAGGACCACAGACTATGGGATATTGCAACCAACATTTAGAGTCATTATCCAACTCTCTGCTAAACCACTCTGGAAACTACTTTCTTGAGCAACTCAGGGTTTTCTTTATAAGGGATTTCAGCTGTAGTCAAGATGACAGTGCAGACAAACCATCATGCTTATTCGTGAAGCCTGGCCTTAAACATTCATATACAGAAAGACAACTTCAGCTGCTAACACAAATTAATGTCAGCAGTAATGTTTATTGATTGCATGTGACCTTCTGCTCTGATGAAAATGGGGCACAATTATCTCTTTGAGTTTTTGTCAAAAATCCCCAATGACTACCAGAAAATGTCAGATCAATTACTCTGGAGTAATAGCCCATGAAATATAAAGACTATTATTTCTCAATGTTCTCAATATCAAGTCAAGGGAAGCCTGAGACTCTATCATGTTCAGGCAGATATACAGAACCTGGTAATTAGATGTAACTAAGAGGTTCCTTTTAACCAAACATGACATTTGATGTATGTGGAAGAATAAAACAATTGAAGAACATAAAAGTATCAGTAGAGCACAAACCTCTCATTACAGAAGTTAGAAGGCTGAAATATCTACATGGATTTTCATAAGTTACTACACATTAACACACACTCCAGTGGATGTCCCCACGCCCAATATGTTTATGGGTAGCACTAATTGGACTCACAGACTAAATAAAGAAATAAAGAAGGGCATAATGTTAGGAGTGAAATTTGATGGGAGGTCTGGGTGAACTGGAGAGGGTGTGACATAATCAAGGTACATTTTACACATGTGTGGAATTTCAAAGGAGTAAATAAAATTATTTTTTTATAAAACAATCATCCCAAACTATGAAAATGATTTAACAAAATCAGGTTTGAAGAGTTTTCTTCCAGAAATGCTGTGAGAAATATTAAAGACAGGTAGGGAGAGCATAAGGAACAATGAAGGCATTCAGAAAGAAAGGAGTTTAAATTTTACATGTGCATCAGTTTCTGTCATTTTGAGCTCTTTTAAGTTTCCCACTTACTTTATGCACAATAAAAGAAAAATCCCTTGTCTCCTTTGGAAAGTCATTTGAGAATCTGTTTAAATTGATTCTTCCCTAATCAAAAACATTTTTTGAAAATTCTCCTGTGCAGACTAATAAAGTAGTAAATAATATTCCCTCAATTCACACAAAGATACACTAAATGTCCTCTTGTGTGGTTGAATATCTTGTAATTTAACATTTTATCCTTGAGAACTCCCCAAAGGCTTAATGACAATTATAAAAGCAGAATTCCATTTGACAATACCTAATGTATGGCAGAACAAAACATGTATTCATTTTAAATTTTCTAGATAAAATTTAAAAATTAACCTATAAAAAGAACATAAAATGGCCATTGCCAGAGTTTTTTACATCACCTTTACCACTCATTCATCTTTAAAAAATAAAAATAAGTCAGGACTGTGAGGGGTGTGTCCACCCATGGAGATGGTCGGACTGATCTAATGAGGATTCACCAAAGCCAGCTGGACGGGAACTGAACAAGCATGTGATCAAACTGGACTCTCTGTGGCTGACAATGAGGGCTGACTGAGAAGCCAATGGTAATGGCACTGGGTTTTGATTCTACTGCATGTACTGGCTTTTTGGAAGCCTAGTCTTTTTGGATGCTCACCTTCCTAGACCTGGGTGGTGAGGGGAGGGCCTCGGACTTCCCACAGGGCTGGGCGCCCTGACTTCTCTTAGAACTGGAGAGGGGTAGAGTAGGGGGAGTGAAAATTTTTAATAAGTAAATAAATAAATGAAGATTATAAGACCACATAATACCTTTGTAGAAAATTTTATTTCCTTCCTTTTATCTTACTAATAAGAGTTTTTCTTGACATCTTCTTAAAGAAGAAAAAATATATGGCTGAAAATGGTCAAAATCCATTGAAATGTCTCATCTGTACATCTTCTGTTGAAATAAGGAGCGGCAGGGCTGCGTCCCCGGCACCCGGCCGCCCGCATGGCTTATGCCCCGAAATAATTACACGGAAACTGTATTCTTTCAAACACTGCCTGGCCCGGCTAGTTCCAGCTTCTTATTGGCTAGCTCTTAAATATTGTTCTAACCCATTTCTAATATTCTATGTAGCCCATGAGCTGGCTTACCAGAGAGGATCTTAACCTGCTTCTGTCTGGAGTGGGAGCATCATGGCGACTCTTCACTAAGCTTCTTTTTCCCAGCATTCTCCTCTGTCTACTCTGCCTACCTAATTTTCTGTCCTATGAGGGCCGAGGCAGTTTCTTTATTATTAACCAATGAAATCAACAGATAAGATACAAGACCCACCTCCATCAATAACTGAACACCATCTCAAACTTCACAGATTCTGGAATCAACGTAAACTGGCTTGAATGACAATATCACTGATATCTCTTAAATTATCTCACATTCAAACATCCCGGTTGACATGAGACATAAACAGCTTTTAGCTTTAGGGCTATTGATAATATAAGATTCAATGTTGGTGGTTTGTTATGTGAAGTATTAATCCTTCCTCCATTCTCTTTCCTTGTTGCATATAATTCATTATTGATCCCATAGATATCCCAGCAAAACTAGCAGACACTAAGGAATGATAGGTGCCAATTGAAAAGGTGAATATTGACAACATATTTTTCTGCTTCAAATTTTATTTGCCCCTCAAGGGTGACAAGAAACTGTCTTCAAGGATTATGTCGAGCTTATAAATATCCATGAGACATTAAGGTATTAATATTTTGCTTCATACATTGTCTGCATTGAACTATAATTAACATCAGAAATTACTAACAAAAAATTACTAACACAATATGACCCTATATGAATATTTAAGTATATTTATAGAACTGAGTTTTGTGGCATATGCCTGTAGCTCTAATACCAGTCAGGCTGAAGCAAGAAAGACAGGAAGTCGAGTTCACAAGTACAGGTAGGGTTGGGGGTATGGGAGTGAGGATGATATCATACAGGTCAGAAGAGAGTTATGTGGAGTTCAGTAATACTGAAGAGGATAGGGTTAGCTCACACAGAATGATTATTTTCTGGTTTTATCTATTTGCCTGAAAATTTCATCCAGTAATTGATAGAAACAGATGGAGAGATCTACAGTCAAGCACTGGTCTGAGCTTCAGAAGTCCTTTTGGAGAGAGGGAAAACATATTGTATAAGCTGGGGAGAGTGGTGGGAAGGATGGCTGTCAAGGTCATGACAGGGGAATCCATAAACAGTTGACCTAGGCTCTGCAGACCTAAACTCCCAGACTATGGACCAATATTAGAGACTCTGCATGGGACCAACCAAGAGGCTTTCCATCTGTGTAACACTTGTGTAGCTTGGTCTGTTTTTGAGGTTCCTAGAGGTGGGATCAGAATCTATCTCTGAAACTTGAGTTGGATTTTACCTATTCACCATATTGGGTTGTCATACCTAGCCTTGATGTAGTGGGAAGAACTTGGTCCTGCCTCAGATTGAAGTCCCATGCTTTGGTGACTCCAGTGGGAGGACTTTACCTTTCTGAATGGAGATGAAAGAGGAGTGGATGGGGGAGAGATGGGAGATGGGATGAGGGGAAGAGAGAAGAGGAGAGGATTGGGATTTAAAATAAAATAAATAAAAATATTCAGTAAAAACACTAAAGAATACAGAAAGTTCTCTTATATGATACTTCTCAAGCAACACAATCTTTTAAAAATGAAACAGATTATTAAAAACATTATTTGAAAATGAAACTTTAATGCATAAACAAATGTTGGTACAATAACTTTCATTAAACCTTTCCTGTGACCAGCAGTAGGTTGATCCTGAATTTCCTGAGAAACCGCCACACTACTTTCCAAAGTGGTTGCACAAGTTTACACACCAGCAATGGATGAGTGTGCCCCTTCCTCCACAACCTCTCCAGCAAAGGCTATCATTGGTGTTTTTGATTTTAGCCACTCTGACAG
>NW_026068011.1:1470651-1510292 GCF_014885135.2 Alexandromys fortis
AAGGAGGTGGGGGGCTGGGAGGAGGCAGAATTTTTTTCTTTCTTTCAATAAAAAAAAAATACTCCCCCCCCAAAAAAAAAAAACCTTTCCTGTGAGAAATGCTGAAGAGCATTCTTCAAGCTGAAATAAAAATGTCATTGTGAAAAAAAAAATGAATCAGGAAGCTCGCTGATATGAAGGACTATACAAACAAACTCATAAAGTTAATAAATAAATAATGAATACAGTAATAATAATATGCAAAGTATGATGTTTTAATATGAAGATTAAGCAAATATCTATATCAATATGCTGAATAGAATATGAAAATAGGCTATTAAAAATTCCAAATGCTGGGTATGGGTAAAATGCAAATAAAGTTTTCATTTTGCTACGTTGTCCCTCTTATTCTTGTTTAACTTTATTCAAAAGAGATGGAAGAAGATATACCACATGAACAGAATCTACAAAATGCAAGACTAACCCCACAAGCATCACATAAAATATCCATTGAAACACATAAGAGATAAATAATACCATTATAAAATTAAAAGGTGAAATTACCAGTAGGAATTAGGAATTCTGTGGTTTATACTAAAACATGTGAATTTGAGCCTATTAGTATTCCTGAAGGAGGAGATGCATTCTCATTTAATACAACAGGATGGCTTCGAACACCATTTTCGGAAAAAGAAATTCAAAAGAAATTAACAAAGGAAAAGCAGAAGTAAGTTTTTCCCTTAAATGCCTTAGAAGAAATATTTAGAGCCTTCTGTTTAATAGATTCTGAAAGGCATCTGTGTTATCAATGCACAGAAAATTCATTGCGATAAATCAGTTTATATGTTATAAGACAAATATCAACATATTTTAGAATATGAACTCAGGCCTATGTACCTTTCCAAAAGCAAAGTAATAAAATTATATACCAACTAGAACAGAAATATTTAAAATAACAAAATTATATTTAGGGCTGATACTATAGCTTTGTGATAGCTTCAAATTCAACCCCCAATGATTTTCCCTGACCTAAAAAAAGAAAGGAAAAGAAGGTAGAAAAAAAAAGTGTAGATGAAAATTAAAGCATGTTCTTATGCATGTCAATTGATCAAGGAATAAATCATGGCAGAAATTTTAGAAAGCTCTTAAAGCAAAATGGAAACAATAAAACAAAATTGATAGAATTTGCCGAGAGAACAGCACAGAAAAGCAAGTTAGCCTACACAGCATAAAATCGGAAATAACTCAAAGAGGATGAAAATATATCAGTACTTTCCAAGGAACTTGAAAATGAGAATGAACAAATTTCTCATTGGATGAAGAGAAGTGATGATTAAGGCAGATACTCTGAATTGGAGAAAAAGAAAACAAAATAGGTCAATAGAAAAGAAAATAACACAGAGATCATTGCCTGAAAAGATAAACACAAAGAGGTAGACTTTAACTTGACAGTGGGATGCTCACAAAATAAGAGATGATTCGTAAGCCATTGCAGCAGCCATGCAGAAATAACTAGTGACATCACAATTACTATGAACAAATATATATGAACAAAATCAATAGTTTAGAAGAAAAAAATACTAGATACGTATACTTTACAAGAAAATTGCCAGACTGGCAGGAAACCTGAACTGACCAATGGCAAATAATGAAACTGAATTAGTAATAATGTGACCTAAGAAAATTCCAGGTTCTGACAATTTCACACTCAATTCTAAGAAATATTTAAGAATGAAAGAGCATACACAATAATGAACTAAGAAACATATATGAACTAAGGTTTGTTAAATTGTGTCATGAAACATATAAAGGCTAAAGGAGTTGTTTCTGTTTCGACAAGTTGGTATTATAGGGATATCTGGTGAAGGTTAGCAAAGCATGGCTAACACTAGATAACTTGGGTTGTTGAGTAAGTACAAAGTGGCCCACACCAAGTGTCTGGAGAACCTCAGAGTAAACCTCAGACGGTGATGCAAGTCGTGAGATAATGATTATACAAGAATGTATAAATATGGCCCTGAGATCAAAATCCTGGACACTTTAAATTAGCTAACCTGCCTGCATTTGTGTCTGCAAGCCTGTGTGGTTATTTACCTTTGGCCTGGGCACTGGTGCATATGTGTGTCTGGTTTTGCCTATGTGTGGTCTATGTGTGTCAGCATGGTGCCGGGTGCCTGCTTGCAGCTCTTTCCCAGCACCATGAGTCCAGGTAAAACATGCATGCCTAAGGGACTTCTCACAGTCTTCAAACTCTAGGCTTCCAATGACCTTCCTCTTCACAAAAGCCCTCTGGAGGTTATGAAAGTTGTAATGAGCTGTGATGTGAGATTTCCCTCTGTATGCTGTGATTACCATTAATGAATAAAGAACTGCTTTGAGCCTACACGGCAGAGCAGAGCTAGGTAGGGAGGACAGGACTGAATGTTGGGAGAAAGAAGGACAGAGTCAGAGAGAAGCCAAGAAACCACCGCTGGAGACAGGTGTGCTGAAACTTTGCTGGTAGGCCATGACCTTGTGGTGATACACAAATTAATGGAAACAAATTAAATTAGTATGTAAGAGTTAGTCAAAAAGAAGCTAAAGCTAATGGGCAAAGCAGTGATTTAATGAATACGGTTTCTGTGTGATTATTTCGGGTCTAAGCTAGCAGGGTGTCTGAAAACCAACAAATGGCCTCTCCCTGCAACAGAGCTGTCCAGAGAGAGCTTTCCAATCTGTCCAGCTACCTGCTGAGAGCTGTCTCAGCGCCTGCAGAGAGCCTTAGACAGAGCTTTGGTGAGTTTTTGTTCAGACTTAAGTGAGCTTTGCCCAGAGGTCACCCATGTTCCCCTGAGTACTCCTCACCCTGCTACTGAAAGCATGCCCAGTGAACATACATGTTTGACAATATGGCCCTCAGTGGAATCAGTATTTTGGTTTGAGAACATTTCCCCATCTGGAAGAAGATGATTGTTAACAAAGCTAAGGATACAAGGAGTTTTAAGAAATACCACTGTTATTCTGCTGAAATAACTTTGTTTCAGAATTTTAATAGACTGTGCATTACCTTTCAAATGCTGTGCTTACCATAGCATTAGATGCTGAGCAAAGCAAAAGATGTAATTCCTGTCTGCTAGTCTCACAGCCACATGTTAGGGGAAATAGAGACTGAGTGGAAATTCTAGCATGCTCACACTGACTTAGAGGAAAGTAAATAGAAATGCAGAAGCAAGCTATGTTGCGGTTTCCCTTGTTTTATTAAAGAATCTTCCTACACAGCTAGGTTCATCTCAAACTTGCAATTCCCCTGCTACAACTTATCCAGTGTTAAAATTATTATTTTCTTAAAATTACACTTTTGTGCAATAAAACCTGGCCTATAGTGTCTTTCTGAATATGTTTTCTTATAAGCTTCTCTTTGAATTTGTTGTCCTTATCATTAATTTTTGTTATTATAATTATTGAAATATTAAAATATTAAATTTTTGTTGTCCTTATTATTAAAAATTTCCCCACCTTCTTGCTTTTCTGTCACACATGATGTTATATATTTTAGATTTCAATATTTTTTTTATTTTGTATATGTGTATATGTGTCTGAAGATATGAATATCAGTGCCATGTAGGGCAGAAGTGTTCATTGGTCCTCAGATGGAGTTATGAGCCATTGTGAGCTGCATGAAGCAGGTGCTGGACATTGCGCTCAGCTACCTTTCTAAAGTAGCACCGGCTCTGCAGCCATATTAGTCCATATTTTAAAAGGTCACTTTGATGTGTTCTTCTCTTTCATTTTAGGATTTTTTTTTCTTATTTGCCCTGGCATATGTAGTTACAGCACATGTTGGCATCAGACTATAAATGTTCTTACTTATACCACTTAATTTTAATGGTCTTTGCAGAACTGACTTCTTTACAAACATATGTCCCTCTCCTTCCAACCTGCTTTTAAGCTACTAGATTTTTCATTAGACAATTTTGACAACATCCACAAGAATTAAGTTTTTGAATTTACTGCTCTGATAAGTATAGTTCAACACTGGAAATGTAGGTGGAGACCGCTCTTTTGTTCCCAGTTGCCCAAACCCAAATAATCCCAAAGAAACTATTTTAATTACATCACTGCTTGGCCTATGAGCTCAAGCTTCTTATTAGTTAACTCTTACATCTGAAATTAACCCATTTATATTAATTTGTGTATTGGCACCAGAGTGTGCCTTACTGGTAAGGGTCCCGTGTTTCTCTCCTTCAGCAGTTACATGATATCTCTCTGACTCTGCCTACTCTTTCTATATCTCTTCCATCCTGACTATATTCTTCACTGACATAGACAAAAGCAGCTTTATTCATTAACCAATAAAATATACAGAATGAGATCCCACATCATGGAAATATTATTTTCTCAGTGAAACTGGAGGAGACAGGAATTGGCTGTTAAAACAGCCCATTTCTTTACCAGGTTGGATTAAAGTATTTTCCAACTTTTTACACATAGTCCAAAGCAGAATGCCATCATCATTCTAAATCTCTTTAATATTAACAAATTAATGAAGTTGACAGGGAATTTGATTTGCTTACAGAGCCATTTTCCCAAGAAGAACATACAGGTGTGACCTCACAGATCCTTGGAGCTTCTGAGTTACCACAAACACAAAGATGAAGGTCATTGATTCTTTATTAAATAGAAACTCAATAATAATTGTTGTGAATTGCATGGAACCAGATCTGGGCTCAATATCAGAGGCTGATCCAGCAATCAGGAAACATTGTGTAATCATTTGTAGCCCCAATAACTTTTGTTAATTGGATGTCTCAATCAATCAAATAAGATCAGATTCCAGGGTGAAATATGAAATAGTCTATAAGGTGAATTCAGTGAAACAGGCCTTCCTAAGATTTAGCCTAGAGCAGGGTGAATCATTTTTCTGCTTCCCAAGTGAAACTAAATTGTATGTTATTTCCATTACTACATTGGTTCATTTTTATTCATTTGTTATTCAAAAATTAGTAGGTATACAAAAGTAAATATATATTTTTATGTTCATATACATAATATATATAACATATACTTCTGAAGAGAAACATATAGTACAGCCCTATAAATATATAATTAATGTATATTTGAATTCCTTTTTAAACAGAGAAATAATTTTTGACAGTTTAGTTTTGAGTTTCCATTAATTACAAAGTGAAATAGGCATAATGCTTCAGCATGTTTACAAGAAAACATTTGCAACAGGAAAATAAAGATCTCTGAATTACAACATCATTAATGTATCACATTTCAGTTAGCAAAACTATCTCTGCTATTGTGATGCTAAATCCCACATTTAGGGGACCAGTGGATTCTCTCACTACAGTTAGGTGGGGTGGGCATGTGAAAAAATAAAAAAATACCCTAATTGTTGAATTTTAGTTAAAAAACAACCTGCTAATACATTGCTGGGATTGTACTGCTGCAGTGCTTAGCTATATCACTTCCAGCACAACACATTACATATTTACTTTCTTTATATTGAACTTTTCTTTGCTCTTTTTAAATTTATTGTTATATTTATGCTATTTATTATTTAATTAACTAAGAAAGTATGGTTTCTAGAAAGGCAATTAAATGGTATGTGTGAGGTTGAAATGCATTTTTTTTTGTTACTGATAGTGGTAGTGTGTGATAAAAAGGACACATATAAATATAAGCCTTTTAAATATAACCACCAGATGTTCAGAGGTAGTAAAGTGATGGAACAAGTTGTTATCTACCTCTCAAGCACTTCACCTAAGAGTTATCAGGATGATAGCTAGAGATCGTTATGGAGAGTGAAATAAGCAGGGGAGGAGTAAGCACGTGCCATGCTTTTCCTTATAGATTAATCCTAAAGTATTAACTCACAGAAGTTGAGGATAAAATATTGGTTTTCAAAAGTTGGGAAGGATATGGGTCCAAGGATGTGGAATGTATCGTTGATAGCTCCCAAATTACCATGTGTAAAGTGGAAACTTCAGGGGCATCATTTACAGCACAGAGTTTAAAG
Source organism: Alexandromys fortis (assembly GCF_014885135.2). Classification (NCBI taxonomy): domain Eukaryota; kingdom Metazoa; phylum Chordata; class Mammalia; order Rodentia; family Cricetidae; genus Alexandromys; species Alexandromys fortis. Next base: position 1,476,635 of record NW_026068011.1, read on the forward strand.
AGAAGAGTGTTTCATGTGATGTAAAACTTAGAAAATATGCTTTGAAATATATTGTGATGAATGAGTGTTTGAGGAAAGTCGAAATATTTACTCAGATTTAAACACAAACAATAAATAATTATCCCCAAACATCACATGTGTCTTATGAATACATTGTGTATATTTGTGTATCAATCACAATGATGTAATTATATGAACTAAAACACCCTCAAAGCTTTAACTGATCCGTCTTGAGGTGAAGGTAATAGTTCCCTACTACTCTGAGCTTTCCTCATGTTTCTGATTATACTTTAGGAGGCTATTGTAGATGTTTAAAAATGTGTAGCCAATGATGTAAATATATTATATATTATCAATAAAATATGATACTGATTTTATTTTATGGAATCTATTCTGAAGATTAATGCTTATAGATTAACAATCATGAATAGAGCATGCATTCTGGTCTTAAACTCATCTGGTAGTAGGTATATTCTACTATATTATCTAAATATCACTTTTTTCTGTTAATTTTATGCTTTAAAGTTTTCTTATTTTTCTTTGCTAATTCTGAGGCAAAGATGACAACCCTAAAGAATGCTCCTTACAGCTACTGCTGCTTACTCTATGCCTCTTTTGTTTGAGGAGGGATAGAGCCACTTGTTGATTCCCAGCCACTTAGCTCTAAAATAATCACACAGAAACCATATTAACTTAATCACTGCTTGGCCCAATAGCTCTAGCTTCTTATTGACTAACTCTTACATATTATTTTAACCTGTTTCCATTAATCTGTGTGTCACCACGTGGTTGTGGCTTACTGGCTAATGTTTTAGCATGTCTGACTCTGGCAGCAGCTCTGTGGCATCTCTTTAACTCCTCCTTCCCCTTTCCACTCTATAGCCAAGCCAGTTCTTTATTCATTAGCCAATAAAAGCAACACATTGACAGAAGGACCTCCCACACAATTTCCCCTTTTCTCTCTTTCTTTCTTTCTCAATGTTTTCTTTTGGAAACATTGTAGGGCATGCTCAGCAGGGCTATGAATTGAAAAGGGTTGGAATTTTGCACTACTGTGCTGAGCTGGCAAGTTAATCTTTCCTAGTTGCCTTGGAGACTGATAATGAACAGTGTATTATGACAGGGCAAACAGAAGGAGCTTCATTATTGCAATTATCTTTCTGTCCCAAATCTTGGAATGTGCAAAGGTAGTCGGGTTTTATCTCTAACTGGTTGTATTTCAGAGTAAATATCTTGACATATATGCTGTATTTCATAACAGGTAAAAATGTTAATGTTTCCTTTATTCTACTCATTCTGCTGAATAAAAATGATTTAAAGAACAATGTTAAACAATAAAATTAACCATATAGGTTTTTGATGGTGCATATCACTAGACTTCATATTCATTTATCTAAATATTCATAGTCCAGAAAAAAAGAATATAGTTAAATAGGCACTGATTAGAATTTTGATTAACCTTGGTAATATTTTCTAAAACTTATTTTTACTGTGAACTTACTATTTCTAAGCCTTAAATTTAAGATGTGAGAATTTATAAAGACAGATCTCCATAAAGCATGAAAGATTGAATATATTAAAGTAGCTGTGATATTACTCAGTTGTGTTCCTAGAAAGCATGTACTCTCCTGGTATTACGAGTAGGGTAAATGTTTCTTCCACAAATCCTCCAGTTTCTAACTCCTATGAACTCTTCAATTTTGTTAAATTGGTTAAGCATATTTTATGTTGTTAGAAGAAGTTGTTGAGACTGTACTGTTTTGGTTGATATTCAATGTTCATAAAAATAAGTGGATATTAGTTGTGATAAACTAAAGATAAAGCACACAAATATCTTATGTAGTGAGATTTGTTGGTTTTTCATTTCTAATGATATTTTATAGCTGCTATACTTTTGCCCAAAAAAAGCTATTTCTCAAATTTTTGTATGCAAAAATGTCTTAAGTAAACAATTAGGAAAATACAGTTGAGAACATAATCATCACCTGTGAATAAACCTTAGACATCAAAATTTATTTAAATTATATTATCCAAGTCTAATTTATATGAATAAAACAATCATCATACAGCCAGATTTACAGAATTAAAAACACCTTATCTTTGTTTTTATAAAAGACTTTTATTTTTAGGTTTTGAATTATGCAGTGTCTGTAAAGACAAGTAGATGGCATTGGGTTCCAGGAGCTGAGGTTACAGACAGAGTTGATCCTAATGATAAGCAAGCTGAGATTAAATTTGGATCCTGCTGCCTTCTTAATTGTTGAGCCTTCTGTCCTTCTGTTCAGTCCTCAAGACTACTCTTGTTCTTAAATGTTTTTTTAAGCACCAACTTTCATCATTTAAAAACAATCATCGGTCACAGTTGTAGGAGGGCCTTCCCCTTAGTCATGAATTACAAAAAGAAGAAACAGTTACCCAATTTCATACCAAACTCAACACACTCTTTTTGGGTGGTAGTCTCTTTTCATAATCAAGTATTATTACGACTAATATAATTATTGTATGGATTACAAAATTCTATGCTTTCAATAATCTAGGATAACTAATTTGTTTAGGAATCAGCTGGAGATTGAGTTCTTGAAAAGCTGCCACATCTATTGACTTAGCAGGGACTTACCAGAGTTGTCCACTGCCCTGGGTGGTTGTCTCTTCTACCTTTTTTTCTCAAAAAAGTACTGTCTTAAAACTATATAATAACGTATTTCTGTAGCTTAATTTGAAGAGAAAATACTTTATTATCTATGTGTAACAATTTAGAGAAGAACGACAATAAAACAAAAAAAAGACCAGAAAATCAAATGCTTCATGAGTAGTCAGAGTACAGTTCTGACCTCATTAAGAATTCCAGATATATTAGTTTAAAAACATGCTTGATATAAGTCAGTGACAATATGAGAGAAAACCAAAACCAAATGCAAGACAGGTATATGGGAAGCACAGGTAAACTCCATAGTTACAGAGTGGCCATATGCTATATTTTCAGTACAAATCTCTATGCCAGTTCACACTGTGAAGCCAGATTCATTTAAAGACTAAATATCATTAACTAGCTTCTCTAGCCTTAGCTAGTTTCCTTCACAATAAGTAATTTACATTTTAAAAGAAAATTACTTAGAAGTAGTTATCAAGAGGACATGGTCTGGGAAATTCATTTTGATTACAATTAAAGGTAATGTAGAAATTCAGAAACACAGTAACAATTATGGAGCCTAACAATAAGATTTTATTTTATTTTTTTTAGTATAATAGAGAACAAAATTTTAGAAGAAATTATTCAACTTATCTCAAGTAAAGTTTTAGTTTCTTTTTGATTCTTGTAGTTCTAAATACCAACCCTAGGAATTCATGCACTTTAAACAAGCATTCTATATCTGAAACAAAAAAAACACAGGTCAGAAATAACTTTTTAACCCAAGAAAATTGTAGTTGACTTAGAAACACTTTTCTTTCTTTTCACCCCAAAACTTTGATAACTCTTGATAGTTTTTATGTTGTAATATTAACATATTGCATTCCTGCAAGTCTGACTTCTGACTAGCTAAACAGATTTTTATTATACAATCTTTATTGTACATCACTCCTCTTTTTATCTTTTTTTTTTATTTATTCTTTGTGTCCTTCACATCATGTATCTCAATCCTATTCATTTCCCATCCTTGCATTTATGCCCTCTTCCCCTGTAGCTACCTCCACAATAAAATTTGGGGAGAAGAGAGAAAACAAGGAAACAGAAAAAAAGAGGGAATAATCTTGTCAGGGAAGTTGTAGTGTGATAGTGAGCCATCTCTCTTTTTATAGATCTAATTATTTATTTAAATGGAGAGGATCATCTAGCTGGCCTTGGTGAGCTCCCATTAGATCAGCCCTACCAACTCAGTGGGTGGGCGCAGCCCTCGTGGTCCTAACTTCCTTGCTCATGTTCTTCCTCCTTCTGCTCCTCATTTGGACCTTAGGAGCTCAATCCAGTGTTCCAATGTGGGTCTCTGTCTCCAGCTATGGTGATATGCAAGATATTCATCAGTATGGCTATAGGATAGGGCCATTTCAGGCTTCCTCTCCTCAGCTGGCCAAGGATCTAGCTGGGGACATCTCCATGGACACCTGGGAACATATCTAGAGTCAAGTCTCTTGCCCACCCTAAAATGGCTCCCTTAATTAAGATATATACTTCCCTACTCCCATATCCACCCTGCCTCCCATCCCAACCATCCCATTCCCCCATGCTCTCCCTATCCTCCCCTTCTCACTTTTTTCTCCCCATTTCCTCTTACCCCCACCCCATCCCCACCCCCAAGTTTCCAATTTTTGCCTGGCAATCGTATCTCCTTCCAATATCAGAAGGATAACTCTATGATTTTTTTTGAGATTGCTTTCTTATTTAGCTTCTCTAGGATCTCATATTATAGGCTCTATGTCCTTTATTTATGGCTATAATCCACTTATGAGTGAGTAAAAACCATATTCATCTTTCTGGGTCTGGGTTACCTCACTCAGTATAGTGTTTTCTATTTCCATCCATTTGCATGCAAAATTCAAGATGTCATTGTTTTTTACCACTGAGTAATACTCTAATGCATAAATATTCCACACTTTTTTTTTTATCCATTGTTCCACTGAAGGGCATCTAGGTTGTTTCCAGGTTCTGGCTATTACAAATAATGCTGCTATGAACATAGTTGAACAAATGCTTTTGTAGTATGATAGGGTATCTCTTGGTATATTCCCAAGAGCTATATTGCTGGGTCCTGGGGTAGGTTGATCCCGAATTTCCTGAGAAACCTCCACACTGATTTCCAATTGGGTTAATTAGCATTTTAAAGTGTAGTTTCTTGAGTTCTTTATATATTTTGGAAATCAGACCTTTGTCTGTTGCGGGGTTGATTAAGATCTTCTTCCAGTCAGTAGGTTGTCTTTTTGTCTTAATGACAGTGTCCTTTGCTTTACAAAAACTTCTCAGTTTTAGGAGGTTCCATTTATTCAATGTTGCCCTTATTTTCTGTGCTACTGGGGTTATACGTAGGGAAGTGGTCTCCTGTGCCCATGTGTTGTAGAGTACTTCCCACTTTCTCTTCTATCAGATTCAGTGTGTTTAGATTGATATTGCTGTCTTTAGTCTATTTGGACTTGAGTTTTGTGCATGATGATAGATATGGATCTATTTTCATTCTTCTACAGGCTGACATCCAGTTATGCCAGCACCATTTGTTGAAGATGCTTTCTTTCTTCCATTGTATACTTTTAGCTCCTTTGTCTAAAATCAGGTGTTCATAGATTTTTGGGTTAAGCGGACTCCCTGAACGTGGCTGACAATGAGGGCTGACTGAGTAGCCAAGGACAATGGCACTGGGTTTTGATCCTACTGCATTTAATGACTTTGGGGGTGCCTAGTCTGTTTCGATGCTCACCTTCCTAGTCCTGGATGGAAGGGGGAGGACCTTGGACTTCCCACAGGGCAGGGAACCCTGACTGCTCTTTGGACTGGAGAGGGAGAGGAAGGGGAAGGGGACAGTGGGAGCAAAATGGGAGGAGGGCAGAAGGTAGAAATTCTTAAGTAATAAAAATAAATAAGTGGAAAGAATCTTCTAATAAGAATACATTGGATGAACAACTGCATTCAATACTTCTTCAAGCTCTTCCATGTGTGCTTCACCAGCTTGATCCCCAGGATCCCAAGTTAAAATGACGTTATTTTGGTTGAGTAATTACTTCTCATCCACCTGCCAAGATCTTGTAGGCTATCTGTCTTTGTGGATATCCTACTTTGTCACTTTCTTCCTTCAAGCATAGGTTACAAATATTTCTGAATGTCTGCTATTCAGTTGTCATTTGATTATCTCACACAACCCTTGCTCAGCTTCACTATCACTCATGTAGTCATTGTTACTGTTGTGGCTCATTCCAAAACAATCCTTTTCAAAAAGCAGTGCCATTTTCACTTTGAGGTTATTGCAACCCTGCTTAGATAGGTGCTTAAAAGAAAAAACATACTGTAGTAGGAATGACTTAGGTAGTAGAAATAACTTCAGTTCTAAGCTCTTAATAATGTAACCATAAATTCTTCAAATTATTTATTAGAACATCCTAGTAATTTGGAACTGGTGGTTTACTTTTGTATGACCTAGGTGAAACCATAACTAGATAGGACTCAGGGCTCTATCTGTTAAACAATAACGCAATCATGGATGATGGAAACTCAAGTGGAAATTGGAAAAAAAGATGTTTCAAATAACTCTGAGGAACCAAGCATATTTTCAAAGAAGAGTAATAAATGTCACTGAATAAGCATGCTAAGTTAAAATTCTTCTCATTTTTTGTATTCTATTAATTTTATGTAATGATATCCTCATATGATTTTCCAAGTAAAATCAAGTAAAGTTGTATTATATTATACAGGTAAATAAACAGTCCAAGAAGCCATTGAGAATTAAGATTCACAGTCAATGGTAGATTATGTACGTTTGTTTTTATGTCATTTCTCAAGACAGGATAGGTGAATTTATCCCATGGAAAACATAAAAGATGAGACTTCCTAACTCATCTGTCTTTTATGTAGGCTAGTTAGCTAGCCTACATAAAGGAAGACAAAATATTAACTAAAGCTCCTACAAAGAAGGTATGTTATCAGAGTTTGATTGACTGGTTAGAACTTCAGTGATATGGCAAACTTAGACTATTGTAAGATCAGGAACCTCATTACAATTTTTATTTAATTGTGCTTAGCTCCCTAATTAGCCCTTCCTTGATCATCTCTATGTCATCCCTAACATCCTGTGACCAACAGAAAAAGCTAGACCTAACAAACACAGCAAACCACTTTGAAAGGTATTAACTTAAGAAACCCTAGTTAGATCAATCAAAAGGTTACAAATGCTTTCACATAGCACCTGGGGCATATAGCTGTGATTTCTTTACCACACTGTAACCACCTACTGAATGCTATCACAATGGCATGTTAAAAGCTTCTTGATTTATTACTATCTTTGTTCTGTTATCAAATTTCATAAAACTGCTTCCATATTGGCACATGGGATTCTTAAGACCAAAGTCTACATTCCTAGGTCATACTCCCTCATATTTGGTTCCAGAATAAACTGTATCTTATTTTCATGGAGAAGATATATATATATATATATTTACTTACATAGTAATATACATAGTCAAATATCCATGTGACATTGTCAATGCATGTTACCTTTCATTGTTTGAGCAGTCTTTTTATTATTTTAATTTCTATTGAGCTCTACGTTTTTCTCTGCTCCCCTTTCTGCCTCTCTCCTCCCCTTCAATCCTCCCCCTAACTTTTGGAGAGTTTGATCTGTAAGATCATGCCCTGGTTGCATTATCTCTTGTTCTTTCTATCTACTCACTAGGCTTACATTTCCCCAAAGTTTGGACTATCTTTTCTCAATTTAAGTTCTTACTCCCTCTGGGATCTATTAACTACTTTAAAAACAAACCTAAGACTGCAATACTATAAACACATGTTAATTCATTCAAAATAATTTATGCATTTTGTGGTTTTTCAATTTTATGAAAAACTTCTTGATAGAAGGCAAACACTAGAAAACACATTTAGAATAACATCTGCTTTCCAAATTGTATTACAATTTGTGTAACATCTACAATGAATGTTAGTGTAGTTAGGTTGAATTATTTTGAAAATTTGATGAAAAGATGGTGAGAATAAAAACCAAAGAGTTGGAGGAACAATGTTTTAATGTGAAATAATACTTATGGGGGAGAGAATTTAAAAGGCTACAGCAGTAGGAATGTTAGTGGGTCATCTATTATTGCAGATTTAAATATTAGAGTAGGAAGCATGTTTTAGGGAAAATAAGAAATATTGGGTGATTAATAAGAATATTAAAAATTATAAAATGCATGATCAGAAATTCTTCTTTATTGGTACGTCTTGAGGACAGCAAGGCTAAATTGGCGAGGGTACTAGAGGTTGAATACTCTGAGTTACTGGTACTTATCCATCCATCACTCTAAACAAACATAGCATGTTGAGTTTGATACCATATGGAAATATGGAAATTCCTTCATAAATGATTCAATTTGATGTCCTGTATTTTTTGATGGTTCAATTGTCTCTCTATAAATATGATTTGAAGAGATATATGCTTCACTTAAACCTGAATTGGAAACAAATATATAGGCTCTAAGAGATACCTGTCTTTCTCCTTATTTGCTATTTTTTACTTTGTGCTGTAGAGAATGATATCTAAAAAATAACAATGTGAAATAGTTAAATATAAATTTTATAGCTTCTAATTGTTGTGTAAGTACATGGAAATTCAACTTGGAGAACTTTTGTTAGAGAACAACATGTAATTTAACATGTATACAAATGCACATAGAAACTCTCTCACACACGTCTTTGGCTGAATAGATCTAGTGAATATTTCAATTTACTTAAAAATGCTATATATATACATATATGTATACATACACACATATGGGAATTTTATATGTTCATTATATATGTATATATTTATTTTATCAGTTCTGGTCCTCTCTAGAGAACCCTGACTAATACATATGTATAACAGAAAGATGAGTTGGAAATATGTAGATCTTGAAATTATTCACAAAAAGCTAAGCATAAATATTAATTTAGGGCAAGGATGACAAGGTCATCTTTGACTGAATAGATCTAATGAATATGACAATTACTTGAAAATTCTAGTGCCACTCAAATGTATACAAACAATAGTTTTAAAAGTTGATATACTACTTACAAGTAAATCTGATCTATAAAGAAAAGGTACTATTATGCTTTCAATTATGGGCTTTTTTTGTGTAATTTATGCTCATGAATGCTGTGCCCTTGAAGGTCAGAACACTATGATGTATCCCCTGAATCTGGAGCTACAAGGAAATTATGAAAGGCCTGGCTTGTGTGGTAGGCATTGAATGTGGGTCCTCTATAACAGCAATAGGCACTCTTAACTCCTAAGCCATTTCAGGCCTAAAGTCAACTTTAACACTGTCTTTATAAAGTGTGTATTGTTTATTTAGGTCTTTCTCAATATATTTTCAAAGAATCCTTATTCAAAAAAATAGTTTATGGGAACTTCTAATTATTGGACCTATTACTGTGATGCATTTGACATAAAGAACAGTTAACATTGCACAATTATTAATTTGCATACTTATTTCAAATTTCTTCAGTTTTGCTAAATGTGTATTTTCTGTGCAAGAAATCAAAGTTTGTGTTACTTAGGCTATGGCAATGTATTTAATCATACTTTTGTTTACTTTCCTCGATGCTGCGAGGGAGTAATTGACTAAAATAAGAAAGAACATGGGGTTTGGTTATAGTTACAGTCCATTATTGTGGCTGCTCATGTCAGCAAGATTGTGAGGCACTGCTCATATTCTGTCTTCAGTCAGGAAGAAGAAACCAACCAGTTCTATCTCATACTCAGTGTGTAATCTTTTTGTTTTGCAGGACAGAATCAGAAAATCAGCCTATGCAATGATGTCATTTAAATTTTGGTGAGTTTTCTCACCTTAATTAATCTAGTACAAAAGTCCCTCACATTCCTGCACACAAGTTGTCTCCAAAATAATTTTAGATCCTGTCAGGGTGATAAGTGATATTATCCTTCACAGTACCCTTCTTGCTTGTCTATATCAGCTGTAATACAGTCTCAAAATTCTTAACAATGGTATCAAATTTGAGGTGTGTAGCAAAAGACTCATTTAGTGAACTTTTTTCATTCATAGTTCCTACATTACACTTTGTGTATGTTTTTGGTGAGAAAGAAAAAAACTAGTTTTTTCTTATTGCAGAGATTGGATGACTGTACTCTATATAAACATTACTAATCTGTTTTCCCAAAGACCCTTTTCCTGAAGTCTGTTCGTTTCCATCGTCCACAATTCACAACTGTCTGTAATTCCTGTGCTCGGGGACCTGACAATATTTTTTGGTTCTTCCAGGCTACAGGCATGAACATGGTGCACATACACATATGTAAGGAAAGCACTGGCATACCTAAAACCAAAAGTAAATAGCATACTCAGAATCATCCAGAATTTCTTTCATGCAGTTCTTCTCACACTCAAAAACACATATGATACTTAGGTATTTTAGTAAACAAGAACATATACATTTGAGCAGTGTGTTACTGTGGATTAATTTGAGAAACAGCAATGTGGCCACACCCAAAGCTTCTCATCCTTTGTTCTGCACTTTATGTTAAATATAGGACGGTGAAATATATGGAGACAAAGCTTGTAATCTCTCCAATCAAATGGAATATGCAGGCAAGTCTGCACTCCAGTAGCATGAAGCAACTAGTTATGACAATGCTCTGCTTTCAGCTATAGCATTAGTTTTGAGTAGCACAGTAATAAGTAAAAAAAAAAAGCATTTTAAAATATTTTTGATTTTATTTTTTTAAATTACTAACTAAACTTTGATTTATAAACAGCTCCTTAAATATACTTTTAAAATCATATGTCATCTATAAAAACAAACATGCAGAAATCTCTAGACAATCAAAACTATTACTTTGTCAAATCTGCATCATGTAAAAACAGATATAGGCAAAATATGAATAATTATGTAATTTTACAAAAATGATGTTTTCTACTATGCTAACTTTAGTAATGAAGGAGAATAATATATGACTAGTGTGCAGAAAATATTGAAGAAATGTTCTGATGCATTTTACTTGCTGTTTGAATAACAGGGGGTTTTGTAAAACAAAATATTGAGGTTCAGCATGTCAGCATCCAAGGAAACCCAAGTGAATGAATATATCTTCTGACATAGATGTGAAGTGTTGAGAAGTTCAAGACCAATTGACCCATGGAAAATTGGCAAAGCTGATACCCGTCTGGGACACGTCCCAGAATTACCACAATGTTTTCCTTAGGAGCTGAAGTGTTTATGAAAAAAATGATCAACGTATGTAAAAACTAGCAACTGTGACTTCATCTTCCAGGATGTTTACAGTTTGAGACTGCTCACCTTATGAGACCACCTATGGAGCCTAGATAACCCCTCCCCAAGTGCTTTGCCTAATAAACTTCCAGGTTCCAGGTTTTATCACTAAGTTACAGAACCCTGCTGGATCTCAGCTTCACTGTATGTTGTGTGTCTCTTTATTCTCTTGCCTCATCTGGCCAGGAATCTGGGACTCAAGCTAAGGGGGTCAGGGCACCAGTAAAATAGATAGTGGGTAAAGATTCTTGCTGTTAAGTCTGACAACTTGAGTTCAACCAGAACAACATGACAACCCAGAACCTAAGTGGTGGAGGAGAGAACTGACTCCTTCAAGATATTTTCTCACATCTATACATGAGCTGTGTCACTCATATGCACACATATGACAACATATAACACAAATATTGAATAAACAAATAAATAAGATAATTTGAATATTGAAGGACTTGCGTATTGAAGAGTGCCCATTTTGCCAGCAAGTCTCCTTGTTTTTATGTATCAGTAATTAGAGCATCACTCTGCTGAATGAAAGCAGAGTTTATCATGATCTATCCATCCCCACTAAATCTGTATGACAGGACCTGTCATTGCTGGAGCAGAACATGTATCACATGTTTTATCTGCACACCATGGGCAGAGATAGATGGTATTGCCAAAACCTCAGCTCCCTATTCTTTGCAGGGACTGAAGTTAAAAATAGTTGCTTTTTAAAATTACTACATACAGCAATGACAATCAATGTAAAAACTTGTTAAAAGAAGAACATTAAACTTTTAATCTATTTTTCTTATTTCTAAAACCTATCTAGAATTTTAAATATACAGTTTTTGACACATATAACTTGAAGAATAAAATGCTGTTTTTGATCTAAGACAGTTGACATGCTGTTTGAGGGTGTGTATATACTTATCTTACATTGAAAGTATTTTCAAGTTAATGAGAAAAATGATTTATAACAAGAGATTTAAACAGAGAATAAAACACAATAAAAACACAGAATTTAACTAAAACATAAGTAAAGAGGAGAAATATGCACAATATGAAAAAATAAAGAAAGAAATAACTTAAGGACCTTGAACATTGCCCCAAGATAAACATCAGGAAAATGAATTAAAGTACAAAATTAATAAAAGTGACATTGATAGACCAGAATATATTAAGATGTATACTTGTTTTGAAATTTTAGGTTTTCAGTAACATTATACATATAGCCAAAGCAACAGCATAAAAATGATGAATTGTGAGATGTGAGTCATGACAAGAGAAAGGCAGAAAACAGGAAATTACAAATTTAGAAATCATATTAGTATTTTAAATTTAGTATGGACATATGGTACAAATTTAGACATAAGTATAGACACTGAAACAGTGATTTTTGTAATTGCAAACATTTAATGGTATCAATAACTGGTGTTCAAATACGTCAAACCTAACGTTATATCCTATCTTATAAGGTATCCTCTCAACCATTGTAAATATACAACACAATCTATAAACTTATTTTTAGGCCTTTGTCGAGACATGACCTCACATGTAGTCTGACTAGCTTATATGTCATTATGTATATCAGGGTGACTTCAAACTCACTGAGCTCAAACTGTCTCTGTCTTCCATGTGCTGTCATTAAAGGCATTCACCACCACAACTGCTTTCTATAAAACCTATGTGATCACTAAGCCATTGAGGTTTATATAATACTACACAGTACTACCGGTTGGTAGTGGCACACACCTTTAACCCCACCACTCAAGAGTTAGAGGCTGGCAGATCTCTGTGTGTTCGAGGCCAACCTGGTCTTGATCTACAGAGCTATTTCCAGGACAGGCTCCAAAGCTACACAGTGAAACTCTGTCTAGAATAACAAAACAAAATGAAAATACCACACAATAATGAATGAGGTAAATACTATAGACTAATTTTAAACTGAAACTTTAATGTGTGAAACAACATTTTTATCCAAAAACTTAGTACATAATATCTATTTATAAGTACATATACTCTAATATCTAAAGTAGATTTTGTTCCAGGATATAATGTTCCACAGATCAACTGTAATAATTTGACAATAAAAATAATATTATGAATATAGAACTAAGCTCATCTATAACAGTTGGACAATGTCTTAACATAATCAGTCAAACCAACAAAAAGTTTATTATTGAGTAACACACATCATAATTGGGATGAATACCTGAAAAAATTTTCAAATTCCTTTTAGTAATAATTAATAACGATAAGCTGAATAGGTAATGGTTCTAAAGTGAGCCAGTACCCTAGATTGAACATGGTTAAAAATATCTGCCTTAAAAGGAAACCTATTGATGGATGATCATGTGCTATTTAGAAACCAGTTAGTATACTCATCCCTAAGGAAGATTGTTTCTCCTGCTCCCCACACTCTGTAGCTGCCTGTAGTTCTTTGTGTACAATTGAAACGTCTTGGTCTTTTTCGTGTTCACATTAGCATACCTATTGCTGTCATCTTCATATACATATGAGTAGGTAACAAAAATTAATGAATAAAAAGAGCATGAATTTGAAAGAAAAACAAGGAGTATGTGGGAGGGTTTACAGGGAGGAAAAATAAGGAGAAAATTATGCAATTATAATATAATGTCAAAAATGAAATAAAATGAAAGTTATTGTGATGTTTTCTCAACCAGAAACATGGGAAATGATGTACAGACATTACCACACTGCTGAAAGGTGTCTTTGCTTAATAAAAGCTTAATTTTGTAGCCCTTACCCTGTCAGTCACTATGATTGTCAGGGGCTCGGTTGCTTCTTTATAAACATATACTCCTGAGTTAGTTTACAAATGAACACACACCATGAAGCTATTCTAGTTCATATCATACCAAGACAGCCTTATCTTATATCAGTCAGTATAGAAGTTAAGTTTGTTCAACTTGATTTCAGTTTAACAAAATAAAACTCAAATACATGATAAGGAAGACTGTTCATTTATAGCCTATTGTATCAACAGCGAGAACTAGCATCACTTTGGTTTGATAGAGACTAAAAGGGACAACAGTAGATAATGAACAAACATGAAGGTTTAATCTAGTCTTCAGTTAGAGGCTGCTGGTGAGAAGAATCTGGGAATGAGCTGAGTGTCCTAAGTGAATGACTTGGGGAATCCAGTTGGTCTTTTCTCCATAACACTTGGAGGGAATAATATTTCTAGATGTTGTCTACTACTATTTTTCTATATGGGACTAATTGCTGTAAGGATGCATTTTGACTTTCTAGATGACTTTCTGCCAGGGTTCTGGCCAGTCTTGATGGTGTGGAAGTTGGTGACTGTGAATTAGAGTACTATTTTCAAAAGAATTTCAGGAAATTATTTTTATATATTCTTCTTGCATCTGAGGTGGAAATCTAACATGCCAGGTTTTGAATTTTGTCTCTTAGACACTACACTGTGTTTCTGCTGCAACAAATTAGAGTGAGATTTTATTCATCATGGCCCAAGGAATGATGGGGCAAGACAATCTCCTCACACAATTTCTGAAGGTGTGGGTTCAGCTTGGAAGTTTACCTACAGCTAATTCTCTTTGGGAGCAGCTAATATTCTCCTCCCACCCACTCCACCACTTCCTGGAACATCTGTGCTATACCTAGGAGAGCCCAGTAAATTTCCTATAAGCACTATGCATAATCTCTGACTTTCCTGATAACTGAGTTCATTTCATTTCTTTTTCTGATATTTTAAAGAATAAAATAAAATACTAATTATTTTGAGTGACATTTACTATATTTTTAAAATTTCCTACTCATTCTATAGTATATGACTTGTCCTAACTAAGAAGTGATCTAAAATAACATTTTTTCAACTTCATAGAATTCTGTTAAGAACAAGATAGCCACATCAAAATAAATACTGTTCCTTATTTACTGTCCTATTGCTGTAATGAAATTCCATACCAACTTTAAAAGGAAACATTTTAACTGAGAATTTAGTTAAAGTTCAGAGGGTTAGTCCACAAACCTCATTGCAGGCAATGTCGAAAATGTCAGGCAAGCATGGTACTGGGGAACTAGTTAAGAGCTTATATCCAGATCAGCAAGTAGTAGACAGAGAGGCAAAACTGGACATAAGATTGAAGCCTTAATCCACATCCATAGTGACACTTTTAACAAGGCCAGACCTCCTCATCCTTGCTAAATTGTCTGCTACCTGAGAACCAGACCTTTAAACACATGAGCCTATGGGGATACTCTCCTTCTAACTACCACATCCTTTCTGTGTGCTTACAAAAATGTAGGTTACACAATTTGGAATGACAATAAATTATTTTGCAAGCCATGATATGAATTGTTTTTTATCTAATACTTTCAAAATAATGCACGACTAAGACTATTTTTTTTTTTTCATTTGTGAAAGACTCTGCTTTAAGAAATAGGTGATTGAGAGAGACTGGTAATGGATGCATCCTCTTGGTAGACTTCCTTTTTCCTCACATATGATGTTTTATTTTTCTTATTATTTGTTTTCTTCTTTTTCTAGAAGAGTCACCGTTAGGAGATGACATCTGCTTTGTGTGCTGAGAATGTCCTTATTCTTTTTTACAATCATCTTTTTGGCTGGTTTAATATAACATTTCCATGATAAATAGACCAGTATCCAAAGTCAGCATTCAGAGGGGTTCTGCAAGTTACTAATCATCAGATAAAATTTAGCTGTGTTCTTTTAACACTGAGTGTATTTAACTTTTTTAACTTTGAAAAGGGATGGTCAATAAACTCAAAAGACAGAGACATTTGTTTTTCACTAAGCCCTTCTGTCCTTCAGTCTTCAGTTTTGGCTTTTTAGTGGTGAAGGCATCCATCAGGAAGTACGTTCAGAGAGAACTTGGCTCTTTGGTGAGGATGGTCATACTCAGACTGGCTAATTTGTCACAGAAAGCAAATTGGTCCACTTAGGGCTCCTGCTCTGTGCTGTCAAGATGACTGAAGTGGCTGAGACGTGGACAGTGTGCTATTTTTTCTCAGAAATGCCATATCACAGTATGCTGCCAAATTCTGTTCAGTACTCCTCTTATTGAGATTAGGAATCATTCAAGGGAAAGCATATCCTCATTTTTAAATTACAGAAACATGTATTTTTAAATTTTCTTATGCAAATACAATTTTACCAACAATTAATTTATTTGTTGCTAGTTTTCTGTCTTGTAAATTGTAGAATATTTCTGTTCAGTGCGGTTTTGCTATGGTTTGTTTTGTATTGTTTTATTTTTCTAAGAAAGGTTATATTAAGAATAATCTCTCTGTTTTGTCTAATCAATGACAGCATCAAATATATTAACATCTTTTAACTGTTAGTTGCATAGTACTTTAAATATGCACTTGAGTTCATAGTTGATTTCTCTGTGAAGACATTTTTGTAGCTCATGAGTAGCTTTACTGATGTTGTAGACTTAGATCATATTATTGTATTTTATGATTGTCATTTATGAAATTATGCTGTTTTTGACACAAGGCTACTTACTGTACTTTCTACTGAACAAGACATTTCTGGAAATCTGACATGTATCATATAAAAATACCATATCCCTGTACTATCTAAGGATTTGGGAGTCTGAATTACAGATCCATTATTAAAGCTTTTATCTCACTTTGACAAAGCCTTGGTTCAAGGTCCAGCACCGCACCGGATAAAAGTGGAAGTGGCAGCAAAGGCTTATAATTCAAGTATTGGGGAATTAAAGGCAGGAGGACTAAGTTCAAGGCAATTCTGGGCTACAGAACATTGTTAAGGCCAGCATTCACAACATGAAACACTGTCTCAAAACAAACAAACAAACAAAAGGATGGAAACTGGATTTACCTGTCAAGATTTTGATGCCTCCCTCCCCCTCATATTATTCCTCCTTCCTTTCTTTGACAGGACTCCCTTGGTGCTTGGGGTTCTGAACCTCTGCATCTGCTTCCATCAGTTACTGGATGAAGGTTCTGTGATAACAAGTATGGTATTCACTAATCTTATTACAGGGGACAGCCTGTAATAAGGCCACTGTTGCTTAGATTCTTAGCTGGAGTGATCCTTCTGGATTTGGGGAATTTCCCTAGCAACAGATTTCTTCTAAGCCTCACAATGGTTCCCTCTATCAATGTATCTCTTTCATTGCTCCCCCACTCAGGGACTCCAGACCAACAGCTGGGGAGACTGCATGGGACTGAACTAGGCCCTCTGCTTGTGGGAGACAGTTGTCTAGCTTGGTCTGTTTGAGGGACACCTGACAGTGGGATCAGGATCTATCCTTGGTGCGTGAGCTGACTTTTTCAAACCCATTCTCTATGTTATGCTTTGCTCTTTCCTTGATTCAGGGAGCAGGGGTTTGGTTCTACCTCAACTTAATGTGCCAGGCATTGTTGACCCCCCCCCCCATGGGAGGTCTTACTTTTTCTGAGGAGTGATTATTAGTCGGGTTGAGAGGTAAGTGTGGGAGAGTGTGAGGAGGGAAGGAAGGGGGCCAGTGGTTGGTTTACAAAATGAATAAAAAATATTAAGACAAAAAATAAACAAAAAGAAGGAAACAAATAAACAAAACCAAAAAGAGAGACTAGTTTTATTTTGTTTGATGTTACCACATTGCACACTGAATATTTACCTTTTCAGTGTTTCTAACTTCAGCAATTTCCCTTGTGAACCCAAAACCATCAGATAGAATTCTAAAATTTTGCCCAGTTCATATATGTCATAAGAACAAAAGGTGAAAAGGAATAGTATTGGGAAACCCATGGTAGCAATGCCATGAATGCTTCAGCAGATTTTAAAATATAAACACATCAAGAAATACATGTGTGATGAATACACTCATCAAGAGAATTTATTTGCAGATAATAATTATCAGCAGTACCTTTCAATTCCATCATCATTTACTTGTGAATCTAATTAAATGAAAGAACATATTTTAGATAATTGGATACATAGAATCAATATGAAGATGAATGTTATGAAACATATGAGAAACAGAAGAAGGTACTGGCATGCAATATGACACAACCTTATTTAAAATAGATACGGACTTGTACATGTTTAAGTCTCTTTTTTAAAGGTTGTAGACCTTTTCACTGTCATTTATATTATGATGGAAGAAGATAAAAGCTTTACATTCAATCTCTCTTTTTTTTACTTTAGCTGTAGCTTTGCTCTTAAAAGATTAAATAAAGAGGGGAAAAGGCTTTGAAACCACAGAGGTATAATTTTTGAATTCTATTCCTTGTATTATCTGATAATATTTGACAACTTGCTTAAATATGAGGAAATTCAAGTGTAGAGATGATAAGAGCTCATCTCCAGTCCACTGTTTGTATGTAGTAAGCATGAGACTGAAGCAAGCCCCTCCACTTAGGATATGGAGGGTGCACCTACCACACATTTCCTGCAATCAGGCTGGGCTTTCTCTGGCCAATATCTTTGTTGCAGTGCCCACTTGCACTATTGTTCCCTTATTTCCCTTTGCATCCTCAACACTGCCACTGCTTTTAATCATGTTCAGTTTCATAAGGTTTCAAGCACACTAATTAAAAAGGATTTCAAGTGCATTAATTAAATATTCTCTCAACTACCCAAAGTGCCTCTTTATAGCATCCTAATATATCATCTTCCAATTTCAAACTCCCCAAGCTATGCTGTCATATGATTGTGCTGAGCATATTCAACAGGCCCTTCCATTCCTATTATATCAAATATAAATTCTTTACCAGGCTCTCAAAAATATTTAAATTTGAAGTTCATATATGATTGCTTTTGAAGGAACAGAGTTTGGGTGTAAATAGAAATGTAAAATCCAATGTTTTACAAGCTTACATTATTTATCCTTTTTTCAAACTGATGCAGATCTTGTATCTCCAAGCTAAGTAGGATGTCTTTTTCCAGCACCTTAACTATTTTGTCATCCAAAACCAGAAACCTGAAAGTGTTTCTCAATTCTTTTCTTCATTTGCAGACAGAAATGAACCTCAGTATAACATATCTGTGACTTTCTACCTCTTTCTCTGCATTGTTTTAATCACAATTTTCTTTTCTCCCCACTGGCTTTTATGATTCATATAACACATTCTTAAATCATCTTTTGTTGTAGGGAGCTGCTTGTTCATTCCTGGTTGCCCAGCCTCGAAAAAAACACACAGAAACTGTATTAATTAAATCACTGCTTGGACTACTAGCTCTAGCTTCTTAATAGCTAGCTTTTACATCTTAATTTAAGCCATTCCTA
Organism: Alexandromys fortis; assembly: GCF_014885135.2. Lineage (NCBI taxonomy): Eukaryota > Metazoa > Chordata > Mammalia > Rodentia > Cricetidae > Alexandromys > Alexandromys fortis. The sequence continues at coordinate 1,495,823 of NW_026068011.1, forward strand.
TTAATCTGTACATTGCCATGCAGCTGTGGCTTACCAGCAAGGTTCTGTCTGACATCTGTTTCTGGCAGGGATACATGGCAGATTCTGTGAATCTGCCTTCTTTCTCCCAGCATAAAATTTTGTTTTCCCCAACTTGCTTTATTCTGCCCTATCACAGGCCAAGGCAGTTTCTTTATTCATTAACAAATAAAAGCAACACATATACAGAAGGACTTCCCACACAAATCTTTAATTTAATTTGAAACTGTTTCTTATTCCAAATATTCTGTATACCTGAAGTATATATCCCCAGGTATGATATGGAGTGTTCTTCAACATCAGGACTTTTCTGATCTTTCCTATAGCACATACTTCACCATTGACCATTTTTTAAAATTCCTCTCCAAAGATTTTTAAGTTCCTTGTACAGCAATTGTATTTATGTTTGAATAGGCATGTGTTCTCTCACTATCACCAAACTACCATATGCTGCATACGTATCTATTAGTAGAAGGCACAGTCTCTTACCTTTGTGTAATCTGTTGGGTTGAATGCTCTCCTTCAAACCTCCCCCAAGGTCCCCATGCTCCTAATTTATATAGGAGATCTTGTCTTTTTCTATTTCCCATGTAGATTACATCTATGTATGTCTCTCTTAGTGTCCTCTTTGTTGTCTAAGTTCTCTGGGATTTTGATTTGTGGCCAGCTTTTCTTTTCTTTATGTTTAAAAACTGAGTACATGTGATAATTGTCTTTCTGGGTACGGGATATCTCACTCATAATAATGTTTTGTAGCTCCATCCATTTCTCTGCAAAATTCAAGATGTCGTTATCTTTTTCTGCTGTGTAGTACTCCACTGTGTACATGTACCACATTTTCCTTATCCATTCTTTAGCTGAGAGTCATTTCAGTTGTTTCCAGGTTCTGGCTATGACAAACAAAGCTGCTATGAAAATAGTTGAGCACATGTCCTTGTGGCACAGATGAGCATCCTTTGGATATATACCCCAAAGTGGTATTATAAGGTCTCGAGGAAGGTTGTTTCCTAATTTTCTGAAAAATCACCACACTGACACCCAAAGGGGCTGTATCATCTTTCATTCCCACCAGCAATGCAGAAGTGTTCCCCCCCTCCAACCTCCCCAGCATAAGTTGTCATCAGTGTTTTTGATCTTGGCCATTCTTACAGGTGTAAGATGGAATTTCAGAGTTGTTTTGATTTGCATTTCTCTGATTCCAAGGATGCTAAACATTTCCTTAAGTGTGTTTCAGCCATTTTAGTTTTTTTTTTTTTTTTGGTTGAGAGTTCTCTTTTTAGTTCTATATTCCATTTTTTATAGTTTTATCTTTTTATAAAAAAATTAAAATATTTTAAGATTTCTTTATTTTATTATGAGTGAGTGTGCTAATTTCAGGCATGTCTGTGTATTATGTGCATGCATGGTATCCAAGGATGTCATCATATGTCATTAGAACGCTTGGAAGTTGATTTAAAAACATGTGTAAGTCACTATTTGGATACTGTGACTATAACCCTGTCTTCTTCAAGAAGAAGTGCTCTTTATGTCTTGGTCATCTTTCCAAATCTAATGAAATATTACATTTTATTATCATATTATGCTCTGATACAATTTCCTCTATTGAGATATTATATTGTGACATTATCACTCCTATTTTATAAATGTAAGGCAATGCATTGCTGTAAGAAACATAAATGAAACAACAAATTTGGATAAAGAAAAAATAAAAGCAAAATAACATTTTCATTTTAAATGTTAGCATTAACACTAGTGTAAGTTTGTTTTCCTACTGTTGTGATTAAATACTCTTAAAAATAAACTTAAGGATAGTGTTTTCTATTTCCATCCATATGCATGCAAAATTCAAGATGTTATTTTTTTTACCACGAGCAGTACTCTAATGTGTATATATTCCACACTTTTTTCATCCATTCTTTCACTGAGGGACATCTAGGTCGTTTCCAGGTTCTGGCAATTACAAATAATGCTGCTATGAATATATATGCATTTGTGTGATATATATTATGATTGGGCATCTCCTGGGTATATTCCCAAGTGTGGTATTGCTTGATCCTGAAGTAGGTTGATTTCCAATTTCCTGAGAAACTGCCACACTGATTTCCAAAGTGGTTGCACACGTTTACATTCCCACCAGCAATGGATGAGTGTTCCTTTTACTCCACATCCTCTCCAGCATAGGCTATCATTGGTGTTTTTAATTTTATCCATTCTGAGAGGTGTATGATGGTATCTCAAAGTTGTTTTGATTTGCATTTTCCTGATCGCTAAGGAGGCTGAACATGAACTTAAGTGTCTTTTGGCCATTTGAACTTCTTCTGTTGAGAATTCTCTGTTCACTTCAGTGCCCCAATTTTTAATTGGGTTAATTACAATTTTAATATCTAGTTTCTTGAGTTCTTTATATATTTTGGAGATCAGACCTTTGTCTGATGCGGGGCTGGTGAAGATGATCTCCCATTCAGAAGGATGCCTTTTTGTCTTAATGAAAGTGTCCTTTGCTTTACAGCAGCTTCTCAGTTTCAGGAGGTCCCATTCATTCAATGTTGCTCTTACTGTCTGTGCTCCTGGGGTTATACATAGGAAGTGGTCTCCTGTGCCCATGTGTTGCAGTCTACTTCCCACTTTCTCTTCTATCAGGTTCAGTGTGGTCAGATTTATACTGAGGTCTTTAATCAATTTGGACTTGAGTTTTGTGCATGGTGATATATAAGGATCTATTTTCATTCTTCTACAGGTTGACATCCAGTTATGCCAGAACCATTTGTTGCAGCCAATGACATCTTGAATTTTGCTTGCAAATGGATGGAAATAGAAAACACTATACCTAGTGAGATAACCCAGACCCAAAAAGATGAATATGGTATGTACTCACTCACTAGTGGACTCTAGCTATAAACAAAGGACATTAAGCCTATAATTCACAAGACTCAAGAAGCCAAATAACAAGGTGAATCTAAAGAAAAACATATATAGATCCTCCTGGAAATTGGAAGCAAACAAGGTCACCGGGCAAAAGTTGGGAGCATGGGGGTGGGTGCAGGGGTGGGAATGGTTTGGGGGAAGGCAAGAAGGGGAGAGAAAAGGGAGAAGTGAAAGACTGGGGACAGCTTGGGGAAGTGGGAAGGTGGAGATGGAGGACGGGCAGATATAGGAGCAGGTAATATCTAATTAACGGAGCCATTTTATGGTTGGCAAGAGACTTGGCTCTAGAGGGGATCCCAGGTGTCCATGGGGATGTCACCAGCTAGGTCCTTGGCCAACAGAGGAGAGGGTGCCTGAACTGGTCTTGCCCCACTATCACACTCATGATTATCTCTAATATCACCATAGAAACTTCGTCCAGCATCAGATGGAGATAGAGACAGAGACCCTCAGCAGAACAATGGACTGAGCTTCCAAGGTCCAGTTGAAGAGCAGAAGGAGGAAGAAGATGAGCAAGGAAGTCAGGACCTCAAGGGTTTGGTCCATGATCTGAGGCAGTATGCCTGTTCTAAAGGGAGCCCACCAAATCCAACTAGATTGGGACTGAATGAGCATGTGATTAAACCAGACTCTCTGAATGTGGCTGATAATGAGGGCTGACTGAGAAGCCATTGATAAAGGCACTGGGACTTGTTTCTACTGCTTGTGCTGGCTTTTTGAGACCCTAGTCTGTTTGGATGCACAGCTTTCTAGGCCTGGATGTAGTGGGGAGGGCCTGGGACTTCCCACAAGGCAGGGTTTCCTGCCCTCTCTTAAGGAGGGAAGGGGAAGGTGGAGGGAGAGTGGGGGGGATGGGAATGGGAAGGGAGGGGAAGTGTAAATTTTTGAATGGAAAAATTTAAAAAAAATCAACTTAAGGGAGAGAGGATTTATTTAGGCACAACATGTGGGGGCACAGTGAAATTAAAGGTTTTTCTCCTACCTGCAAGTTCCAGTATAAACACTCAGAGGCTTAATGGCTTAATATTATTTACTAATGCAAGACTGATAGCTCAGGCTTATTACTAACTGGCTGTTAATATAAAGTAATCCATATTTAATATCTTTGTTTAGTCACATGGCTTAGTACCTTTTCTCAGTGAGGCATTCTTATCTTGCTTCTTTTTTTCTCCATCTTGCTTCTTCTGTGTCTGGCTGATGATTGTGTCTTTGTCCTTCCTCTTACCAGAATTCTCCTTTTCTGTTTGCCCTACCTATACACCTATACTTTCTTACTGGCTACTGACAAATCAGTGTTGTATTAAACCAAGATGAGTGACAAATCTTTACTGTAGTGAGGTGAGCAGGCCTGCTTTTCATTCCGCCAGGCTCCCGCCCAGCTATCTTAGCCCCGGAAATTACAACATAAAACTGTATTCATTTAAACACTGCTTGTCCCATTAGATCTAGCCTCTTACTGGCTAACTCTCATAACTTGCTTAACCCATTTCTAATAATCTGTGTAGCACCACGAGGTGGTGGCTTACCGGGAAGGATTCTAGCCTATGTCCATCTTTGGTCAGAGCTTTATCGCATCTACCTCACTGCCTTCTACCCAGCATCCTGTTCTGTTTACTCTACCTACCTAATTTTCTGTCCTATCAAAGTGCAAAGGCAGTTTGTTTATTAAGCAATGAAAGTAACACATAGACTTCATCACTTTACAGTGTACAAGAGATTATCCCACATCAGTACACTCTTATATAAATGGTAACTCAAGATAACAGGTGCTTGTAACAATTTGTAACACCAAATTGACAAACAGGGAGAGAAAATAATAAATAAGCAGTTTTCACCTTGATTTCTCAATTTTTATGCAGCATAGGAATATTACCCATTGAATAGTTCCCCTGCATAGATAAAGTTGGTCTTCCTGAGTCAATGAACCTAATCAAGTTTATTCTTCACAACCATGCACAGAAGTCAGCATCCCAATGTGATTCCAGATCAAGTTAATATAGCAATTATATGACTATGATATGACTATCTATGACTATCACAGAAATCACCCCTTTTCAACTCGATATGCAAACACGTCATTTTTATACCTTAACAATTCATCCCCATTTCCAAAAGTTCATGTAATTTTATAATATAAAATACCTTCATCCTTACATCAAAGTTTTCATAAATATAAAGAGTTTTAATACTTTAAAATTTCAAAGCCACTTAACTGAGGTTCCTATAAATTTAGGAATCAACTTATATAAATCAAACTGTGATCATGCAAAATAGTCATGCCCATTAAATAAAATAGAAGAAGCAGCTCATAGAAACAAGCAATAAGACCCAAACAAACCCAAAATACAGTACACAAAAGAACAAATTCTCTATCATAATGTTCAGCATCCAGGACTTCCAGTGGATTCAACTGGGCTCTACAAGACTTAACTAGCCCTATCCCTGCTGCTCTGCTGTTTGAAAGAAAAAAGTGACAGCTACTTCCTAATATTGACACAATGTAAGATATATTTTATTCATTTATATACTCTGAATTTGTATTCATGTGTATTTGTTATTAGGTATTCTAGAGAAAAATAATGTAATCAATGTGTTGTGTATAGACTTTAGAATATGGTTAAAAATTGGAATTTATAAAATGGTTAGATTTTTCTAGATTTTGCATTATTACAGCTTTCCATATACTAGCCTTTATTTCCTAACAAGAATTTAAATAACAGATGTCTGGTTATATATAGTTAAAATACAGTTATAATTCCATTCCAAGTTGAAGTTATGTATATTCTTGTGTGTGTNAAATATACATGAAACTAAGAATTTTGGAGGACCATTATTTTGCATGCCTTAGTTTTTATTACATGTCATGTTAGCACATGAGGAAAGTGTGTGGATCAATAGTAAGTATTCACATGCCTTTCCTTCTTGTGCCCAAGCATAGCATACGCCCTGTTCCTTTAAGAACACGCATGTGACAGGCTTTGTCAATGAAATGTCAACAGAATTAAATATGTGACTATTCTCAGCAGGGTCTTGCATCACTATTCTTTTTTTCTCTCATTTCCTGTAATAAATCTTGCTCTAGGTAGATACTATAGCAGCAGGGAAAAATTTAAAATAAATAAAATTTAAAAATTAAAAAAAAAAAAACAAATCATTAATGACTTTAGACCAAAGATCTATATAGATGGTTGCCAAAATATCAACAAGAAGACTTCAAAATCAACTAGTATATCTGCAAAATATCTCACCATCTACCTTACTATACATAAGTTTAACAAATTATGCAGGCCTCACTAAGATTTCTTTCTTTCTTTTTCTTTTGCAATTATTTGTATAGTATGACTGATTTCAGGGTGTCTGACTTAAAGCATTTGTGGAGAAGTGTGGCAATTCTCTTTTTCAATTCCCCTGACTTCCTTTTACCTCTTAGTTTCAAAGCCACAGATGCCCAGTGAGGAAAAAGATACTGAGAAGTATAATTCTTCCTTCCTTCTCTACAAAAGAGAAGGTCGTTAATAAAGGAGTAATAATGACATAAGGTAAAAACAATTCCCTCTGGCAAGGGACCAAATTGTAATAAAGTACAGCATGCTTTATAAATATTTAAACACTTAGTGAAGTTCTTTTAAGCAGCTATGAATTCTCTGTCTCTGTCAGGCAATCAACCTATGACTGTGGATAAATGTTTGTGTTTTCTAAGTGAGTTTATTGACAAATTAAGGCTGTTGAACTTGCTAACACTTCATACGCTTCTAAAAACTTAATGTAGATTCTAGCATTGATTCTGTTGTAAATTAGCATATACAGTGTATCCAAACACAAAAGACCAGACCAGCATATCTTCTATTTAATCTGCTTAATGTTGTTGGTTTGAGTAAAAGATTGTTCTTTAATTTAGATTATGTTCCTAGGGGACTGGTTTTGTTCCCTCAATTGCTTGTACACTAATTGGCTTGGTATAAAAGAAGCTTTTTATATTCAGGTCCAACAAATGCATAATGTTAGATTTCACTGCACTTGGCCACAACCCCAGCCTTAAATATTTTTATCTCCTTAGAGGTATACTTTCATTTGTGCTAATTACAAGTGTTTGCCAATCTCTTATTTCTATTTTCTACCTCAGCTATGGTATGTAACTATGCATAGTACATTGTTTTCTATAACCCAGTTGTTCTAAAGAAAATTAGTGGAAAGATTTACTTTGCTTACAATTTATGCCACAGTCCATCATTGAGGGGATTCATGGAAAACTAAAGCAAGACCATAGGGGATGCTGTTTGCTAGCTATATTATATGCTCATGCTAAATTAGCCATTCATCCAGCTCAGGATCACCTGCCCAGGGGATGTTGTGATTACATTTCTCCTATGTCTTATAATAATCAAGCCAATCCATCACAGATATTACCACAGGCAATCTGATGGGGACAATTCCTTCAGGTTCCCTTCCCATGTGACTCTACCCTTTGTCACATCTGTACATTGTATATTCTCTATGCCAGTCCTGCAGCTGACTACTCATAATGACATTTACAAACCAAAGAAACAATCTATTTTATTTAGGGGGAATATACAGGAACAAGCTACTTCAAAAATGGGCATAGCACAGTGACGGAAAGAAAATTCCTATTGGTGTTTTTTATTTTAGCCATTCTGACTGGTATAAGATGGTATCTCAGAGTAGCTTTGTTTTGCATTTCCCTAATGGTTAACAATATTGAACATTTCCTTAAGTGTCTTTCAGCCATTTTGAGATTCTTCTGTTGAGAATTCTGTTTAGAACTGTGCACATTTTTTTAATTGGATTATCTGGAACTTTTATGTCTAATTCCTTGAGTTCTTTATATATTTTGGAGATCAGTCCTCTGTCTGATGTGGGTTTTGTCAAGATTTTTTAGCATTCTGTAGTCTGCCTTTTTGTCTTATTGACTGTGTCCTTTGCTTTAAAGAAGCTTCTCAGTTTCAGGAGGTCCCATTTATTTATTGTTGCTCTCTGTGTCTGTGCTGCTGGTATTATATTTAGGAAGGAGTATCCTGTGCCCATGCACTGTAAACTACTTTCTACTTTCTCTTCAATCAGTTTCAGTGTGGTTGGATTTATATTGAGGTCTTTAATCCATTTGAATTTGAGTTTTAAGCATGGGGATTGATATGGATCTATTTGCATTCCTCTATATGCTAACATCCAATTATGCCAGCACTATTTGTTGAAGATGGTTTCTTTTTTCCATTATGTATTTTTTGTTTCTTTATCAAAAATTAGGTGTTCATAGGTGTGTGCATTGATATCCAGGTCTTCGATTAGATTCCATTGTTCAACCTGTCTGTTTTTATGCCAGTAAGAAGTTGTTCTCATTATTGTAGCTCTATAATAGAGTTTGGTGTCATGGATGGTGATGCCTCTAGAGGTTCCTTTATTGTACAGGATTGTTTACTACTGCTTGTAATGGCATTTTGTAACCCCTTATCTTTGGATGGATACTTTGCTGATACTAGATATAGTAGTGAGGGTCTTCCTTGGTTCTTTCTCAAAGCAATGTTCCTTACCCTCTATGAGGACTGAATGGGAGTGGTGTAAGGGGGAAGGTGGAGGAAATGTGAGGAGGGGAGGGAGTGGGAACTGGAATTTGTATGTAAAATGAAAAATGATAGTTTGTTTTCTTTTTTAAAACTAAGATTAAATATAGAAAATGACTATTGAAGAAATATAGATAGAATGAGTCAAAAATATAGAATTTATTAATATTTAGCAATCAGGTAAGGAATTATGAAAGAGATGATATTTGAAGAAGAAAATGTTCATGGTACCTTGCTATTAAACATACATGAACTTTTATGTTTCATATTCTCTTACATTTCTGACTGTGAGTACATGTTGGTGCTTCCAAATTTCTCAGGGGGATCATACTTTCTTTTGTTGTCATCTCTAACTGAGCTCCAATCCTGTACTGGTTAAGTTATTTTCAGAATTTCCAAGGTGGATTATTTATAAATGTTTGGGGCTGGCCATAGGAGTCCGTGAGGCAAAGCCCCTGCTTTGCATTAGCCGTGATTTGAGTTTGATGCCCAGAAACAAATTTCAAAAATCCAGATACGCTGGTTCTCAACTGCACTACTATTAAAGGATGGGGACAGAGACACAAGAATTTCCTTGAACCTTACTAGAAACCTAGCCTGGAGTACATACCATAGCAGGGAAAGCAAACAGAAAGACTCTTTCTCAACAAGGTAGATGGATAGAAAAAGGAATCTCCCGAGTTGTCTCTTACTTCTACATGAAAAAAGCACGGGTGATGAAGGGTATTTAACATTAAATGTCCCTTCCACCAAGTACCTTTACAAGTGATAAAATTGGGCAATATGATGTTGCACACGTATAGATTTTCTTACAAGCCCTTCCTCATCTTTTTTTTTATTTTTTTTTATTTATTAAAGATTTCTGTCTCTTCCCCACCGCCGCCTCCCCTTTCCCTCCCCCTCCCCTAGATTTTCCATATCCAGCTGTTCCTCAATTTGTGTTTTCTTCCTTGCTTCCATTTCAGTTTTCAATTCTTGAACTGTTTCCATTACCTGTTTATTCATTTTTTCTTGGTTTCCCAGGGTCTCATGTAAGTATTTACTTAATTCTTCAAACTTTTTGTTATACTTCTCATCCATTTCTATAAGGGTGTTTTTTTACATGTTGTTTAAGGGACTCTATTGCTTTCATAAAGTCAATTTTTTCCACTTCTTCTGTGTTAGGGTGTTCAAGTATTTCTGTTGTAAGATCTTTGGGATCTGGTGTTTTCATGTTGTTTTTCAGATTATTGGGTGAAGTTCTGCCTTGGCGCCTGCCCATCTCCTCCTTTCAATACTATCTAATTGGTCTTTTAAAATCGGATCAAGTTTCTCTGCTGGCCAGAGGCTTCTCTTACTAATTGCCCTCGCTCTGTTTCCTGGCTCCTGCCGGGGGCCAAGAACCCTCTCACCCCTCAGAAGGGTTTTCAGGAACAGGACCCGGCTCCCCGTTTGCCAGGGACCTCGCCAACCAAAGGCCTACCTCTTTGATTTAATTGTAGTGGGGCGACCTGCTCTCGGTGTTGTGTGCTGGTCCCTGCCGCCTGCATCCTCTGCCACCAAGCCAGTCCCCGCCAGTCCCGGCAGCAGCCTGCGGCCTGCATTGCCGCCTGCGTAGCTAGCTCCGTCTGAGGGCGCCTGCCCTTCCTCATCTTTTGAAGCATTAAAAATTTTGTATGTGTCAAGCAGTGGACTCTTAAGAGAATACATAAAGCCTTGTAAATTCAGTATTGTAGTAGCAATGTCCTTGAATATATACATACTGGAATAGAAACAAGAATGGTGTTTTATTCCAGGAATGTGTAATGAACAGTTAGCATACAAAAGCTTCACAAAGTTCCCCTAACATGTATTTCAATGCACAGTAAGACCTAAGCAGCAGCAATAGAGAATATGTCTTGAATGTGCAGGCTATTCATTAAAAGACAAAGGACAGAATGTGGGTGAAAACATGAATTTCAACCAGTACTGTAACAGATTTTGTAAAGTCACTATAATTTTGAAAATAATTTTGAATGTCTTGTTTAAACTTGAAGCCATGAAGCCATCAGAAAAATACAAATCAAGTGACTCTGAGATACCATCTTACACCAGTCACAATGGATAAGACCAAAAATACCAATGACTGCTTATGCTGGAGAGGATGTGGATTAAGGGGAACATTCCTCCATTTCTGGTGGGAGTACAAACTTTTAAAACCAACTTGATAGTCAGTATGATGGTTTCTAAGAAAATTATGAATCAGTCTTCCTCAGGACCCAGCAATACCACTCTTGGGCATATACCCAAAGGATGCATGCTCATCAAGGATATTTGCTCAACTGTGTTTGTAGCAACATTATTCATAATAGCTTGAATCTCCAAACAACCTAGATGACTGGTGTGAAAGAACTGTTTGTATTCTGTCAATCATATTTTAAATAAAACACTGATTGGCCAGGCAAGAATCATAGGCAGAAAAACCAGACAGGAAGTAGAAATGATGCAATGAGAACAAGAGAATTCTGGGAAAGAGGAAGTTGATTCCTCCCACTCCTGCCCAAACTCTAAAGAAACAAAATGTGAGCTTCCCTGCGGAGAAAGGTACTGAACCATGTGGCTGGCATAGATAAGAACAATGGGTTAATATAAGCTACAAGAGCTAATATATAGCCTGAGCTAATGGGCCAATCATCTTTATAACTTATAGATATCTCTGTGTGATTTTCTTTGGGGCTTGTCTGCTTTTGGGTACCATGAAGGACAGAAACCCCTAACTATCAGGACCCTCATGTTACAGATGACCCTCAACTGAAGAATGAATAAGGAAAATGTGAAATATTTATACAATGAAGTCCTGCTCAAAGTTCAACAATGACCCCTTGAAATTTGTTTGCAAATGGATGTAAATAGAAAAATTAACATCCTGAGTGAGGTAACCCAGACCCAGATAAACAAACATGGCATCTACTTACCCATAAGTGGATACTAGGTGTAAAGCAAAAGACAACCATGCTCCAGTCCACGATCTGAGAGAAGCTAGGTAACAAGGAGAAAACTAAGAGATAAATACATGGATCTTCTTGGGAAGGGAAAACAGACAGGACCACCTGAGAAAATTAGCAGAAGGGAAAGAAGGGAGGGTGGAAGTAAATACATATTGGTAGTGATATCCCCTGTTATCTAACACAAAGGAATATCCTTGGAAATTGTGGTTTATCTCTGTGAGTCACTTATAATCAAAATTACTCTTATGACATGTACTTCCAAGTTTTATTTATTAGAAAATTTAAACTATTATATCACTTATTTCATAAGCTAATGCTATTAAAATTTGAAATATGCCTGTAATGTCTAATAAGTCTTTTACTGTATTTAGTTACCATTGATTTTTTATATAAGGCAAAAAAATGAATCAAATGTAGCAAAAGAAAACAATTTTCAAATGTGAAATTTTATATAATGAATGTAAAAAATGGCATTTATGAATATTTATTTAATTATGAATGTCTCTGTGTTGATATGCCATGCGTGTGCACATGCACGTGTGTGTGTGACGTGTGTTTGTGTATGTGTGTGTGGGTAGGTGTCATTCTCCCAGAGAGGCCAGAGAAATACTTTATGTCCTCTGGAAATGACTTTCAAGCAATTTTGAGGTGACTATTATGAGTGCTCAGAACCAACCTCAGGTACTGTAGAAGAGCAGCATGCATTGTTGACTAATCCACTTCATCTGTTGCTTCAAATTGCCCACTTTACCTGACAAACAAAGAGGGTTTTTTTTTTACATGTATGTGATTTTAATATTAATAAAATTCAGTGCAAATATGTTGTGTATTGTGTTTCAGGTGAAACGTGTCTTTCAATTAGAATGATTTTATAATGATGAAATATTCATAAGTATAAAAAAACGGTGGATGGAAATTTTCATGAGGTACAATTTAGCAACATGTGAGAGCATAGTATCTCCTACTTAAGTCCCAATTATAGCTACAATTGTTTTAAATTGGGCAATCATATGCTATGAAACATTTTGCCAATTGTGTGCTGTGCATTCATACCTCTAAAATGTTTTCTGATATTACTGTATACTTATGTAATAAAATGTTAATTATAATGAAAAGAAAGGTATTTTGGCTTAGAATATAAAAAAAGAGGGTGATTTAAAAAAATGTTTTTTTTTTTTTTCTGTCAGAGAGCACAGACACTTGTCATTAAATGGTATTCTACACACTAAGTTAAAGTCATTTCTCTAAGGTGTAGAGTTTTAATTAGTATAGCATAAATTCAAAGTGACTTCTTGTCATATACCTTTTCCCCTAACCCAAAACTTGGGACTACAGTCATAGAGAGCACACAATGTATTAACAGAGCACACATGCATGTGTCAGATGACATGTCTGTCCTTATACTGTAAGTGTGATGATGTGGGAGTGTCATATATCAATCTGTTGATTTCATTGGTTAAGCAATAAAGAAACTCCTTGGCCCTAATAGGTTAAAACATAGGTGGGAGGAGTAAACAGAATAGAATGCTGGGAGGAAGAGGAAGTGAGCTCAGACATGACACCTCTGCTCTCTGGAGCAGAGACGCCATGCTCAGCTCTCCAGGGTAGACACGATAGCTCTGCGCTCTGAGGCAGACGCGATGAAGCTCAGACCCAGGATGGACGTAGGCTAGAATCTTCCCGGTAAGCGCACCTTGGGGTGCTTACACACATTATTAGAATGGGCTAAATTAATATGTGAGAATTAGCCTAGAAGAGGCTAGATAGAAATGGGCCAAGCAGTCTTTAAATGAATACAATTTGTGTGTTGTTATTTTGGGCATAAGCTAGCAGGCAGCTGGGGTGCTGGGGACGCAGGCCCGCTGCTCTTATTTCAACAGTGTGACAAACTGGAAGGTACCATGGGTGAAATGATGAACACTGTAAACTGAGTAAAGTCATCGTTGATGCCAAAAAAAGATTATAAATCTATCACACAATGTAAAATTAATTCATATAGTGAAACCAAGTAAAGGGGACTAGCATTCATTCGATAAACATTTGCTAGACTCACCTGAAAAAGCCTGATGTTAGTGATCACAGCAGAGAATGTTAAGATAGACTAGAGACTTACATATATAGCATATTAAGTTGGCAGGAATTTTTTAATGCTTCTATCATTTCTCTTCAAAAGGAAAGGTTATAAATTCTTATGATATCTCACTATCTTGTCTACAGATATTTAGCAAACATCTAGGCACTTCCATTAATATTTGTCATTCATCCATTTGACCATTTCTTATATTATTAATATTGGTGTACTGTTTATCCTTCTGACCCTTAAAATGATTTTCCTTGTTCATAGTACAGGCTTTGGGATAGAATTTACACTTTATATTATTTTAATAGGTTTCATTTGCTATTACTGGAGAAAACATTGAAGATTTAGAATAATTCAGCACATCTGTATGCTTGTTTTGTTATATGTATGAGCATGTATATGTTATATGTATACATGTACATGCATATATGTATTATTCTTTTGACATCCCAGAAGAAATTCAGGAAATGTTTCAACCCTCATCACAACCTATCGTTCAAGACCCCTTCTTCCTTCAGTGTTCCCTATATCAATTGATCACAGTGTACACAATGTGTTTGTGTAGTTACTTACATTATAGAAGTTGTAAAACATTTTGATGGTCATTTTCCCTTCATATCAATGCCTTTTTTTTCTTAAATAGTTTGGTAGTAATTAGTTCTTCCAGCAGAGGTGAGAACTCAGGTAACATTTTACTACTTGTCATACACACTGAGTGATTGAATGTTGCTTTACTTTCAAAAAAGTTTCTGAGCTGTGTGGTGGTGGCGCACGCCTTTAATCCCAGCACTCTGGAGGCAGAGACAGGCAGATCTCTGTGAGTTCGAGGCCAGCCTGGTCTACAAGAGCTAGTTCCAGGACAGGAACCAAAAGCTACGGAGAAACCCTGTCTCAAAAAATCAAAA
>NW_026068011.1:1510312-1533306 GCF_014885135.2 Alexandromys fortis
AAAAAAAAAAAAAGAAAAAAGAAAGAAAAATGAAAAAACTTTCTGTTGCATGTTTTTCCTACAAAGTGATATAAACTCCTTATATTTTATTGTCTAGAAGCATCATAGAATCATAAAATGGTCCGGGTCTTTAGAATTTAATCACTAATGAAAAGTTATTAGCTTACATATTATTTTCTTTTTGTTTTGTGTTTGCTTGATTGGATTTAGGGGGAAGTAAGTATATTTCAATTTATAGGTCACAGGAACTCAAACAGGGCAGGAACCTAGAGGTAGGAACTGGGCTAGAGACTATGGAGGAATGCTGTTGTTTGATTTGCTCTCCTTAGCTCAGTTACCTGACTTTTTCTTTTCCTTTTTCTCCTATTGGAAACAGATTCTTTTCTTCTGTGATATATACAGGTTACAGTTTCATCACCCTCTACTCCTCCCAGTTCCTCCCACCTTCCTGGCTTGGGAAAACTTCTTCCCTTTCTGACTCTCACTAGAAAAGAATAGGTTTCTAAAATATAACAATTGTAGCAAACTTTTTATTTATTTATTAAAGATTTCTGCCTCCTCCCCGCCACTGCCTTCCATTTCCCTCCTCCTCCCCCAATCAACTCCCCCTCCCTCATCAGCCTGAAGAGCAATCAGGGTTCCCTGCCCTGTTGGAAGTCCAAGGACCACCCATCTCCATCCAGGTCTAGTAAGGTGAGCATCCAAACTGCCTAGGCTCCCACAAAGTCAGTACGTGCAGAAGGATCAAAAACCCATTGCCATTGTTCTTGAGTTCTCAGTAGTCCTCATTTTCCGCTATGTTCAGCGAGTCTGGTTTTATCCCATGCTTTTTCAGACCCAGGCCAGCTGGCCTTGGTGAGTTCCCGATAGAACATCCCCATTGTCTCAGTGTGTGGGTGCACCCCTCGCGGTAGAAGCTAAATAAGAAGGTGAACCCAAAGAAAAACATATAAGCATCCTCCTGGATATTAACCTTTATCAGGCAATGAAAAGAGATAGAGCAAACTTAATAAATACAGAGACAGATATTGACATCCAACCTGAAGGTCAGAAAAGCAAAACAGTCTTTCTGCTAACTTATCATAACCTTTTAACAAATTTTGATTGTCAAATTCAACAGTATGAATTCTTTCAGATAACTTCTTAGTACCCTTAGATATGGAATCAATTTTGTCTGTAAAATTAAAGTTATCCTTTTTAATGGCAACTTTTGATTTTCAATATTAATCCTGTCAACTAGCTGTTTATTATTCATCTGTGAAGATTGTATCATTCCTAAAGGTGTCTTATTCTTTCTCAATGATATGTAAACCAGTTAAAAAGCAATCTATATGTATTCTAATGAATGCAAAGAAATAAAACTCACAAAATACAAGTATTGATGAAAGGAATTCTATACATATACACTAGCTATTTTGTAATTCTAATTTATGTGTTTTTAGTCTGACAATTTCTTTTTCTTCAAATTATTTTTCCAGTACTTGAAATATATTTGGATGATAAGATATAAGATAATAAGCTTTATTGTTACATAATAATCAACTGCTTGAGTATTGACCACTTTAAAATGTTAAGTGAATCTATCATAAAGAATATTTTTGCTTAGCAGGAATGGGTACGATACAACATTGAAATCTTTCCTGAAAACACACCAGTGTTTTATTCTCACAGTGGGTTTTTCCTGTTGTCTTCTTCCAGTCTTTGATATATTATCATCTTCACATTTAGGTTATACAAATGTAATAAATTTCACAGTAGAAACATTTCACTATGAAACAAAAATAACATTCTTCTGCAACTTCTGTTTCTGCCAAAATTTTAGAAAATTTCTGTGAAGTTGAAGTTCTACCCCTCACCCATGCTCTGTAAATAATCTCAATGGAATTACGCTTGGTGTGATGGACAGTTGCTGAGGCTAATCTCTGAACTGGTTATGGCTGTGTACACCTTCACATTGCACCAGAGAATGTTTTTTTTCCCATGTGGCTCGTGGGAACTTATATAACATTCAAAAGGCCTCTGCTAGCTTAGCTCAGTTGTCTCTGTGTCATGGACTAATTTATATTTAACTTTTAAGAAATATTCTTTTCCACTACAAAGTGCTTTCTTTTAAATGCTGCATCCTTATAACACCAGCATAGAATTAAACCGGAACATTTGCTCTTTCTTTCTGCTGTTCCCTTTAATCAAAGCTGGCTTCCCCTGACAGTTTTTTTTTTTGTTGTTGTTGTTGCACAGATAAAATGCCTCTTAAAAATAAATATAGGGAAAGCAAGTTCTGTGGAATTTCCTTAGGTTGTACATTTAACCTACTAAATGACATCAGTTTATTCTTGTGGTATTTCTAAACACTTGCATATATTTCAGGAAATCTCAGCTCTCCAATGTTTAGATGATAAAAGCATCCTCAATTTAAGTTAGCCATCATTTCTGGTTGCTTCCTTTGAATTGAAATGAAAATTATTTATTTTGACAGAGCTTGGTATGAAACCTAGGGTCTCATGAATGCTAAGCAAGTAATCTACCACTCAGCTAAACCTCTAGCCTTTCAAATTAGTTTTAAATGAGATCAAAGTGTTAGAGTCATTTCTTCAAGCGCAAATTTTAGGAGATATGTCAATATGAAAATATACCAGATATGCATACCCATGAAAAATAAGGAACAAATACATAGTTCTGATACTTGGTACTTAATTGTATAATAACCATCACCCCTGCTCTACTATTTCATAACATTTTCTTGTAAGTCAAAATATATTCCAAAGTACCTTTGATGTCTGAAGGGCTAAAGGCTTTGCATGATTTTAAGGGCAGGTTTCTTTGGACACAATACTTATCACTGTGGAGTTAACAATGGAGACCAGCAAGGCACATCTGTAATATCAACACCATGGAGGCAGAGTAGAAGATCACTTCAGGTAGAGGACATTCTGGCCTTTACAATGAACTCTATGCCAGCCAAAGCCACAGTCACAAAATCCTGCCTCAAGAATCCAATTAACAGAGAATCAAATAAAACATAGAGACATGTTTAGTATTTTGATATTTTAAAGGCAACATGCTGACTACATTAGTAATATAATACTCAGGCAAATTCAGAGATTACAAAAACATATTCCACTTAGAGAATACACTTAATTCAGTCTTTTGTGGAAAATACACACCAAGAATAATACATCTTTAGAGACAATATTTTTGAAATTGTCATGGTCTTGCCCAGGATTCATCACTTTGATTATTTATTTACTAAAATATTTGAAAGGTACAAGCTTGTGTGAAGTGCTGAATATAAAATAATAATAATATATAAAATAGTAGGAGCTATTTAATCTGATTTTTTTTTCAAGACAGAATTGTTCTGTAGCTTTGGAGCCTGTGCTGGAACTCACTCTGCAGACCAGACTGGTCTCGAACTCATAAGAGATCAACCTGTCTCTGCTTCCTGAGTGTTGGGATTAAAGGCATGCACTACCACCTCCCAGCTATTTAGTCCAGTTTTGAACAATGTAACTCTCCTCTGTTGCAGTACATTTCCTAATATATATTCTGTTATTACGAAATATTAAGATTTAGAGAATTCTGTGGTGTGTTATCTGTAGGCCCATATTTCGGTATGGCACAAGAGCCATTGGCCTGGTCTGAGCTGATCACCTAACTCTGCAGACACGCTGTCTCTGCCTTAACAATACCCAGGATGTGCTGCTCCTAGTTTCTTTTGTTAGAATGTAGATTGCCTGAAAAGAGATGTTGACTAAAGCTGATGACTTAAGAGTTTAGAGGTTCGGTGCTTCCTCCCTTTGTAATTTGGAGGATGTCTTATAGAGATGCTAATTCATGGCCTACCTGATTTCTAGATTCTGACATAACCTAAGCCCAGGCACCTGGTTGCCTAGGAAACAGCCTAATGTGTTCATACTCTATTGATGTGAGGTTATATAAGTTGTTTGGAGAATAAATGAGAGATCTTTGGAGAGAGATCCGCCCTTTCCATGATGACCATGTAAGCTGTGTCAGTTCTATTTCTCGCGACTCCGTTCCAGCCGAGTTAGGGAATCTGTGTTGGAGCCACACGGGCTCTGACAGTTATCAGCACTAACAACATGGGGAAAAAATACAAAGCAAGCAAACAGAAAAGAAAAACAAAACAAAAAAAAAAAAAACAAAAAAAAACAAAAAACACCTGTGAGGAGCTAACAATCCTTCAGTAGTGAAGTCCTTAGTGAATGTGTGCTCTGTCAAGGATTCCAGAACCTCAGACACATGAGGTAAGGGCAAAGCTTTCAAAGAAGGTTGGAGTTAGCAGATGGAAAGCAGGCTGCAGATATCAATAGTTCACTAGTGTTTGCAGATAGTTTTCTTTCTCTGTTCAGATACTTGCAGCCTGAAGACTGTTCCTTTACAGAGACTGCTTCTGTTGGACTGGTTCGATTGCTCTTCCTGATTCAGGTTTATAACATAAACCCTGCCTCCCAGTTAAAAAAGTATTTAACAAACAAGCTGAACTTACTGGGTACTTAAGTTTCCCCATCATAGAGTCCAGTCCACCTGATACCAGTGATACTAGCTTTTCTTTGTGCTTCTCTGGTGTGTGTGTGTTTTCCTCACAATGTTTCTACTTTCTTTTTCCTTTTTTTCTTAACTTCCTGATTTTTTTCTTCAATGTTCTTCTGGAAGTTTTAACCTTCACTGTGGTCTTAACTTTTTCAAAATGGCTACATGTTTTTGGCAAGTAAGTCATAGATCCTTCATTCTTATAAAACTTAATTTTTATAAAACTTCATTTTATCTATCAGTCTTCCTTGGAAGTCTTGCTGAAAACTGTAAAAACCAAAGGAATTTTTCTAATTTATATAAAAAATGTCTGTAAGAATAAAATTGAGATGGTTCTGAGAATTTTAGTTTAATTTAAATTTTTAAACCCTTTTAATGTATTATATTGGATTAAGAAAACAAAGGAGGAACTGAAGAGATGGCTTGCTAGCTAGTTAAGAGTGCTATAACATCTCTAGAAGACCTATGTTTGGGTCCCATAATCAACCATAAGCAGCTCAAAACTCCTTGAAACCAACTCCAGAGGATACTATGACATCTTTTGGGTGTTACATTCATATGTACCTGTGTGCATAACCCACACAGAAGCATATTTACTCACATAATTAAAAATTACAAGTAAAATTTAAAAAGAAAGCACCAAAAGCACCAAAGATAAATTGCCACATCCACTGCTGTCACAAAAATAATTACTATGTTCCAACAAAAGCTTCTAAGGCTTCTTAGAAAAGTGTATGAGAAAGGAAATATATCCTTGTCTCATACGTGCAGAATGAATAGGAGTTATGAACAGCAAAAGCTTTAGAGAGGCTGTGAGGTGCTAGAAGCACATGTTCTCTCCTAGAAGCTGATGGCATCAGTGTGAGTTAATTTTGGATTGTCTGCTGAGTGAATTTGAAACTTTTCTTGTGTTTCATGTCAATGAAAGTTAAAAGCTTCTTATTATTCTGTGTTACTCTCAGAACACAAGGCCAAAACCCCAATTCTCAAGTTAGCTTCATTACTAAGCTGTTTTGTAGCCTTTCTGTATATCTTTACATTTTCTCTCAAGGCTACTTTATCAGACTCCATACTGCATTTGACATCAACTGAGTGTTCTAAATCAATTTTATTTACCAAGCAATAGATATATTTGTTGGTAAATCCATTTTCTCTGGGATGGAATTTTGCCCATGTTTTAGCCTGTGTCATGTAGATACATTTTTATCTTTATTTTGCATAGTTAAAAAGTTTAGAAAAATAGTCAGCATGTGAGTATGAAATAGATTCTAGAAGTTGAGGACTGCTCAGAAACACTTGTTTGTTCATTGTTCTTACTTTTTCTCTTTAATGTTTGTGGTACTGAGACTGGAAGATAAAGTGTAATTGATTTTGAATTGTACTGATACTATATAAACCCAATAAATCAGTACAATTACCTACTGATTTATTGGGTTTGAGGAGATGGCTTTGCAGTTAGTGCTTAATGTTCTGCTGAAGAATGGGAGTTCAGGAACCAGATCACATGAGGGGGTTTGTAATCAACTTTCACTACCATTACAGGGGTATAATGTCCTTTTCTAGACTCTGTGTGTGGTCTACATGCTTATGTGGGCATACATGCATAAATAAAAGAAATAATCTTATAATATTTCAAAAAATATCTTCTATTAATGCAACATTAATTGCAAAAGTGAGTACCACATACGTTTTGGCATCATGTTGGAACAGGTGACCACACACAGAGCATAGAAAAGAACAACATTATTCCTGCAACTGTAGTGAAAGTTGATTACAAACCCCCTTAGATGGTCCAGTTCCTGAACTCCCATTCTTCAGTAGAAAATTAAGCACTAACTGCAAAGCTATCTCCTCAAACCCAATAAATATTATTAAAATCATTTAAAATTATTCTTTCAAATGTTATACATGTGTATGTAAAATACACACCTTTTTATTTTTTATTTACATATATGTTTCTGTGTTTTTGTGTGTGCTCTGTGTGCAGTTGCCTTCTGAAGTTACAGAAGAATATCAGGTCCATAGAGCTAGAGGTAAATGAATTGATGAAATGCTCAACATGGGTACTAGGAACAGAACTTTGATTCGCTGGACTCTCAGAAGTTGTTTGCCTTCTTAATTGACCTGAACCATCTCTTCAGTCCTTTAATTATATATTTTAATAAAAATATTATACAGGTTGACAAATGAGTTATGGTAATTGTTTTAAAATATATTAAAATGTTGTTTTAATAGTATAATTATATCAAAAGGGAGGTAAGAGAGTTATTCTCTTGAGAAAGGTAACAGGGAGTGAAGAAATGTGCTTTATGAAGAAGGGAGATTAAATTTCTCTTTGAAGTTTCATATAGCATAATTAAAGCAGGAGTCCTCCTTTAGATTTTTAAAAATTTATTCCTATGAGAGCTATACATGCATGTATATCTTTGCCCCAACTTGAACACATGATGCCCACAGAAGCTAGAAAAGGGTGTTGATCCTTTGAGATCATAGTATGAGCTGCTAAGTATGTGATGGGAATTGAATCCAAGCCCATTGCAAATACAGGTTGTCTAAAACAACTTTCTAAAGAAAAGTAAATTTCGGCTCAATATAAGGACAAATACCAAATGAATGTTGATAATTCTTTTTCTTTAGTTGTATAACTGTCGTTTTAATATCACTTTCAATCTAACAATGACAAAGTTTACCCAGCAGACAAGACATGATTCATTTGTTTTAGAAAAGCAATATAAATTTACAGGCCAGTTACAGATAAGTTCTACTAGGAAGAAGTTACATTTGAACAATGACAACTAGTTTTGTATGTGGAGATATTTCCCCCTTCTCTTTCATCCTTAACTATCTATTCTATTCCCTCTTTGTAGGGAGATCCATTCCTCCCACTATTACCTTCATTTACACATGACTTCTGTGGTTATACAACTTAAAGCTTGCTAATCAAAGACATAACTGCTATATTACATATATTAGCAAATACATATCATGATTGTCTTTCTAGTTCTGGGTTACTTCACTTAGAAGAAGGATATTTTTCTAGCCCTATCCAATAACTGTAAATTTCATCATTTCATTTTTTTGAACAGCTCAGTAATATTACAGTGTGTAAGTGTACCACGGTTTCTTCATTCATTCATGGATGAACATCTTCCATTGAGTAAACTCACGATATTTTCTTTTTTCAATCATCTTTGACAGTCTGTTTCTAATTTCTGACTATTCTGGATAAAGCAACAATGAGTCTTCAATTCAATCCCATTGATCAGTGTGTCTGTTTTTAATGCCACTATTACCTGGTTCTTATTACTAGAGCTCTGCAGTACTGCTTGGAATTGGGACTGCTGATAGCCACTGCAATCTTTTTTTTTTTTTTAATTCAGGATTGCTTTAGCTACCCTGAACTTCTTGTTTTTCCCTATGAAGTTTAGAATTTTCCTTTGAAAGTTTGTGAAAAATTGTATTAGAATTTTGAAAGGTATTTTATTGAATATGTAGATTGCTTTTGGTAGGATGATCATTTCTATCATTTTAATCCTATTACTGAACCATGAGCATGGGAGATAGGTCAATCTTTTGATATCATCTTCAATTTCTTTATAC
Organism: Alexandromys fortis; assembly: GCF_014885135.2. Classification (NCBI taxonomy): domain Eukaryota; kingdom Metazoa; phylum Chordata; class Mammalia; order Rodentia; family Cricetidae; genus Alexandromys; species Alexandromys fortis. The sequence goes on from NW_026068011.1 coordinate 1,518,464, forward strand.
ATAGACTTAAAGGTATTTTTTTTTTTTTTTATCATAGAAGTCTTTCACTTGCCTGGTGTTGAGTTGCCCCAACATAGTCTATATTATTTGAGGCTATTGTCAAGACCATTATTTTCCTGATTTCTTTTACGGTCCATTTGTCATTTGTCTATAGAAATGCTACTAATAGTTGTGAGTTAGTTTTGTATCCACCTACTTTGCTAAAAGTTTCTATCAGTTGGAGGAGGTTCCTTATGGCATTTTAAATGTCACTTATACATAATATCATATTATCTTCAAATAAAAATACTTTGAATTCTGCTTTCCAATTTTTATCATCTTTATATTCTTCAGTTGTCTTGTTGATCTAGATTCAAGTACTATGCTAAATAGGTGTGGAGAGAATGTTATTTCTAGTGAGAGACTGAAAGGGAGTGAATTTAGGTGGGAAGGGATAGAGAGCAGCTAAGAGGAGTAGAAGGAGGAGAAACTAATCAGGATATATTGAATCTATCTTCAATAAAAAGAAATATATATATATATATAATTCTGAATAATAAAAACTGCTATATGTGTCATCAACCCCAATCTCATTGTTTTCTACATAACCATAGTAACAAAAACAGCATGGTACTGACATAAAAGAAAACACTTTATTTAGTGGAATAGAATTGAAGACCCACACACCTACACCAACCTGCTTTTGATAAATAGGCCAGAAAAACACACTGGGAAAAAATACCATCTTCAACAAATAGTCAAACTGGATGATTGCATGTAGAAGAATTCAAATAGAACAATACTTATCACCCTGCACATAACTCAACTCGAAATGATTAAAAGACCTCAATATGAAACCCAATATGCTGAACTTCATTCAAGAGAAATTGGGAAATAGTTATATTCAGGATTGTTTTAACTATCTCTCTCTCTCTCTCTCTCTCTCTCTCTCTCTCTCTCTCTCTCTCTCTCTCTGTATACATATTTCAAAATGAAGCTGAAAATTATCTTTCCAAGTTCAGTGAATATTGTGTTGGAATTTTGATGTGGAGTTACATTAAATCTGTAGAATTTTTGGTTCAATGGCTTTTTTTCCTACATTAACCCTATGGATTCACAAGCATGGGAGTCTTTTCATCTTCTGATATATTCCTCCAATGATTTCTTCAATGTCTTAAAGATTTAAGCATATAAGTATTTCATTGTTTCGTTAGAATTACCCAAGATACTACTTTTTAGGGCTAGTATGACAGATTTGGCTTCGCCAAATTTTTTTCTAATTCAATTTTCAATTGAATATTAGAAAAGTTATTAATTTGTGCATATTATTTTGTATTTCACTGTTTCACTGAAGCTATTTATCAGCTGTAGAGGTCTCCTGGTGTGGGATGTTTTTATGTATATGTTTTGTTTTTACTGGTTAATGAATAAAAAGCTGATTTGGCCTGTGATAGGGTAGAATAGAGCTAGCAGGGAAAACTGAACTGAAGGCTGGGAGGAAGAAGGCAAAATAAGGGAGACACCGTGTAGCCACCAGAGGGGAAAAACATAAATCACCAGCTAGAGCCTTGCCAGTAATCCACAAGACTAATGGTAAAATATAAAATAATAGAAACAGGTTAATTTAAGAGATAAGACTGAGCAAGAAATATGCATAATCAAATCTGCCAAACAGTGTTGTAATTAATACAGTTTCTGTGTGGTTATTTTCAAGTCTGGGTGGCCAGGAATGAATGATCAGTCTCCTACAATAGATTGGCACAGCAACATGGGTACCTACATCCACACAAAAACCTGAAAAAGCTTGAAAAGGAATTCTAGAAAGTTAAGCATGGCTTAATGCTGTGGTTACTTTAAGAGAGGTTTTCCTGATTCAGCAGTAGCCAAAAAACATGCACAGTTTCAAAACTGTTACTTCCTAGCATTGTGCTGCCATCAGGAACTCTGGCTTTTTCAGGAGACCAGCATTTAAATGGTGTTTGTGAGCAACATGTTACAAACTGCTTATTGGTGCAACATAAACCCACTGCATATTTGAAACTGGGGAGGTGCACGTGACTTGCAGAGGCAGTGAACATGCATCCACTATGTTGGACTGGACAGAAACAAAAGGCAAAGCAGCCTTACTCCTAGTCAGACCACAGCTTAGCATTTTAAGATGTACTCCTAGAAAGAAAAGGATTTCAAATACACAATAGGACAGATCCAAACATAAGAGACTTCTAAATGAGACAGTGTGTTTAAAAAAATGTATGTAGTCTTGGGAGAAAGAAGAAAATGAGTAAAGAAAGAGTAAATATAATATAAAAGAGTGAGGAGTAAAAATAATAAAATAAATATTAAACTTGTAGAAAAAATAGATTAAGAAAAATGAGCCATGGAAAGATGGAATATATATAGAGATGTATATTATTATGTTTTCTTTGAATATATATTTTTTTTAATTCAGAGAGACATTTGATTTTGGGGACTGCTAAGCTAAATCAACATATACATATTTTAAATGTATTTTGATTCTATAATTTGGGTCTAAGAATTTGTGGCTTTGAAAAAGAGGTTCTGCTTTTGTTACACAAAAGATGAGTATCTGTAGATTAATTCCAAACTAATTTGGTTTGATGAACCAATACCTCCAGAAAGGTCACCATCAGCACCCCCAAAATTTTTTCCAACAAAAATCAGGAATAATCTTGGAAAGAACTATGCCCAAATTCTCTAATATTGTTTTTAAATGTTTGTTTACATTTAAAGGGGGATATGCTATAGAGTGAATAATTTGCACTGGTATGGATTGTGGTTTGACACAGCTTTTAGGTCAATTATATGTATATTTCTGCTCTTGATTAATGTATTGTGAGGATACAGTTCAATTAAAATCTAATGTATAATTAAGATATACAGGTTAATAGAGAGTCATCTATAATAGTCAAACGTATAGTTAGGTTAGTTAGGCTTTCTAGATATACAGAGATATATTTCAGTAAGTGCTCTTAAGTACTGAATCATCTCTCAGGCTTTATTAAGACTTTTAGAAGATTTTAAGACTGTCATAAAACTACTACTGTACGACAGAAATATGACCAATGAACAACATGCAGCAATCTATCCTTCTAGAGAATAATTTGCAGATGACTAAAAATATGTAAAATTTTCAGTACAAATTTTGTGGAAAATGACCAGTAATTGAATAATTCTTTTTGACAATAAATATCTCTAAAGCAAAATATAGCTTAACTACAGAAAACATACAAGGAGAGAGCAGACATGATTCAGAAACCAAAACCATATGAGTCTCAACATTAACAGCAGACTTGAAATGGTATTGTGATCATAATATATCATTCACACCCACTTACCAAAGAAAGATCAGCACAGTACTGTCATCAGTTTAAAGAGGAACACATCTGCAGGGAAAATTATTAGGCAGTTTATGACACAATCTAGTTATAACAGTGGTCATCTTTCTATAGAATATCTATATATTTATGATGGTTTTAGCTATTAGGAAGTTTTTCTACAACTCTAGTTTATATTGTTAATACCACACAATTCCACCGAGAAGCCAGTATTTATTTATATATTTCTTGATTACAATCATTTCTTTGTTACTCACCTCTCTGTCTCTGTGTGTGCCTCTTTCTCTGTGTGTAAAAACCCAGGTTTTGAGGAGTCACAGAACTCATTCTGCCCTTCTACCAAGTGGGTTTCCCATATTAAACTCACATTGCTGGGCTCCGTGGCAAGTACCTTAACCTGCTATAAGTTCTTTGGCCACAATCACTGTTCTTCAATATTTCTTCAATATTACATGGGTCAAAGAAATAAACTGATTTTTAGAAGAGATCATATTGTAAAGGATGATTGCAATACCTATATTTACTTTTATTGAAAATTAAGACATTTAGTATGGGAATGTTATAAATGGTAAAATGTATTTTTTTTGATTTTATTACTTTATAAATAACACCAATAAAAATTTTCACTTCTTCCCCTCCTCCCACTTCTCCCCATTCCCCTGACACCTTCCCCCTCCCCCTCCAGTCCTGAGAGGGCAAGGTATTACCCTGCACTGTGGGAAGTCTAAGGCCCTCCCCTCTACTTCCAGGTTTAGGAAGGCATGCATCCAAATACAATAGGATCCCCAAAAGTCAATACATGCAGTAGAAACAAGTCCCAGTGTCATTATCAATGGCTTCTCAGTCAGCCCCCATTGTCAGTCACATTTAGAGAGTCCAATTTGTTTACATGCTAGTTCAGTCCCAGTCAAGTTGGATTTGGTGAGCTCCCATTAGATGAGGCACACTGCCTCAGTTGGTGGATCAACCCCTCGTGGTCCTGACTTCTTTGGTCATCTTCTCCTTCCTTCTGCTCTTCAACTGGACCTTGGGGACTCAGTCCCGTGCTCTGATCTGGGTCTCTGTCTCTATTTCCATCCAACATCGGTCGGAGGTTCTATGGTAATATTCAAGATATTCATTAGTGTGATTATAAGGCAAGGACAGTTCAGGCACTCTTTCCTCTGCTGCCAAAGGACCTAGTTGGGGACATCCCCATGGACACCTAGGATCACTTCTAGAGCCAAGTCTCTTGCCAACCCTAAAATGGTTCCCTTAATTATCTTTTTCCCTGTTCCCATATCTGCCCTTCTTCCATCTCAATCATCCCACTACCCCAATCACTCCCCAATCCTTCCCTTCTACCTTCTCTGTCTTCCTATCCCCTTCAACCACCCTACCCCACCCCCATGCTCCCAACTTTTGCCCATCGATTTTGTCTGTGTCTTATTTCCAGGAGGATCTATATATGTTTTTTCTTTGGGTTCAGCTTCTTATTTAGCTTCTCTAGGATCACGAACTATAGGCTCAATGTCCTTTGTTTATGGCTAGAATCCATTAATGAGTGAGTACATACTATATTCATCTTTTTGGGTCTGGGTTATCTTACTCAGTATAGTGTTTTCTATTTCCATCCATTTGCATGCAAAATTCAAGATATCCTTGTTTTTTTTTTTTTTTTTTTCCCACTGAGTAGTACTCTAATGTGTATATATTCCACACCTTTATATCCATTCTTCCATTGAGAGGCACCTAAGTTGTTTCTAGGTTCTGGCTATTACAAATAGTACTGTTATGAACATAGTTGAATAAATGCTTTTGTAGTATGATTAAATATCCCTTGGGTATATTCCCAAGAGTGGAATTTCTGGACCCTGAGGTAGGTTGACCCCAGTTTTCCGAGAAACTGCCACACTGATTTCCAAAGTGGTTGTACAATTTTGCATTTCCACCAACAATGGATGAGTGTTTCCCTTACTGTTGAGGTAGGAGCGGCGAGGCTGTATCTCCGGCACCCGGCCGCCCACATGGCAGGCTTATGCCCCGAAATAATTACACGGAAACTGTATTTTTTTAAACACTGCCTGGCCTGGCTAGTTCCAGCCACTTATTGGCTGGCTCTTACATATTGTTCTAACCCATTTCTATTATTCTGTGTAGCCCATAAGGTGGCTTACCAGGGAGAATCTTAACCTGCATCTGTCTGGAGTGGGAGAATCATGGTGACTCCTGATTCAGCTTCTTTCTCCCAGAATTCTCTTCTGTTTACTCCACCCACCTAAGGGTTGGCCTATCAAGGGGCCTAGGCAGTTTCTTTATTAATAAGAAATCACTCCCACATCACCTTACTCCACATCCTTTCCAGCATAGGCTATCATTGGTGTTTTTGATTTTAGCCATTCTGAGAGGTGTAAGATGGTATCTCAAAGTTATTTTGATGCACATTTTTTCTGATTACTAAGGAATTTGAACATGACCTTAATTATCTTTTGGCTATTTGAGCTTGTTCTGTTGAGAATTCTCTGTTCAGTTCAGTACCCCATTTTTAATTGGGTTATTCAAAATTTTAATATCTTGTTTCTTGAGTTCTTTATATATTTTGGAGATCAGGCTTTGGTCTGATGCAGAGTTGGTGAAGATCTTCTCCCATTCTGTAGGTTGCCTTTTTATCTTAATGACAGTGTCCTTTGCTTTACAGGAGCTTCTCAGTTTTAGGAGGTCCCAATTATTAATTGTCTCTTATTGTCTCTGCTACTGGGGTTATACATAGGATGTGGTCTCCTGTGCCCATGTGTTGCAGACTACTTCCCACTTTCTCTTCTATCAGGTTCAGTGTGGACAGTTTTATATTGAGGTCTTTAACCCATTTAGACTTGAGTTTTGTGCATGGTTATAGATATGGTTCTATTTTCATTTTTCTACAGGTTGACATCCAGTTATGCCAGCCCCATTTGATAAAGATGCTTTTTTTCTTCCACTGTATAATTTTAGCTGCCTTGTCGAAAATTAGGTCTTCATAGGTTTGTGGATTTGTCTTTGATTCAATTGGTCCACATATGTGTTTTTATGCTAATACCAAGCTATTTCATTACTGTAGCTCTCTAATAGAGTCTGAAGTCAGGGATGGTAATGCCCCAGAAGTACTTTTATTATGTAGCATTTTTTTGGCTCTCCTGTGGTTTTTTTTTTTTCTTGTTTGTTTTTCTATATAAATTTGATTATTTTTCTCTCAAGGTCTATTAAGAATTTTATTGGGATTGTGGTGGGGATTGTATTGAATCTATAGATTGCCTCTAGTAGAACTGACATTTTTACTATGTTAATCCTCTCAATCCAAGAGCAAGGAAGATCCTTCCATTTTCTGGTATCCTTTTCAATTTCTTTCTTCAAAGACTTAAAGTTCTTGTCAAATAGATCTTTCACTTCCTTGGTTAGTTTTACCCCAATATACTTTATGCTATTTCTAGCTATCAGGAGAAGTGATATTTCTCTTATTTCTCTCTCTGCTTATTTGATTTTTGTGTATAGGAGTGCTACTGATTTTTTTTTTTTTTTTGAGTTGATCTCGTATCCTGTCACATTACTGAAGGTGTTTATCAGCTATAGGAGTTCTTTGGTAGAGTTTTTGGGGTTGCTTATGTACACTATTATATCATCTGCAAATAATGAAAGTTTAACTCCTTCCTTTCCAATTTGAATCCCCTTGATTTCCTTATGTTGTCTTATTGCTATTGCTCAAACCTCAAGCACTATGTTGAAGAGGTATGGAGAGAGTGGACAGCCTTTTCTTGTTCCTGATTTCAGTGGAATGGCTTTAAGTTTCTCTCCATTTAATTTGATGTTAGCTGATATCTTGCTGTATATTGCTTTTATTGTATTTAGGTATTAACGTTGTATCTCTAGTATCTCTAAGACCTTTATCATAAAGGGATGTTGAATTTTGTCAAATGCTTTTTCAGCATCTAATGAAAGGATCATATGTTTTTCATTCTGTTTATTTATATGATGAATTACATCGATATATTTTCATATGTTGAACCAGCCCTGCTTCTCTTGAATGAAGCCTACTTGACTAATGGATAATTTTTTGATGTGTCCTTGGATTCAGTTTGCCAGTATTTTATTGAGAATTTTTGCATCAATGTTCATGAGTGAGATTGGTCTGTAATTCTGTTTCGTAGTTGAGTATTTTTGTGGTTTTGGTGTCAGGGTAACTGAAGCTTCATAAAAAGAGTTTGGCAATGACTCTTCTCTCTCTCTCTCTCTCTCTCTCTCTCTCTCTCTCTCTGTCTCTCTCTCTCTCTTTTTTTTTGCTTCTCTTTCTACTATGTCAAACAATTCAAGGAGTATAGCTATTTGCTCTTCTTGGAAGTTATGGTAGAATTCTGCATTAAAACCATCTGGACCTAGGCTTTTTTGGTTGGGATGTTTTTGATGACAGCTTCTATTTCCTTGCAACTTATAGGTATATTTAAAATGTTCACCTGCTCTCGATTTGATTTCGGTAAATGGTACTTATCTAAAAAATGTCCATTTCTTTTAAATTTTCCAATTTTGTGTCATACAGGCTTTTGTAGTAAGACCTAATGATTTTCTGAATTTCCTCAGTATCTGTGGTTATGTTCCCCCATTTCATTTCTGATCTTGTTAATTTGTGTGTTCCCCCTCTGCCATTTGATTAATTTGGATAGAAATTTGTCAATCTTGTTGATTTTCCCAAAGAACCAGCTCTTTTTGCATTGATTCTTTGGATTGTTTTCTGTGTTTCTATTTTGTTGATTTCAGCCCTCAGTTTGGTTATTTACAGTCTTATACTTTTCCTGGGTAAGTCTACTTCTTTTTTTAGAGCTTTCAGGTATGCTGTTAAGTCTCTAATATGAGCTTTTTCCATTTTCTTTATGTGGGCAGTTAGAGCTATGAACTTTCCTCCTAGCACTGTTTTCATAGTTTCCCATAGGTTTGGGTGTTGAGTCTTTATTTTCATTGAATTCATGAAAGACTTTAATTTCTTTCTTTATTTCTTCCCTGACCCAGGTGTGGTTCTATAGTTGACTGTTCAGTTTCCATAAGTTTGTAGGTTTTCTGGGGCTCGAATTGTTGTTGAATTCTAAATATATTCCATGGTAATCCAATAGTGCACAGGTGGATACTACAATTTCTTTGTATCTATGAATGTTTGCTTTGTTACCAATTATGTGATCAATTTTTGAGAAGGTTCCATGAAATGCTGAGAAGAAGGTATATTCTTCTCTGTTTGGGTGGAATGTTCTTTAGATGTCTGTTAAGTCTATTTGATTCATTACATCTGTTAGTTTTCTTATTTCTCTGTTAGGTTTCTGTCTGGTTGACCTGTCCATTGATGAGAGAGGAATGTTGAAATCTCCTACTACTAATGTGTGTGGTTTGATGTATGCTTTGAGTTCTAGTAATGTTTCTTTTACATATGTGGGTGCTTTTATATTAGGGGTGTAGATATTCAGGATTGAAACTTCAACCTGATCAATTGTTTCTGTTATGAGTATAAAGTATCCTTTTCTATCTCTTCTGCTTGATATTAGCTTGAAATCAATTTTGTTAAATATTAGTATAGCCACACCTGGTTGTTTCTTAGGTTCATTTGATTGGAAAACCTTTTCCCAACCCTTTACTCTGAGGTGGTGTCTGTCTTTGTGGTTGAGGTGTGTTTCTTGTAAATATCAGAATGTTGGTTCCTGTTTTTATATCCATTCTCTTAACCTGTGCTCTTTATCGGTGAATTGAGTCCATTGATATTAAGTTATATTAATGACCAGTGGTTGTTAACTCCAGTTATCTTTCTTTGTTGGTAGTGTTTGTGTGTTTTCCTTCTTTAAGTTGTGCTGGTGGAGGATTGTCAGATGTCAGTTTTATTATGGGTGTTGTTGGTTTTCTTGAGTTGTGGTTTTCCTTCTAGTACTTTCTGTAAGACTGGGTTTGTGGCAACGTATTGTTTAAATCTGTTTTTGTCCTGGAATATCTTGTTTTCTCCATCGATGGTGAATACAAGCTTTGCTGGGCATAGTAGTTGGGGCTTGCATCCATGGTCTCTTAGTGACTGCAGCACATCTATCCAAGACCTTCTGGCTTTCATAGCTTCCATTGAGAAGTGAGGTGTAATTCTGATAAATGTACCTTTATATGTTACTTGACCATTTTCCTTTGCTGCTCTTAATATTCTTTTTTTATTCTGTATGTTTTGTGTTTTGATTATTATAAGGCGAGAGGATTTTTTTTTTTTTTTTTTTTTTTTTTTTTTTTTGCTGTTGTTGTTGACCCAGTCTATTTGGTGTTCTGTAGGCTTCTTGTACCTTTACAGAAATATCCTTCTTTAGGTTGGGAAAGTTTTCTTCTATAATTTTGTGGGCCTTTGAGCTGTAATTCTTCTCCTATTTCCAACCCTATTATTCTTAGGTTTGGTCTTTTCATTGTGTCCTAGATATCCTGGCTGTTTTGTGTTAATAATTTGTTGTATTTACTGTTTTCTTTGATCAGTAAGCATCTGAGATTCTTTCTTCTATCTTTTGTATTCTGTTGGTTGTACTTGTCTCTGTAGTTTCTGTTCATTCACCCAGAATTTCCACATCCAGCCATCCCTCTGTTTGTGTTTTCTTTATTCCCTCCATTTCAGTCTTCAAGTCTTGAACTGTTTCCATTACCTGTTTGATTGCTTTTTTTCTTGGTTTTCTTGGGTATCTTTGGGAGATATATTCATTTCTTCTAACTTTTTGTTTGTCTTCTCATTCATTTATTTAAAGAAGATTTTTACATCCCAATTAAGGATCTTTCTTATTTTCATAATACTACATTTAAAGTCTATTCCTCCAACTTCTTCTGGAATAGGGTGTTCAAGTCTTCCTGTTGTGTGTTCACTGGGTTTTGGTGTTGTCATGTTGCTTTTCAGGTTGTTGGAGAAATTCTTGCATTAGCATCTGCCCATTTCTTCCTTCTAATACAGCCTGTAAAGTCTTAGCATCTTGGTCCAACCTTTGCTGTGACAGACTGTATACTTGGGGGATTTTCTTGGTCTGCCCTTTCTTAGGACCCCTCAGCACTGGAGCTGGCTGTGCTGGTAGATCCGAGGACCCCAAAGATGGAAAGGAGTGCCTTCTGGATGGATCTCCTCAGGGCAGGAACAGTAACTCTTCCTGGGCCAAGGACTTCGCAGACAACAGGGCAGGCTTGGGGTAAGCAGTGCCATGTGGAACAAAGAAGCCCCTGCAGTAGGAGCTGGAGGAGCCCTGTACTCCGTTCCCGGATGGTCCTGCCAGGCTGGCACACACTTACCCCTCTGGATGGATCTACTCAATGCAGGAGAAGGAACTCTTCCTTGCAGACAATAGGGAAGGCTTGGGGGAGGCAGGGTCATGTGGAAAAAGAAGCCTCTGGAGCAGGAGCTGGAGGGGCCATTTACTCTCTTCCAGACCGACCAGCCAGGTGTGCACACACTTAACTCTCTGGATGGATCTCTTCAGTACAGAAACAGGATCCTGTGGAACAAAGAAGCCACTCCCTGTCTAACTCTTTTCAAGGTCTATACATTCTGTCTCAAACTCATCACTTCTTCTTTATTACTGTCACTTACACATACATATGATATATAAATAACTTATTGAGTGCATTTCGTTTTATTCCTCTAGTATTATTCTAGTTTATAGCTGATTACTTGTGATTGAATAAATTATCGGGTATTTTGTTGATGGAGAAGACTAATTCTTCCTCTGTTAGCATTACAGAATTGCTTAATATGACAATTTCATTGAAATATACCACATTATCCCATTAGGAGAGCAAATGCATCACAAAATCAATATAACTGACACTAATTCTCAATTCTGATTTGAACTGAGGACCAAGCTCATTGGAGTAGATGATTGATTTGACTTATAAGGTGCTTTTGGGCCCATTTATCAATAAGCATTGTTATAAGAAACAACACTAAGTTTTTCACCATGTTAGAGAAGCAATGGTACCAGTTTGTATATCAATTATTCAATTTCATTGACTGCTTTAAAGAAACCAAAAATTTAAAATAAGTAATAATCAGTAAATGTTGGCAACAATATGAGAAATTTTTGGGTTATTAATTATTTTTCTGAAAGAAAGAGGCACAGAATTCAAAAATAAAGAAAGCAATTAGTTGTATTCATGCTGAAAAACAACTAATAACAAAAACAAACAAGTAAACAAACCAAGCACCAATATATTTTCCACTGTACAGTTCTTAGTTCACTATTTATTATCCTAACCTAGAAACACTGAAGACATTGGCCACTCTGTGACCCAGCCAGAGGCATGATCCCTTACATGCTGGAACCTCAGGCAGGGCTGACCCTCACAACTGAGATAATGATATTTATATTGTTGCTTGAGAACTCTGTGAGACTGACCAAGTGAATATCATCAACCCTCACATGAACTGTCTTTGCAGACATGACTTGTTTTGTGTGTTTTATATCTTTTCTGAGAAACCAATGTAGTTAAGGGTCAAGCACTCTAAACAACAGTTTCTTGCATTCTTGTGGGTTTCAAATTTTGATGCATGCAATCCTTTCTACTATGTTTGTAGTCAGAAATGACTATATAAATATTAGAGGGCAAAAGATTTGCAATTAACACCATAATTGTAGAATTATTGTGTCTATTTTGGCAAATATGACTTAACACTCATGTTGTTATTAATATGTCCCACAGTGAATATAGGTTGTGTAATTTTACCTGGGGTAAATTTGAACAAGCACCTATTCTTCTCAAATATAAAATACATGGCAGACCACATAGATGACTCCACCCAGGTCTAGCAAGAGTTCATTGGGTGAACTTTCACAGAGGTTTGGGTGACTTGAAATCAACTGCATCACTAAAACATCTACCCTAGCACTGATGAATACTCATGATATCTATATCTGTATTCCTCTGAATCACCTAGTCATATTCTCCAGCTGAAGCCACCTCCATTAAACAACTGGTCACTAAATCTATAATTTTGAAGAGGAGTCTTGGGAATCTTGCAACTTTCTCTGCTTTGTAAGTTTCATAATCATTGAATGTATGTACCTCCTTTCCAGGACAGAATGTTTCAAGTCAGTGTAGAAAGTACATAACAGGATGCTATATCAGAAGTACTGAGGGCCCTTATCACTGGCCTGAGAGCAATTGACAATAATTATGTGTTTCTCATGAACTTCAGGTTACAAACCTTAGAGAAGGAAAGATGCTATCAAGTCCAGCATCATTCCTCAACTTAGCAAGCTGATTAATAAGTTTTCCTGCTACAGCAACACACACACACACACACACACACACACACACACACACCAAAATAAGAAGGACCCATGAGAGATGGATGGACGTGAGTGTGTATTCATATTTCATAAAAAATTCTTCTCTTCAAATATGTCTTAAAAATATGGGTAATGTGACTGATTAAGGTAAAAAACAGAAAGTCCATTCTCACAATTCAACTTCTATATTACACTCACAAACATTCCTGCACTATTCAAAAGCTATTTTTACCTTTTATTAATTTTCTCTAAAAAATTCATACATCTATGAATCTCGTTCAGACTATTGTCACCCCTTTCCAATCATTTCATCTCCCACATTCATTCAAGTCCTTTTATCCAGTTATATTTTCATTTGTTTTGTTTCAAAAGTTCCTGAGATTAACAAGAGTCATCTGAGTACATTGGAGCTTGATGTCTCATTGGTGAATACACAACTGAAGACAATGTTTATCTTCCCCCAGAATCCATTAGTATCCAATAATTCAACAAAACCGGTAGAAATCAATGATGTTCTTCCAATCATGGTTGATGATAGATCCAGTCTTTCCTAAAACTTGCTGGCAGGCACTGCTTCCATGCATATCTTATTTCCTTGGATGTGTCATTGAGAGAAGGCAACATTTCACAGCCTTTCTATCGAGCTCTCATCTCTTATATTCTCTTCAGCCCCTTCTTCCATAGTGATTGCAGAGCCTCAGAAGTGGTGATTTGCATGAACTCTGTCTGGCTGAGCATTCAACTATCACTTCTTCTCAAAACTATGAGCAGCCATATATTTCTGTCTTTATTGTTATTAATTGAAAAGAGACATTGATTAAAGGTTAGAGTAGCATTGGGTCTCTAGGAAAGGAAGTTGAGAGTGTAGAGGGGACTGGGAGTAGTGAAGGGAGGCTGGGGTCAGGGTGTATTGTACAAAAGGGCAATAAACTACATTAAAATAAGTATTGTTGCAATATAAGTCACTGTGTGATTTTCCTTGTTGATAGTGGATTTTACATTTCTCCTTTATTTGATTGGTCAGTTTACTTGATCTGGCAATTGTTTTTCTTGTTTGATTAATTTATTTTTTTATCTCACTTATTCTCTAGTTTCATCTTTTCATCTTCAGTTTTCATCATGAACTTTGTATGAAGTATCTTCTCCTCTTCTATATAAAGCCATCATAAGTAGAATCAAGAGGTCACTTCCTGTAGTGCTCTCTCCTTTATTGAAAAGGTGGAAGAGGCTTTTTTATTTTAAACCTTTTATTCATTTTATGTACCAAACACAGTTCCCTCTCTGTTCCCTCTTCCTCCTGATCCTTCCCATTCACTCCTCAGAGAGGGTAAAGACTCCCATGGGGAGTCAACTAAGCCTATCATTTTGAGTTGAGGAAGTACCAAGGCCCTTTCCCTTGCCTCAGGGTTGAGGCCCTCCATATATACTCTGCACTGATTCCAGGGGAGCCTGCATGGGACCAAACTAGGCCCTCTGAATGTGGATGATACTTGTATGACTTGGTCTGTTTGTGGGACTCTTGGCAGTGGGACCAGGATTTATCCCTGGTGCATGAACTGGCACTGTGGAGCAAGTGGATTTTTAATAAATATCCTCTAGAATTCTTAAGAAATAATGTACACAAGCAGGGTTATCTGTAAGGTATATTTTTCAACTTAGACTATCTTTCCCTGTAAAAAGGTTAACTATGAAGCTTTATCTGACAGAGTAAAAAGAAAATTAATGTAAATATATTTCCCACCCTACACCAAGGAAACTTCACTTTACAACAGATTGAGACCATTACAGAAAACCACAGCCAATAAAACTGCAGAGATGTGGTGCCCAGTCCCAACACAGCTCCTGTACCAAAAGCTCAGAGATCATTGTGAAGGAATGGTGGTGGTGAGACTGTATCTCCTAGAAATATCAGAAGCTACACAAATAACATCTCATAAAGATAACTGCCTAAATATGAGCCTAACACAAAGATGTTAGTCATTAATATGTATAGGAGAAATCTCAGGAGGTTACAACTCTATCCAAAGAACTGTAGGCAACTAAGGAATACTGACAACCAGTGATTGAATGAGAATGCGCTCCCATAGACTCCATTATTTGAATGTTTGATCTCCATTTGGTGGAACTGTATTTGGAAAAGTTTAGGAAGTGTGGCCTTATTGTAGGAGGTATAATTCTCCTGTCAGTCCTAGTCTCTCTCTCTCTCTCTCTCTCTCTCTTTCTCTCTCCC
>NW_026068011.1:1533463-1537160 GCF_014885135.2 Alexandromys fortis
TATATACTCCTGCTTGTCAACAAGATGTAAGGTCTCACCTATTAATCCAACCCATGCCGGCTGACACATTCTCTGCATCATGGTCTTGGAATCATTCTCTGAAACTGTAAGCAAGTTCACAATTAAAGGCTTCTTTATATATGTTGCCATAGTCTTGGTGTCTCTTGACAGCAATAAAAAAATAACTAAGACAGCAGATAAATCAATAAATAATTAAGGGGGAAAGGCCATGAATTTGAAAAAGAGCAAGGAAGGGAGGTAGGGTTGGAAGGAGGAAAGAAAGGGTATGGGGAATGTTTGAATTATATTCTCAAAACTTAACGAAATAAATTTGAAAATTGGAAGGTATTCTCTTTCTTTGTCTCTCTGTCTCTCTCTTCTCTCTCTGTCTCTGTCTCTGTCTCTGTCTCTGTCTCTGTCTCTCTCTGTCTCTCTCTCTCTCTCTCTCTCTCTCTCTTTCTCTCTCTCTGTCTCTCTCTCCCTGTATGTATGCATGTATGTAGTAGTGTGCGTTTTCCATTATATTTGTGTGAGGACCACTTTTGTTACTCCATTCTGTCTTTTCATCTGGCCCAGCCAAGGGCCCTCTTGTATTTGCTGGGCTATGTATTCTGAGTTAGCTCTGAGGAAATGCTAAGGACTATTTTCCTGTCTCCAGCTCCCACAAAATGATGATGCCATTTTCATAATTAAACAATTATTCTTAAATATCATGCATAACAATAAAGTTGAATGATACTAAAAAGAGGAATAGTTACAGATGAAGAGAGCTAGCTAATGGATGACTCTGGATGGAATAAAATAACAGAAACATATGAATATGAAGTATCGTCAGTGATCCCAGCCATGTGGGTGCAGATGTCTGATTCCAGTACTCTCAGAGGCAGAGACAGAGGCAGGGGGAGAGGCAGGGGCAGAAGCAGAGGCAGGAGAGTCTCTGTGAAATTGAGAACAGTCCGTGTTCTACATAATGAAACCCTCCTGCAGGGACAAAAAACAAAGTGTAATTTGTTGGGAATAAGTAATCAAGTTTTCTACTGATATATTATGAAATATTCAATATTAAACATTAAAATATTTAATATTTCTGTTAATTAAAAATGACTTTTAATTTAAAATTAAATATTAATATTTATAATTATAATTTAATATATGTATGAAAGGTTTTAATATGAAACATGATTAGTATTAAACTGATAAAGTTTATTGAGGTTTCAAGTGAAAGCAAATAAACAACAAACACATTTAGCAATAATTGTATATGAAAACAGCAACAAATAACTTTTTTTTTTTTTTGGTTTTTCAAGACAGGGTTCTCTGTAGCTTTGGGAACTGGCATGGAACTAACTCTGTAGACTAGTCTGGCTTTGAACTCACAGAATTATGCCTGCCTCTGCTTCCTGAGTGCTGGGAATAAAAGCGTGCCTCACCACTGCCCAAAAAGCAACAAATAATTTTTAAATTAGCCCTTATAAACCCAAAAGGCAGAGAAAAACATATGTATATTTTAAACATATTGCAAAAACAGTTCTGAGACAATCAGTAGTTCACCCAAAAAGACCTGTTTTGTGGAAACAGGAAAGGGAGATATAAAATTAAAATTTGAAAAAGAGATGATGATGAAGATAATATCTAAGAGAACGGAAAATGAAGATGTCCTTCTACTGTTTTAGAACTGATTAAATTTACTAATAATCATGGAAAAAGAGATTAATAAATCATGAGATGCCGGTTCATACTCTCATCATGCACATAAAATAAAACAACACTGATTGACATCATGTAGTTTGGGTGATAACCAACCTTACAAGTTGCATCTGAGAATCTATTTCCTACATGGAAGGATGATTTTGAATGTGCATCCATTCATAATTATGTAATCAACCTTCACTTCAATAAATTTGTACATATTTGGAGAAGTTCTTGTGATGATTGCCAATGGCAGTTGATTCTCATTTATCGGATATTTTGTCTTTTTAGGAGGAGGAATTGAAGTTAATGGCTGCTGAAGAAGGAGTCATTCTTCTTTGAGGGCTTGACCACTTTAGGATGCTTGTGCCCCAGTGGATGACCATACACTCCTTCCCATACAGGCAACACTAATAGGATTCCAAGGTTAGTAATGATGACTTTAAAACAATGTGATGTTGAAAGTTAGATGGATTGCTCAGCCCAAGGGAAACTGGGAGGAGATAGCGGTTCAAGACCAATACATGTTGGATAAATATATGACATTTTCAAAGAATAAACTTTATTTTTTCTAAATAAAATAAATTTTTTTTAAAAAGTTCATTAAGCCTCTTTCTTCCCTCTCTTTTTTTCTTCAGTGTAAAAGGAGGATGTTCCTCTCTCTACAGCAGCAAGGTCTCTATAAGCAGAGGTCCCTCACCAGACACAGGATCTTCTTAGAGATAATGCAACTTCCAGTTACTCATGCTTTAGAAATTTAGGAGAGAAACCTTTGTTCTTCCCAAAAGATCCTATGTAAAATTTTAAAATTAATCATACTAACTCACTGAACTAATTCAAGTGAATCATATTATTTATATCAAGTTTTCTTTCCTGTGTAATAGTTATTGAATCAAAAACATTAGGTAGTGATAAATTTATAAGAGCTTTTTTATGCAACATTTTGCAGTGCTGAATTGAGGAAAAATGCATCATTGAACAAAGAATTCAAGAGACGAAATCTTACTCGTACTCTGAAGTGATATAAATCTTTGAAAAGATATGTGCATATATTAGATGACTTAAGTGGTGCTCTTGAACTAATTTTAAGTTAGGAAAACAACTGTGTATTTCTTAAAGACTGTTATTTAAATCACTCAAAGTTTAAGTGTCTCAAAAATATAATAATTATTTATTTTTGATGATAATTATTTTGATTAAATTTTGTCACTGTTATAATTTTGTCACTGTTATAATTTTGTCACTTTGTATGTTCAAAGAACTCTGCTGCACTTTTAATTTTAAACACATGGTTTAAAACATTTCAAATTGGGAAAGCCTAAAAATTACCTCTGAAAATTGTACTTGTTATTGTGAATTACTTCATCTGGAATATTTAACTTTGTACAATAAAGGATCAAATTTGCATGGCGATATTTTACCTTGGTCTATTCCAAAGATTGATCAATGTTATGTGAGTGTTTTATATGTCCTCAAGTTATTAATTAATGGCGATTCCTCATTTGTGTTATGTTGTTGTCACTTTCCCCAAGCTTAATCTATGTATATAATAAAGGAAAATCTATGTTTAACTTATCAGTTCATGTATGAAATATGTTTAAAACAAAACCATTTGATAAATTAAAATGTGTAACACATCAGTTTATAAAATACATGTACCATAAGATAAAATTAATATATTATTTTAAATAATTTATTTTCCATATATCTCTGTGAAGTTTCTCTTATAGATTTAATATATTGATCATACTCTATTAGGAAGATCAATTTACTAGAATTTGGCCAGACACTCTTAGTTGCATTCTGAAATTTTGTTTTCCTCAATAAGATGAATTATCAACCTTAAATCCAATATGATTTCCAGTCAATAAATAATTGTAATTTAAGAATGGCTATCCTTTTTTCTCCCCGGCAATTTGTTATTATCCTCTTGGCTAAGATATGTAGACAAAATTGCCGGGGAGAAAATTGAGACCTTGGGGGTGGGGTGGGTTGGGGATAAGGGGGG
>NW_026068011.1:1537765-1550669 GCF_014885135.2 Alexandromys fortis
ATGGACGGAGAGGGGAGGTCCTTGGACTTTCCACAGGGCAGGGAACCATGACTGCTCTTTGGATTGGAGAGGGAGGGGGAGAGGAGTGGGGGGAGGGGGAGAAGAGTGGGGGGAGGAGGAGGGAAATGGGAGGCTGGGAGGAGGCGGAAACTTTTTTTTTTTTCCCATTCTCAATAAAATAAAAAAAAAAAAAAGAAAAAAAAGAATGGCTATCCTGCAATAAACTGTAAACACAATTTTATTTTAGGAAGTACGGCTATCACCTTAACACTCTCAGTGGCAGGACAACATGAGTGCGTTTAGCACCACCATTGCCCCTTAGTTGTTTTAAAATGTAAAATCTTCATTCGGCTTCTATATAAATGTGTGGTTTACCTGAATGTGGGTTTTTTGCCCTGCATGCTTGCATTTCTGGTTCTCATAAATGCCAGAAGAGGGCAGCAGATTCCCATGAACTGGAGTTGGTGATGGATGTTAGTGATGGGAATTGTCTCGGGCCATCTCTTCATTCATATTTTAAATTTAAAGTTATTTTGGTGCAAACAGTAAATATTTCTTATAGTTTCATTATCTCTTCGGAAACAGCAGTCTTTTACTGTGGTAAGGATTAAGAGTTTAGTTGATGGATTTTCATTGTTTCCACATTTAATTCCTTCCAGTTTTCCAGGTTCATTCTGAGTTCTGGAGAGCACCATATTCAGACTTTTAACTTAAGGCAAATCAATAGTAAAGATATAGAGTTGAGAAAACATATGTCCTCATCTAATGTTAGTGACATTAATAGAAAATAGCACTTCTATAAACATGATTAAATATCATTTGTTATAAAAGTGATTTTATTTCATTTCTACTGGGAACACCCCTTAGGATCACTTTTTCTGCCAAAGGAAGATTTTTGGCTTACACTTTGAATGTGAATTAATGATATTACTGCAAACCATGAATTGATTAGCATCCCACCTTTCTTCCGGGGATCCAGCTTTACTATATCTATTCTCTAACACTAGCTCTTCTTGTGTTCTCATACAAACCTTTATGTTGAAGGGGCATCTTTAATTTCATTTGTCCTTCTAGTGCTAGCACTCAGAGTCAAAGAATGTTTTACTATATCTGAAGAATTTATTCACAAAAATCAGTGTGCCTTTTACTTCTTAATAAATTTTAGATCATGTAATAAGATCACAGTCTATCTTAAACTCGCAAGAAAATTTGAGTTGAAAACATTAGCTGTCAAAATATTGTTTCTTTTCCCCTTGCTTAAGTGGCATTTGACAGTTGATCATTTGTTGTTTCTTCAAATATTGTATATTCACTTATTGTTAGCACCATGTTTTGGTTTGATGGTTTTGTTTTCAGTTTTCTAGGTTACTCTTTTGCTTTTATGAACTTTAAATATTTGGGTGCTGTTTAGTCTTCCGAAGTCCTCTCTCCCTGTATGCATGTTTTAAGTGCAATTTTATTTATTATGATGGTACACATGTGTAAGCAGGCACACAATGCAACTCTTTGCAAGGGAAGTCAGAAGACAACTTGTTGGAGATGATTCTCTTTTTCTACTACAAGTTCCAGTATTAAAACAGAAGAATTAGTCTTAAGCATCTTTTTTTTAAAATAATTTTCAGTTTCACTCTTTTAATTTGATGCCATCCTCAAAGTTCTAACTAAAGCAATTAGGCAGGTCAAATTTTGCATCTAGGATTTTTGTTTAATTTTTATTTTGTATTTTATTTTTTAAACAATCCTTTTTTTTTTTTTTATTTTGCAAACTAGTCCAAGTTCCCTCAACCTCCCCTACTCCTTTTGCCGTCACCTTTCCTCCACCCAACCCACTCCATACATTCCACAGAGAGAGTGAGGCCTCCCATGGGAAGTCAATAAAATCTGTTACATCACTTGAGGTAGAACCAAGTTCCTCCTCCCTATATCTTGACCAAGCAAGATTTCCCTCCATAGAGAATGGGCTCCAAAAAGCCAGTTCATACACTAGGGATAAATACTGGTTCCAAAGCCAAAAACTACCTAAGTCACACGACTGTCACCAACATTCAGAGGGCATTTTTTGGTCCTATGCAGGTTTACCAACTGTCAAACCTGAGTCAGTGAGCTCTCACTAGCTCTAGCCAGCTGCTTCTATCAGTTACCCTATCATGGTTTTGACTGTTTGCTCATATTATAGCTCCTCCCTCTCCACGACAAGACTATGGGAGCTTGTCCCAGTGCTTAGATGTGGATCTGTGCATGTGCTTCTGTCAGTTACTAGATGAAGGTTCTATGGTGACAATTAAGGTAGTCCTCAATCTGCTCACAGGGGAAGGGCAGTTCAGGAACCCTCTCCACTATTGCTTAGGTTCTTAGCTGTGGTCATGCTTGTGCATTCCTGAGGATTTTCCTAGATCCAGGTTTCTCATTGATCCCATAATGGTATGCTGTATCAAGATATCTCTTGTCTTGATCTCTCTCTGTCCTCCCCCCAGCTTGATCTTCCATATCCTTCATGTTCTCCTGCACCCTTTCCTTCTCTCCTCTTCCACCCAACATTCCCAATTTACTCAGGATATCTTGTCTATTTCCCCTTCCCAGGGAGATCCCTATATGCCTCTGTGAACTCTAGGTTGGTTATCCTTTGATCTATGTTTAATATCCACTTATGAGCAAGTACATATCATGGTTGTCTTTGTGAGTCTGGGTTACCTCACTCATCATTTTTTTTAAGTTCTATCCAATTGCCTGCATATTTCAAGATGTTGTTGTTTTTTCACTGCCGAGTAATACTTCATTGTGTACCACATTTTCTTTATCCAATTTTTAGTTGCAGAGCATCTAGGTTGTCTCCAGGTTCTGGCTATTAAATGCTGCTATGAACATAGTTGTTTAAATGTCCTTGTGGTATGAGTGTGCATCTTTTGTGTGTATGACCAAAATTAGTATTGCTGTGTCTGTATTCACATGTTTCTGAGAAACTGTCATATTGATTTCCAGGCTCTCTTGTTCTTATGACCTTGAGGCCAGATGTTCCACCCACCAAAGGCAGCAGTGAGGTGGGGGGCATTTGCCATGCCCAATCCACCATATGACAGATGATGGTTAGGGTTCTAATCTACAAAACACTATTCTGGGGCCAGTTCAACCACACCCCCTGTCAGTAGGGACAGCTCTATGGCTGCTGCTGTCCCTGGTGGTCCTCCTGTGGTACTGGCATCTCCAAATGCTGGGGTGTTCTGCAGCACGTGGACTGTACTTTTATCAGAAGGATCTCCTGGTCTCTCTTTTTGGTGTCAAGCTTCAATTTCACTGCATGACCCACTTAATTCTGGGCCTTCAACCACTACTGAAGATGCATATTCACCAATGGTCTCTGCTGCCCTCTCAAAGTGCCAAGCCACAGTTGTTTCTATGATCTCTTTATGCCTTCAAAAAGAGTATCAGTGGGTGACTCTTACATCATCACGTTTGGTTGCCAACGAGAAGTATAATCTTGGTTAACTCTGGAACACAGTTTCTGTATGCTACCTCTTAGTACACATTTTCCAGATTTCACCTCAGTGATACTGGTCCCTTCTTAATCACCACGGATTTCTCAACTTTAGCTCGCCAGCATCAATTGTCACAGTAAACAAAAATTTCACATCATGGTATCGACTCTTCGGTGCCAACTGACCAGAACAACAGAATCTTAATTCAAAATAACAAGTGACCCTAATAGAGTCTTTATACTTCCCTCTGAAACGTTACATGCCAGGTGTCACTCCTTCAAGCTTCCACAGAATAGTTCATTGTGTTCTCAACACTCAATGGCATTTCTAGTCCAAGGTTCCAATGTCCTCCAGAATCCATCCAAAAACAGTTCAGGTCTGTGCCCCAAATACCATGCTATCCTGATACAAATTTCTCTCATACTCAGGGTGACTATTACTGTGGTAAAAAATATCAAGACAAAAGTAACTTGGGGAGGAACAGATATATTTGGCTTATTCTTCCACATTATAGTTCTTAAGCAAAAAAAAAAAAAAAAAAAAAAAAAAGAGAGAGAGAGAGAGAGAGAGAGAGAGAGAGATGACAGGAATTCAAACAGTCCAGGAACCTGGAATTGGAGTTGCAGAAGTAATGGAAAAGTAATGCTTTTTGGCTTTCTTCTCAGGGCATTTTCAGCCTTTGTTAGAAGCCAGGACCACCAGTACAGGAGTGGATCCATCGACAATGGGCTGGGCCTTCTAATACCAATCACTAATTAAGAGAGTGCCCCAAGGGCTTGCCCACAGTTGGAACTTATGGAGACATTTTCTCAACTCAGGATTCCCTTTCTCAGATAACTCTTGTCTCAGTTGATACAAATTGATTTAGCCTGGCTCAAACTACTTTCTAGATATTTTGGTTTCTATTTTGTATTGATTACAAATTTGTGTCCATTTTCTTAAAATTTTATGAATTCCAGATCCTGGTTATAGTAATTTTCCATATTGGTGGTTGGTTTTGTTTGTTTAACTAGTGAAGATGACTGTAAGAAGCTTCACTTTTTTTTATTTACTTGCTAATCTGCTGTGAGTGAAACTTTCCTTGGGCACTGCTTCTTAGCTAAAACTTTTTCTACTCCATGGAATAAGGATGATAAAATAAAATCATGTTTAGGTGCCCTTGATATTCATTTGTAAAGTACATTCAGCTAAAGTAAATTTTAGTTCTGATAGGATTAAACAATTTTCTGATAGAATAAACATGGGTTTAGTTTATAATTTCTATCCATTTAAACTTTAATCTCTGGAAACATCAAATATAAAATTTGTAGCCTTAAAAATACAACCTATTAATTCTATATCACTAAAATTATTTTATGAAAATAATAACTAATTTATATGAAGTATGAATTACTCTGTGGAGAAAGTCTACAAACAAAGACTTGAAAACTGTGAAATTACACTTTTAGTTTTAAACTGCATATCCAACTCTTCAGAACACTCTGGCATTAGGTAGATTGTTAACTCCTGCTTTAGCAAATTTTATTCTAGACTTAACAAATGACTATAATATCTTCAAGCAAATAAATTTGTGGTGAACATAAAATGTAATTGGCAAATCTTAAGAGCTAAAATTATGACATATACAAAAACTTGGGATGATCTGGAAAGATGATTCACCCCTTAGAAGCATGAAATGCTCTTCTAGACGCTAAAAATTCAACTCAAAACTCCATGGCAGACAGGTCAAAGCTGCCTGTAGGTCCAGCTACAGTTGTTCCAGCCCCCTTTGTGGCCACCACAGACAGAGTAATTATATGCACAAGTATGCAGAAATAAATGCAATTAAAATTTTAAAAGTAAAATCTTGTACAAAGAAGTTTAAAAGTTTAGAAGAAAATACTAAAATTTATATATTGTGCTCAGTAAAGGTACTAGTCAGCAAACATTGAAGATTATACCTGTGTATATGACAGTCAGATATTGTTGCACTGTTCAGGCGAAATTAGAGCTGTACCTGCTGGGAAGTATTATAGTCACAGCTGGAAGTCTGGGATACCTGGAAATGTACATGCAGTGAAGAATATCACAAAATCCTCACACTGGCACATTCTTAAATATTTATGGAAGCAAGCACATAATCCTGCAAATAAGCATGGCTGTTGCTTGCCACAGAGCATGAGACAGATATGTACTAAAGCATTCATTAAAATAACTTAACTTTCCCCCTTCCCTCTTCAGTGGGAAGCCTTGCCTGAAACAGATGAAGAAATGAGCACAACGGAGTCATTTAATAATTGATAAGGCAGGAAAGCAGTTGTAAGTGATGGATGTGTACTGTACTCTCATAGAAATAAAAATTAAAGTTAGTTTTTTTTTCAAGTCATCTGCAATATGCAATACATTTGTGTGAATGCTGTACTATGTTTCTGACTAATATTAACAGCAACAGAATACAGAAACAGCATAGGATTTAGTTTTTACCTTTTTTTTCAAAATTTTAATTATATATTTGAATGTTTTATTTCTTTTTAATATTTGATATGTCTATGAGCTCTTTATTTATTTCTTTAGAAATGGGATTAAATTCAAGGCTCAGCCTTGTGAGTCCTGGGAGTACAGGCATATATTACACTTTTCCATGCATAACCCTTTTACAATTTTCCTACTACTTTTGCCCTAATTTCAGGATCTTCTAAGTATTGTAGTTTATAACACAGCAAATAACCTACTCATTAATTTCCTAGGTTTTATAAACTAAGATGACACTGATGTGTCATTGCTTCTTGCCCAGGTACATATAATTGGATTATGGTCAGGAGCACCTCCTCATAGGAACAGCTCCTCATCACTTCTCAGAATGATGATGGAGAGGTCGGGGATAGAGTGCTGGTTATCCCATGCCATTCATTCTAATTATTTGCAACAGAAATGACATTTCGTGTGGACAAGAATAACCCTCTTTGCTTGCAATAGGGCTGTGAATAAATTTATGCTCATATTAGATCTTTTTTTCAAGTTGTTAAGTCATTGATCTATCACCATACGTAATTGTATAGAAATATCCACAGAAGGAAAAAAATGTGAATCTTCTTATATCTTATTATCCCAGCCTAAACCAAACTGGAATTTTCCTTTTATAATTGTTTTTATTGAGCTTTACATTTTTCTCTGTTCCCTTCACTTCCTCCTCTGTCCATTTCTACCCCTTCCAAAAAATCATGCACTCAACTGTTCTGGCCATGGCATATCAAATCTATGAGGGTAGGTGGGCAGAAGAATGAGTAGATTTATTGGAATCCATGCAGATAGTGGAATATAACATTCATAATTTGTGTTAAAGAAATCAAGCCCTTGAAGCTGGCTTGTTTGGGGGCGTGCTTTTAATTCCAGCATTTAGGAGGTGCAAGCAGGAGGATCTCTGTCAGTCTGAGGTCAACCTGACCTCCAAGAGCTAGTTCTTGGACAGGCTCCAAAGCTATAGAGAAACCCTGTCTCAAAAAACAAACAAACAAAAAAATCAAGCCCTTGAATAGATTTTTATGCAGAGTGAGAGGTATGGGTTGATTTTAATCATCTTTATATGGTGGTCAGCTATTCAAAACACCCTGGGATGAGGAAGTTGTGTTTATTCAACTTAAGTTTATATACCTTTGTGGTAAATTACTTGAGTACGTACCTACTTATTTCTCTGTTCACTGTTCTGCTTCATTAATCCATACTTATATTTATGCCAACACTATGCTGTTTGTGTGACTAAAGATTTAGACTATCTCTTCAATTTTATATTGTTCAATTTTTATATTTAATTTTTTATATCATGAACAATGTGTGGGGTTGAACAGATGGCTCACCAGAAACAGCTCTGAGACTGGACAAAACATTATAAATCTTGTTGGTTACAGAGTCTATAAGACTTAATATCACATGCCACCTTTTCTTATGTCATGGACAGAAGTTTGTTTATATAGTCCAAAAAACATATAAAGTTGACAGATGTCTTTTAGATGCTAAAAGATAAAACAAAAAAGATCAAATTTTGGCTGGCTTGCATATGATGCAAGTCCATACTTGCATTACTGCTGATATCTAAGTTTTTGAAAGTTTGTGTATTTTCAGAGTAAATGGACCACTGAAAATGAGTGGCCCGGGTGCACCAGCCTTTTAGAGTGCCTCTGTTGAAATCTTCTCAGAATTCTAAATTTAGACCAACTTCAAGGCCTCTAGCTGAGATGGTCCAACCTCAAAGAGTGTTCTAGCCAGGACTTCAGATAAACCCTGTACCTTCCTATTACACAGAGTGTACAAATGTTATAGCTAGTTTTCTTAGGACTTGACCATTTTCTGTAAGTTTTCAGGGTGCCTTGGAGATACCTTCACACCCAGACAACAGAAAGTAGTCTAGAGAGCACAACTTCCATAATCCCAGGAGATGGGGTGGATGGTTTTGGCATTCAGTGGGTTATGAATATATGTCATCATTCATTGAGAATATAGAAATATAGGATAAAAAGATAACTATTCACCTCAAATATTTTACATTGGTATGGATTTTATATATTGGTACCACTTTAAGTTTATTCTTATGCTATACGTATGTTTCTACTCTTGCATAAGGTATTGTACCGATGCAGCTCATTAAAAAAAAAGAAATGTGATATGATGTTCCAGTCCTTTATTAATATAAACAATATTTATTAATTTAATAATTTATTAAATTTATTAAATAGTTTATTAATCTAAACAATCCAACTTGGAGTTACATTGGGTATGTTTTCAGGGTTTAACAGATGTATTTTAGATAGACTGTTGATCTTTAAAACCTTCAAATATCTACAGAATATGACATTGACGATGTTTAGTAGCCTAAAACTTTTCATAACAGTGAGACACATCTGCTCCTGGCAGCACCAATCTATTTCATAAAAATAATGGTGATGGAGATCAAAGAGTCTTCATATGAAGTTCCCTTTCATTGTGGCAAAGCTAGCCATTTGGGCAGGAAAATGACAGGATTCTGTCTAAAATGGACAATCAGAATACATAGGAATGAAGCACAGTTAATAAAAACTCAGGGTCAGAAATTGTGGTCCAACATGAAGATCCGAAAAGCAAAACAGGCAGCCACTGACCTCGACCTCAGTCTGAAATGGCTTTTCTGTGAAGCAGGACTTTTGAAGAAATGTCCCATTTTGTTTTGAATAAGTTTAATAGTCACCTTCCTAAGTAGTGGCATTTCAATTGTATTTTAATAATTAAAGACTACCTGAAGATCTGAGGAAAACAGTACCACTGCTCAGCTTTATAGACCAGGTTATGGTAACACACATCTTTAATCCCAGAAGCTACAGTAACATGCACCTTTAACTCCAGTAACCACACTAGTTGCCATAGAAATAAGGTGTAGCATGCCATTAATCCTAGCCCTAGAGAGGAATAAAAGACAGGGGAGGCAGCTCTCAGACACAGTCTCATTCTGAAATTCCTGGAGGAATTTACTTGAGATCTTTCTTTCTTGATGTAGTCAACAATTGCTCTCAGTTTCATCTTCATCCTGCCCTTACTCTATCAGCTAGCTTTAGAATGCCATGTTTGCATTTTCTTTTCTTTTGAGGAAACTATATTATCGTTCTAACTTCCACAATATTCTCACAGTTCAAACATATTATGTACAGTGTTTATATACTTGCTTAATTTCTATTTTTTTTCTCCATTGATTTTATGCATATCTCTTTCTGATCAGAAAGAAATACAATATAGGATTTAAAATGTAGTATCCCTTGTTTTACTAAAATTTACTATGTTCATGTACATTCTACAGCTGCTAGATGGTGTGATTTCTAAATGATAATTCTATTTAATCTGCAGCACTTTAATTCTGTTGTTAGTTGATTTTAGACTGGAAGATCTCCTGACACACGTCATATTTGTTGGAATTTATGATTATCTGTTAAAGTAGTGGTTCTGCTTGTATACAGCAGGGTGCTTCAATATTTAATGGGTATAGATTTCTTTTATATGTCTTCTTGAGTATATTGTATGATAATTGACCTTTTCAAATCTTTGGTATATAGTGTATAGCTATGTTTTTTTTCTGATATAAGTCTATGTATTCTTGGTTATTTTCAGATTCCATTTGCTTAGGAAACTTTTTTTTTAGGTTTGATGTGTGATTTTATTTATTTTTTTATTTTTATTATTTATTTATTTATTAAAGATTTCTGTCTCGTCCCCACTACCGCCTCCCATTTCCCTCCCCCTCCCCCAACCAAGCCCCCCTCCCTCGTCAGCCCAAAGAGCAATCAGGGTTCCCTGCCCAGTGGGAAGTCCAAGGACCACCCACCTCCATCCAGAAAGAGACCCTTTTTTATTCTGTATTTTGAATCTGTGTCTTTTAATTAGTGTGAGTTTTTTAAGTCAGTCTACTATTAAATCTTCTTCAGAAATACATTATATTAAACTGAAAGTTTTAACGTCATGTCTGTATTTGTATTTCAGTAATGAGAATAGACTTTTATTTACTATTTTGTAAGTATTCTTAGCTATTTCAAATATTTCCTCCCCTCCTTTATTTTATACTTTGATGGCTTGCTACTTTAATAATTTGATTACTTGTTTGTCTTCTTATCTAATGACATTTATACATTTATCACCATCCATCTTTATAGGAGTTGCCTTTATTCCTGTTGTGGGTGCATGGCTCCTCTAAACTGCATTTGTAAAGATGATATAATAATGATTTGCCTTATTCTTTTCTTTCCATGGAATTTATGTTTCTTCTAATATAGAATAATAAGATTATTGAATATGATATTTGGATATCTCAGTTATTTGACTCTTCCTTTACATGACTTATAATGTGCATTGCCTCATTGCTTTCATTTTACTTGTCCACATCCTCCTGGATTTTACCAAGCATTTTTCACACCACTAGTTCCCTATCAGGGATTTCATATACTTCTGTATTTTGGGGATATGTTTCTAGAGATGTACATTTTGTTTTATATAACTTTGTTTCATTCATATTTGGATTTTTACATATGATGGATACAATGCCACTTTTATTGAGCACAAAATTTAGACGTGAATTCATCCTAAATATGTGCCTTAGGTTATCAGCTTTTTTTTTTTTCAAAAAAGAAAAGTAGGTTGAAGTGTGACTTCCTGCAATAAAGTAAACACATGTCAAATACATTTTCTCTATAACTTTTCCTTACAAATTGAAGAAATAGTTACATGAGGTTTATTAGTAATTCACTGAGTATTTGTTGAGTGACTCAAAGTTGAACATGCTCTTTAGAAGACTATTTGTAAAAATAACTTTTATCTCAAACAATTTTTGCTGCCAAATAATTGGGAAATATCAGGTTTTCAAAATTTAAACAGGATAGAGAATAAGTGTGTCATGTGGTTATGTAGGACTCCATTAATAATTCAAAGGTAATTAGGTATGTTTAGACATTGTACATAACAAGTTTAAAGTCACTGCAGGTAGTCAATTGTTGTATGATGTGATTAGTTTTTAAATTAAGTCAAAGTGAAAAGACAGGTGTCAGGAAGTTAGAGATGCCAGGGGTTACTCAATACCTGCTGGGAGAAATTGTAGACATGAAAGCAGGTGGACAGTGTGTTCATGTGGGTGATAGACAGCAAGGCCATTCATACAGGACTTTGGTATTCATGTTTATATGCCACTACTAGGCAATATGGTGTTAGTCAATAGACAAATAAAAATTCATCCTTCTGGGACCTACCTTGCTTTGTTTTAAGTTTTCTTTTTTATAAAATTCATTTTGAAATAAAAATGTGAACCCCATATTATCTATTTCAGAAGTATGGAACTTCCTTTTTTATTTAGTTGGAGACAAACACCTTTTCAGACTTGAATCTTCAAATCTTTAAGGGAAAAAAAATCTTCCCTTTAATAGTCTGATTATCCCAAATATTTTTCTAATTATTCAAAGTAGTTTTACAGTGAAAGAAAGCTTAATAACACAATAAGAAAAGAAATTTAACATTTAGTTAATTTAATTAAACTTTTTAACTTTATACTTTCACATTTGCATTTCATTGCACAGTTTTTGTTTTCTACAGTTAAGCTAATTTATCAGAGAACACCTTTGTTTTCTAGTCATGGCTAATTATACTTAGTTATCTGAAAAAAGCTATTGGAAGACTACTGATAATTTACAAAAGTATAATTTATGAACTCCCCCCTTTTTTATACCTTTCCTTATTCAGTTGTGCCCCTAAGGACCATAGAACAACACACAAGGAATATGCAAAGAACTCTTAGATATGAACTCTTAAAAGTGGCATATGGAAAACAAATGTATGACATAATACTCATAGTAATCTCAGAGGTTTTCCTCAGAGCTTTGCCATCAGTAGTTTCTAGGCTGTAGCCTCTTACTACAGTGGGTGCTGTGCTGTGGGATCTTTTGTACAGTGTGAAGATGTGTCTTTGCCTAAGCGCCTTCTGATTGGTTTAATAAATAGCTGAGTGACCAAGAGTTAGGCAGAAAAAAATAGGTGGGACTTTCAGGGAGAGGGAAGAACTTGAGAAGAATCTGAGGTACATGGGATTAAGCAAGCAAGATGTGGAGAGAGTCAGATATACAGTATGGAGAAATAACCAGAATGTAGATTAATATTAACAGCTTAAATTATAAGAGATAGTTGGGTATAAACCTAAACTAAGGCCAAGAACTGAAAATTAATAAGAAGTCTCCACGTTATTATTTGGGAACTGGCACTCCAAAGAAAGACCAGCTACACCACGTTATCAAAATGTAACAATTGGTAGAGTTAAGACCCAAGCTTTACTTACTTGGAGTATTTGCTGTTCCTTGTCATATTATTTAAATGTAGTTTAGCTCCTTCTCTTGTTCATAAATATTCTGGAATTCTCTATGCCTATTAACAAATAAGAGGCTGTTTTTTGATCTGTATTTGATTTTTCTTTAATCCCCTCCCCTTCTATTTTCTTATAATCTAAATTATTACTATAATTTTAAATGGCCCTCAACCTCTCATGACTCTATCATGTTGTTCTAAAATCACCATTTTCCTCACTAAAACTATGTGCTTCCCTTTTAAAATTTGTTTTTTTTTTTTTAATTCATCTTCTTAAGAAACAATGTGAGTGCAAGGAACTGAGCCCAAATCCTTTGACAAAAAACAAGTGCTCTTAACGACTGAAACATCATAGCTCTTCCATGTTTCTTTGTAAGTTCTAGTGAGGGAGAGCCTTTTCAAAGTGTTCATTGTGAAGGGGTATTAGTAAGTAAAAGCACTTAGCATGCCCAGCATGAAATCCTTAAATACTTGTTGGAACCCATGTTGGAAGGAGTGAATTCACCTTGTGATAACTGTCTTTTGATCTCCACATCCATGATTTCTCTCTCTCTCTCTCTCTCTCTCTCTCTCTCTCTCTCTCTCTCTCTCTCTCT
>NW_026068011.1:1550724-1581844 GCF_014885135.2 Alexandromys fortis
AATGACAAAAATCAGTGCTCTGGGGACAGTGAGTCTGATAACAGAGACCTGAGCTTCTGACTTGGAAGTTATGGGGCAGGATGCTCATTTAGTGCAGACCTATTGTCACAGTGTACTGTTTCCAATGATAAGATGCCCATCTTGCTAATAGCTTCTATAGATTAATGACAGATTCCTTTTGAAGGTGTGTGTGTGTGTGTGTGTGTGTGTGTGTGTGTGTGTGTTTATGCCATCTGATATAATTTGGCTCATTATTCTGTCCTTATTCTCTAGATATCTGAAATGTGCCCCTTTGTATATTATAGCTAACTGATCACTGCAATAGAGAATGGGCTTTCATACTAAAATTACTTGATAAACTCACCTTCTGTTCCCTGAAGTGTCAATATTTTAGTGTAAACTCTGCCTTTTTGAATAAAAGGTTAAGACAGAATTTCAACATCTTGACTATTCACGCGTATTAGTTTTTATCTTGTTTCTATAGACAGTGAGTCACTCGTGATTCCTAACTGTTATAAGCTTTGGTACCAGGAACATAATACATTATAGAGTCCATCTGTTTAAGTGAAGAAATAACTTTCCTTTTAAGATGCAGATCAGGAAACCATGATTTCAGATGTGGTGTCTGTGATATCCTTAAACACTTCTTTTTGTTTAAGGAATATATTCCTTTCTTTTCCACATATAATTATATATGAGTTTCAAATATTTGCAGTCAGGTTTTACAGGTATAAATTAAACTGTGAATGATGCTTACTCTTTCATTCTTTCCTTAATATAAGGGCTTCCTCTTAATCTCCCCATTCCATATTACAGAGGAGACACTGTACCGTACCCTTTTGAAATACATTTTGAAATGTGGAAATTATTGCATTTTCATACCATAGACATTATGGGACACTAATTTTGATAGATTAGAAAGTTCCTGGTGAAGGTTTTGCTGAAAATGCTGTTTTGGAATGATGATTACATCTCACAATTCACTTCAATAAATCATTGGTTTAAATTCTGCATCACTTTCCCCTTTTCATTGTCCCTAAGGATCTCTTTCCTGTATGTTATCTGGCTAAAGATCTTTCAAACACAACCTTGATACCCCTCTGACAAGTAAATAATAAGAACATTTTAGCTTTGTTTAATGGGTCAGAAATCAGTTCAGATCATTATTTAAATAACTAGAGGATTCATCGTCAAATTATTGTTACTTATGGTGGTGTGTATATATGGTGAAATTATATCACTATGTAGCCCTATATGGCCTAAGATATACTATCTTCAGATTGCTGCCTCTTGATTGCTTGCTCTAATGGTGCACTATGCCCACTCAAAATAATTTTCTGAAATATCATGCCTTAGAAACAACTGATATATTTAAGCTTTCACATATTTAATTTATATGCTTTAATTAGTGTCACCAAATTCATATATCTATATAAACTTATACTGCAATCAAGCATCTAGTCACACTGGTGCTCTACACAAATCTTCTATTCTACTTCTGCTGCTGTGTTGCTGTTCATTGAGAGACTGATATGAGCTCTCTGCTTAGGAGTTTAAACTGATCATGTGGCATTGTTGACTGTCAAATCTGCTGGACATAACTACATCTTTTTCAGTGATTTTTACTTTTAACCACTTGTAGTCATCATTGTACTGCTTAAACAATCTCTGGAGACCCCTGCTTTCTCCTTCTTATTCTTTTTATTATTTTTCACAAAAATGAAATCATAAAATACTATCCATCTTTGAATGCCTTGTTTTCTTTATTGTGATTTCCTCCAGGTTTGTCATTATCACCACAAATGGAAATATTTTCTAAAGTTAAATGTTGTTCCACAGTATGTATATAATAAGTTTCCTTAGTATTTTTATCATTTGTGGTAGTTTGACTTGTTTCTCTTATTTAACTTCGTGAAAAGAGCCAACTCACTACAAAAGCATAGAAATGAAAGCAGTAGGGATTAAGACCGAGCAAACATCACACAAATAATTATTAAGCAGCAGATAAATAATGTAACTTTTAATGAGGGTGTGGATCAACTGGATATTTTCTGCTTTCAGTTACAGTAAAAAAGGTTTGTTTATTCTGCAGAAGGAATCTGGGCATTACTAAGCAGATGACTACAACTGCATTGTTTGGTCATCTCAGTGCTTGCTTCAGAGAAAAGGCTTGAAGTCCGTTTATCAAGCAGGAATCTTTATCCATATGCTCAGTCTCTAAAGAATTTGGGTCAGAGAATGGCACAATATCACATACAGATATATAAATTCATATACTTCTGAGATAGTTGTCAAATGAGGCCACATTTTCAAATTATTGTCAAATTTTATAATACAGATTTTCATTCATTTTTAATTTTTTGTAATTTAATGCTTATAAAAGAAAAAAATTATGGTCTCATAACAGATTATGGTAAAACACATTCCAAGGTGAATTTGAGTGCTGCCAATATAGTTAAAACACCATGATTTGTTATTTAGAAACATAAATATTTATTACTCGAGTGTGATTTTGCTTTCCTTTCCCAAACCAGAATTGCACATGCTAAAAAATGTTCTCTTTCAATTTTGGAGTGATTAACTCTAGAGTATTTTTATTTAAGAAAGTCACAATAAAATATACTAGTTTCTTTTTTTTTTAATTCTCTCTTGTTTATGCCACTGCATCATGTGCCCGTAGTGTAAATTAATGTCTGAAGATGGCCTTGAATACCCTATAAATGGATTTACAGATTATTGTAGGCCATGAAGAGCATGCTGGGAACTGAACCTGTGTCCTTAGCATAGTCAACAAGAGTAATTAATTACTAAGCCATCTCTTCAGCCCTGGTTTCCTATCTTTTTTAAGAATAGCAAATGAAACTTGAAGGCATATTGAAAAAGTGAGTTCAACATTAGTACAAACAACCTTGTTTCTAATAAAATTTTAAATTACATGTTTTACACAGTTTTCTGTGGAAGCACTTGAGGGAAGACTGCCATAATGATGTACAGACTTATGGAGGGAAACCTTTAGAATACATTTTAATCTAAAACAACAAAGAGAGACTTTACCTGATCCAGGGGAAAGACTTAATGAGAGCATCTGTGTGCCTATGGAAGAGAAAGCATTAGTAGCTCAGCAGACACATATCCATGTATCCTTGTTATTATTTCCTACAGAGATAAGCATGATTTCTACACAGAACACATAATGTGTGTTTGCCTATTTGTGAAACTCATATAAAAGGAGTGACACAGTATGGCTTATTTTCCACCTTATGTTCAAATTAATTATGGTATTTTGTGCAGTTTCACATTCTATGTATGCCTTCTGTTATTGTAGCATATGCAGGGTTAGGCTACATTTGACTACTGATGATACCGTTGCCATAGACATGTAAGTATACAAATCAGTTTATTAATACCCAGTGTTAAAATTGATGTGATGAAAATGGTCTATGGACATAGATTTATTTATCATTTAATTCTCTCTCTGTCACTTTCTGTCTCTCTGTCTCTTTTTCTTTCTCTGTGTGTGAATACACATATGTACATTTTCTCTGTATATGTATGTACATGTACACACATAAAATGTGTGCATACATATATACTTGTATGTGTATATGCCCATATATATTTTCCGTAGAAGGAAATGGCAGAATACTAAAGTGTTTGTAGGTGTTTCAAGCAATATTAGTGATATCAACATATATAGCATCATGGTGTGTTCAATTCCTTCTGTCTGATTCTTAAGTCACTTCTTTAAATAGGAGACATTCTAGTAGGGGATATGTTGGAGGAGGCCACTTGTTTGTCCCAGCCACCCAGAACCGAATAATGACAAAGAAACTGTATTAATTAAAACACTGTTTGGCCCATTAACTCTAACTTGTTATTGGCTAACTCTTACATCTTAATTTAACTCATTTCTAGTAATCTGTGCATCACCATGAGGACATGGCTTACCAGGTAAAATTCCCAGTGTCTGACTCTGGCAGATTCATGGCTTCTCCTTCTGCCTTCTTTCTCCCAGAATTCAGTCCAGTTTTCCCTGCCTACCTAAGTTCTGCCCTATCAATAGGAAAAGACACTATGTACAAAAGAAGAGCTTCTTATTCGGGAGTATTATCATATTATTATTATTATATTTCATTATTATTACTATTTTTCCAGCTCTCAGATTTCCAGCCGTGTCTATAGTTTAATTACAAGGTTGAGAACTTGTTGGCTTTCTCATGTCTACTTTTGGATGTCTATTTTCTGTCCTCCTTTGATGCATGTTCCGGGAGTCATGTTGGTAATAATTTATGTGTGTATATACTGACATTCCTAGGAAAAAGAATCTCACCACAATCTTCCTGAATATTTGGTTCTTATCATTTTTCTGGACTCTCTTCTACAATGACCCCCAGGATTATATTTTTATAACCTCAAGGTTTGTTTCTCAGTCATTTATTTATTAAGATTTATTTATTTTATAAATATGAGTGCTTTGACTGAATGTATGTTTACAATGTGCAGTGTCCAAGAAGTGAGAAGGCTTCAGATTCTGTAAAATTGGATTGAAAGAGTTAAATATCTACAATTACACTTTGTCATTCATGCCCTCTTTTAGAAATAACTCAGTTCTTAGCTCTTCTTTAGTACATAGTGCCTTTTCCTGGTTTGTTTGGGTTTCCTTTCCTGTCCCATCTCAGAGGCAGGTGGCCACTCTGACCTAGGACAAAGGTTGTGAAGAAAAGTTTTAAACTAATACACTTGGGTCTAGAGCAAGCAGGCTTAATCCCATCTCAGCTTTTCGCTGGACTAGAACAGCATGAAACTCTATTTTAATAACATCCATACCCAAAAACACATTTGAACCTCTGTAAGAGTGAGCCCAGTGTTCAACAAGAAGGAAGAGATTGAAGAACAAAGTAGGATTAGTAATAGATGTTATGAGTGGACAGAAGAAAATTTTTGGACAGATGATGGTGCATTTCTACATTTGGTGGCAGAAGTTTTTAAATTTGTGTAAATTTGGAAATTGAATGTATAATTTTCTGGCAACTGAGACTGATTTTCTAGTATACAGTAAAACCAATGAGGTCCTGCTTAATAAAATCTCTGAATTCAACATGAGGTAATAGATTTGAGAAGGCGAATGAGAAGAATCAATGAGAAGAGAAATAACAAGCTCCAGGGAGCCAAGATTGAGCCAGAGACAGCAGTAAAGTGGCAGTAAAGAACTTAAAGGGCCTTAAGAGTTCTGCTAGCAGGGGGTTCTGATAGCACAGGAATGGAGGCCAGTGAGGGTGCTACAGTAAGAGGTAAGAGCCACAAGACGAACTCTCAATCCAATCAGTGAATGTTTCCAGATGCCAAAGGCTCGTCAGAGAGATCCTCAAGACAACAGTGAATAAGCATCCCTCATCCATGAGATGCAGTGCCCAAGGGGAGCAGTAAGGCTGCCTGATGTACCTGCCAGCCTTTTATAGTAGGATCCAAGAACCAGCAAGTCAGAGTAGACAGCCTGGAGAAGACACTTAGTAGGAGAGACTCGTTGGTAGAACAGGTGGTAGGGAGAAATGGATGAAGAGGTGGACTCTAGATTTGTATTCAAAGATGGCAGGTATCATGGACTAGTAAAAACAAAGTATCCATAACCACAGGTGGGCTGAGTCACCAGTTTTGCATTCAGTTAAAGGAGTGACTAGGGCCATACTGGAGGACTTATGCATCTGTCCTGGATTTTGGCGCCAAATATTAAGTAGGCCATTCACAAAACCACCAAACATAGCCACTCTCAGTTTTAATAAAGAATGGTTTAAAAAAACAAAAGCAAAACAACAACAACAACAGCAAAAAAAAAAAAAAAAAAACCTAATCAACCAACCACCACCACCACTAACAACAACAACAACAACAAAAAACTGTCCAATTGCCTCATACAGAGAAGAACAGTGACAGTTGTAAGCTCCAAAAAAGACTATTGTGTTTTATTTGGGGATGTGACAAGAGGAGGCTGCTCCAAACTCAGGCTGTAATTGTGGGAACTTTTGCAGAGAGATGAGGTGCTGACTCCTTTCCAGAGTATGTGTTCTCTAACTACCACAGAACAATGTTAGGAATTCAGCACACTCATGCTCTAGGAAACAAAGTTGGAGGTGAGAGCTTCCATAGTCCCTATGGCCTCAACTGTACCTCATGACTCAACAGGCAAAACTGATGATGAAGGTGGGAAGGAGGTGATTTTTATGCAGTAAAAGTGTTGCAGAAAAGGGTTTTAGATTTCTTTTCACATGGAGTAGTTAAAGAAACAAGGTTGTTTTGAAGTTTTCTTCATGCGACTGTGTTTTAATTTTTTTTCATCAAAGTTATAGGAGACAGGTTGGGACTGTGGACCAATGATAGGGCACATGTACATGCATGAAGCCTTGTGTTCAATATCCAGTACTTCCAGAACAAAACAACATTTGAGACAATGAACTTCCATTTTGTAGCAGTGTGATTTCTTTTCCTTTGTCACAGGCGCCTGTATATTTCTTCAGATATTTTCTTCTAAGTGGTTTAATATAAACTTGGTTATTCTACACTTTTGTTTTTCTATTTTTAATGTTAAAATACCCTCTAGAAAACCACAATCACCCTTGTGTCGTCTATGTTCTGTAAGGTAATTAATATAGAAACCTCAATCTAGGTACCTTTCTGAAATCTAAAGCCACTTTGAATATTGCAGTCCAGTGTGATATTTGCCCCTTGATTTACAATTAAAGCAAGCTTGTACTGGTAAATATACCTCCTCCAGGCAAGGACAGAAGAAATATGACTATGATTTTTTAAATAGTAATAAAAGAGGATTTTGAAAGTGTGATTAATATTTCATTTTCCATCTTAGAAAATAAAAGAATGTATTGAGAGTGCCCTGGGCTAAAATATGAATTAAGTTGTCTGCATATTTTTCTGTTTAACACAAAATGAGCATTCTGATTTAATAACATTATATAACATAAAAAGCAAAGTTGTCAAATAGCTAAGTTAATGACAGGCGATAGTAATAAAATATTTAAGGGACAAAAGAAAATTGAATGTATTATGTGCAAAAGAGTCAGAAATTTTTTTCGTCTAATTTTCTCAATTTAGCACAAAAAAGGAGCCATTTATTTGTGGATAAATTAGAGAATGTTATGAATTCTAGATTTTATGATTATCCTTTATATTATTCCTGATAGTTTATGCTGAGTCATTTTCACTAACCTATTCACAGAAAATGTCAAAGGTTCCATTCTTGCAGAATAATTGAATTTCAAAATATTTTAAAAATCTTAATATTTTATTCTGACTTTGACCTGACCCTCATAATCCTTTCTGTAACACACATAAATTTTCACACATGTTTCAAGAATAAGAACTCTATATTCTCTGAGAGTATTCCTTCCCTGAATTTCCATTTTGTATTTCCAGGTTCTAGATGTCATTTTTATAGTCATATATTCAAAACTGGGTCCATTTTGGTTTCATTTTTTTTTCTTTAGTTGAACTTTCCGGGTTGCAGACAAAGCTTACAGCTCTCATCTTGTGTTCAATGTCTTAGGAACTCATTGGTTTCTTCATCTTTTTTGTTTTGATATTTTGTATTTTGAAAATAGTGCACAAGGCAAATCACAAATCAATTCTTTTTTTAATTTTTTTTCTTTTTTTTTCTTTTATTGAATCTAGGTTCTTTCCTCATATAATATATACCAATTCCAGTCTTCCCTTGCTCTGTTCCTCTCAGTCCCTTTCTACCGTCCTCCCCCTCCAAATCTACTTTTTTCTGTCCCTCATGAAAAAAGGACAAGCTTCTAGCAATAATAAACATAACAAAACAAAATGCAATAAGATAAAACAAAAGACATTACAATCAAGGTTGGATAAGGCAATATTAGAAAAAGAGTCCCAAGTGCAGCACAAGAATAAGAGGAACCACACTCATTCACACACTCAGGGATCCAATAAAATACTGACGTGAAAGCTATAATATAGGGGACCTGGCAAAGACCCACATATGATCTGATTTTGCTGCTTCAGTGTCTGTGAATTTACATGATCCGTCTCCAGTTAATTCAAAGAACCTGTGTCTGAATTCGCCTCTGGCTCTTAAATTCTTTCTGCCTTCTCTTAGGTGGGGCTCCCTGAGCTCTACGGCATGAAGAGGGTTGATGGAGAAATCTCATTTCCAAAGTCTATTTCTCATTAGTGTCTATGCATCATTCTGTTCATTTGCTAGAGGAGGTAGCTTCTTTAATTGTGACTGAATAAGGCACTGATTTATGAGTATAGCAGACTATCATTAGAAGTTATTTTACTGTTACCTTTTTTGTCTTTTTCCTTCTTTTTTTTTTTTTTCCCAAATGGTATCTGATTTTACCCAAAGTATCTGGACTACCTGTTCTATGGATTTTAGTTACTCAAGCAGTGTCATGAAGTGGGCCTTAAGTCAAGTCATGTGTTTGTTTACTACGGGCACAATTTCTGTGCCCCCATTTCAGTAGCATATCTTATAAGTAGGACATATTATAGGTTAAACATTAGTTCTTGTGCTGATTTTTACATTTCTCTTTTGGTAGCCTGTAGAGTACTTACTTCCCCTAGAGTACTAGAACTTAGAGTTGACTCCACGTAGTCTCCAACACCACTTCTCTTTCGTCAGTGAGCTGTTTTGGCATTGTGCTCAGCAATGAGGACTAGCGATCAGTTTGAAGAAAACAGCCAACTGTCTTAATAACATCCTGGGCTCTTTTGGAATTTCCATGGGACTCCTTAGCCCACACACAACTGCAAACAACCCAGCCCTAGTACTGGTAGCTTTGTGTAGTGATAAGAGGTGGCCTGTTTGGACTGTCACCCCAATTATTAGGAAGCCTTATTAAGGTGGTTCTCATATATTTTAGGGATTTTCAACTGAAAAAGGTTTCCATACTATCCCTTTTAATGCCCCTAAAATTTAGCTTTCTATGTATTTCCATCCTGAACTCTAACTCCCTTCTCCTTCCCTACCTAATCCCCACAT
Organism: Alexandromys fortis; assembly: GCF_014885135.2. NCBI lineage: Eukaryota > Metazoa > Chordata > Mammalia > Rodentia > Cricetidae > Alexandromys > Alexandromys fortis. The sequence goes on from NW_026068011.1 coordinate 1,559,738, forward strand.
TCATATTAAAACCCATGCCCAATCCACCCATGATACCTACTCTATTTTCCCCTCCCAGGGAGATTTATTTGCTCCCCTTATTCCTTTCTTCTATAGTGAACCTCTTTACTTCTATGCATTTTAGGTGGCTTATCATGTATTTAATGGCTAAAACACACATGTAAGTGAATATGTACCATATTTATCTTTCTGGTTCTAAGCTGTCTCACTCAGGATAATTTTTTTTCTAGTTACATCCATTTGCTTGCAATCTTCCTGGTGTCACTTTATTTAGCAGCTGAGTAATAATACATTTTATAAATGAACCATAGTTTCTTTATTCATTGCTCTAACATGAATAATAGATTATGATTGCTCACAGATATTTCCCCAATCCAATTTGATTAGGCAGTTCTTCATACGAGGTTTCTTTGTACCTGGTGACATTAGATTACATCAAGTTGATGATAAACTCACCAGTACAATGACATAATTCTTCATTTACTGGAAAACATTCCATATTCACTTATTCTATGCACTTTGACCTGTTTTTAGTCTCTAGGTTAAATGCCATCTGTTACAAATAGGAGTGGATATAATGACTAAAAGTGTAGCACCAATAAAACCCAGAGACAGAAATTGGGGTTCAATGTGAAAACCAAAAAAACCAAGCCACTAGAGAAGTCTTACCTCTACCAAGGCAGGGTGACTGCAAAACTAATCAATCTAAGTCTCTCTCTCTCCTCCCGTTTTGTATTCCCTCTAGTGCTGTTATTAAAGGCATGACTGCCTAGTGCTGGGATTAAAGGTGTAGGCCACCACCACTTGGATTTGTTCCTGCATTGATCTTCTGTAGCCTAGGGTAGCCTTGACCTCATAGAGATCCATCTGCCTCTGTCTCCCAAATCCTGGGATTAAAGGTGCGTGTCACCATTACCTGACCTCTAGTGGTTTTAGCTTTGCCTCTGGTCTTCAGGCAAAATTTACTTATTAAAATACAAACAATATACAACTATTTAAAAGATTAACTAATATACAGGTATAAGAACAAGTACATAAAGTGAAGGTTGGTATTATATCCATTTAGCAAAATAAAAAGAATAGTTTCTATCTTAGGTCAAGTGATCCCTAAACTATAGGTGTTTGAACATGGTTTCTTATAACAGGCATGAGTTTCCTCCTGTGGACTAGGAATTTAATCTAGTTAGACAGTTGCTGGTTACTCCCCTACCATTCATGACACTTTAAAATCAATAAGCATATCTTGGAAGGCCAGATGTTCAGACTCACAGGGTTCATACCTGAATAAATCTGTTGATGATTTGAATTCAAGAGATGAAATTTTCTTACTTATGTCTTTGTTTGCTATAATTTCAATGCAATTATTTTTTGAACTGACATTTTAGTTAAATTAATTGAAATAACAAATTACTATCATATATGTTATCAAGTATTTACTTGGAAATTAAGAAAAAGCTATATATTTAAATTCTATATTTAAGTGTCTAATGAAAGCAGTATAATTTTCTAGTGTTCTTTAAATACTGTTACTGATTGAATAGAGTAACAGTGAGAAGTGACCTAAGTGTCCCTACTGGAGAACACAATTAGAACAGACTACAGTGGCCTAATAGAAAAGCACATTGGAGAAACACAGGGTTCATTCAGTGGCATATTTTCTGAATGTGATTTAAACTAAAAATGTCTTAAAGAGAAGGTCATGGTGGCATATTAGTTAATCAATAGCCCTTGGGTTCTTTCACTACACTTAAAAGTATTTAGACTGAATATATGCAGTGTCTGTGTGAACTTAGATTTTCATGAGTAATTGCTAATAAATTGATTAGTACTGCTAATCAATTAGTGGATTTACCCTCTTAAAACCCAGTAGCTCTAGGCTCTAGTTATATGTCTAGTGTGTTAAATGAGGTGTGCAATCTCTTCGACATTTCCCCTTCCAGAAAATTCCCCATCAGCTCAAAACAGATGGGCCAATGGGGTGTTTTAATCAAATACCCGAACAGATGGTAAGAGAAATTTGTTATCAGTGAACCACAACATTAGAATAAATTGATACCTTTTGTCTAACATCTCTATTGGGATGTGTGCCAATCAACAGGATTCACTGATTCGAAATACAGTAAGAGAAAAATCAAATTATGGGAAAAATAGAAAACACATTGTATATTAACCAATGGCAACTGTCTCAGTGACATCAATCAAACAGGAAACAAGAAAACTGTAAGATGATTGCCACCCCTAAGAACCATAGAATATTTAAGAAATCCCCTATGCTAGGCATGAGAAACTATCTTTTGAATTTTTGTTTAAGGTTGTCCATGAATCCTTAAAGCTTATTAACATTTATGTTGTCCTTAGTTAGCCACCCCCAAGATGAAAGGTAATTCCTTCTATTGAAGGTACTATATACTTCATAAACAGGGTCAAATTATTAAACATGCATATACCATGAAAGACTCCTATCTTTGGACTAGCTTTTATGGTACCATATGGTATAATGGAAGTTTTGAAGGGAGAGAAACAACTAAATTTCCTACCAAGATATTATGCATATAAACCACAACAATAACTAGTGGGAAGAATAATCATAAAGCCTAAGGCATATGTACATTGGTGCTATTCAATTTTTTTAATTTGACTAATGCCTGCATAACAAGAGGTGAACTATTGCTTATATTGGGAAATCTAGGTCTCTAATAATGAAATACAAATAACAAATACTTTAAAATGTTTTTATAGTAGGTAGACATTAGGGAAATCAAAATTAAGGCGGCTTTGTAATTTCATCTCACCTTAATCTGAATGGTTGTCTATTACTTATGTGTAACACAACTCCATATANATACCCTCAATATGTTATCATCTCCCAAAATCTGGTAGAAAAGAATATAGAGAATTGGCTAAAATTTATGGACTTTCAGAATAGGATACAGATAATTCACACATTAAGATCAATGTCTGGACGTTATAAAGTCTATTCTTTCTAAAAAGCTTCCATACAGCAAGGGATACCACCATCCAAGGAAATAAGAAACTTAAGAAGGGGAGCTAGAATTATCAGTTATGCATTTGACAGAGGATTGAGATCTAAAATTTACAAAGAACTAAAACATTCAAATGTGAAGAAAACAATCCAGTTAAAATTGGAATACATATTTAAGTAGAGAGGTCCCAAAAGATGAAACTCTAATGTGACAGAAACACTTAAGTGTTAAACATTTTCAGCCAATAGGAAAATGCGATTTCAAAGAACTGTAGTCTTGGAATTTTGTCAATTATACTTTAAATAAATGCTGGTTGGCCAGTAGCCAGGCAGGAAGTATAGGCAGGTCAATGAGAACAGGAGAATTTCAGCAAGAAGGAAGCCCATTCCTCAGGAGTCCTGTCCATACACAAAAGAAGCTGACTACGCCGCTGAAAAGGGTACTGAGCCATGTGGCTAACACAGATAAGAATAATGGGCTAATGTAAGTTATAAGATTTAATAAGAAGCTTGAGCTAATGGTCCAATCAGTTTATAGTTAATGTAGACCTCTGTGTGATTTCTTTGGGACTTAACGATTGCGAGAACCAGGCAGGACAGAAATCCCGACAACACATATTTAAGTAGATAGGTCCCAAAAGATGAAACTCCAATGTGACAAAAATACTTAAATGTTAACCATCTTTAGCCAATAGGAAAATTTGATTTCAAAAAACTGAAATTTCATCTTACCAAATTTAGTAAAAATAAATGAAAGTTCATGCTGACAAGCATGGGAGAAAAGGGATAACATTCAATGGGAGTGTAAATTTGCTCAGGAACTATGGAAATCAGTGTGGTGACTCCTTAGGAAGCCATACAATATCTCCAGATCATGCTATAACATTCTTTGACAAACACCCAAAGGACCTAACTTCAGTGGGTGCACATCAATATTCGTGTTTCTCTATTCATAATAGTTGGACACTCGGAACAGTCTAGATGAATAATGAACATAGGGTGCATTTACACAATGGAATAATTTTAGTTGTTATGAAAAAGATATTAAATTTTCAGATAAATGGATTCAGCTAAAAGAAATCATCTTAAGTGAGATAAACCAGACCTCAAAGAACAAATAATATATGTTTTCTCTTTTATATAGATATTAGCATTTAAGCTTTAGACATGGGTACTTAATTACAAATACCCGTATATGTTAAGTTCCTAGGAAGTGACAAGGGGAATTTATAAAAATAATATAGTGTTAGGAAAATATAAGACAAAATTATAAAACATGAAAATTAAATGGGAAGGGACATGGGTAAAAAAAGCAAAGGAAGGAATGGGGAGAAATAACTAATAATGAACTTTTGAAAGCCATATGGAAAACTACCTTTTAATAAACTTATTAAATTTTACACATATGAAAAAAATATAAAGGAGTCACCATATAATGGAGAAGACAATGTCCCAACCAGAGATCTTATGATACCAAGATAAATCCCATACCGGACATGAGTTAACTATTGTTGAGTCTTTGGACAAAGGAGTGCCACGGAAGATCCCAAATACCAAGGTCTATTATAAATTTTATTGGTCATATTTCACCATCTGATGGTAAAACCTTATTTCTGAACACTAAAAATACTTATGCCATCAAACATGGAGAAGTCAAGCTGGTGCCCAGCAAGAAGTTTTACCCATACTGACTAACATTCATAATTTTGTAAGTTACTCTGGATGCTGCTAGCAGAAAAAAATAGTCATCAATATCATGGAGCAACAAACCTTGTCACATACAATAGTGAACTGTCTTCATGATGTACTGTTCCAATAGTGGCAGAAATATTATGCATGTTATCAACTACCTTTAATAGGGTTTACGGCACTCTCCATGAAATGAAACTTAGTCCTGACATTGCTAAAGTAGTCAAAATCATGAGACAAAATTATCCTAGGCATAGGGGAAAAAATCTAGCAATATTATTCTGCTAAGCTTTTTAAATTTTATTTAATATTTTATTTCATTTTTGGTTTATTGAAATTTTTATTTACATTTTGCTTTTCTTTTTTTTTTTTTTTTGTTTTGGAGAGAGGTAAACACATACAGAAAGATAGAGGGGAGAAACCCTGTCTCGAAAAACCAAAAAAAAAAAAAATTAACGTAAAAATACAGACAATGACAATTAATGGTGTAGATGTGAAGAATCTGCTGGGAGTGAAAATTGGTGCAATCAGTATGAATATTGTTACTTTTTAATATAGGTGACTCTTTATAAGATAATAGTACTTTTGAAAAAAGTCTTATATTTTTTTAGATTCTGCAGTATAAAATTCACTGACTGTCCATAAAGTGAATGCTTTCATGTTTTATGTATCTATCAATATAAAGATATCTAACTTTGCATGTACAGTGATATTTTATATAGAACACCCCTTGAAGTTTTAAATTTTCCCACTGGTATTTGTAGGAAATGTACCAAATTTTGCAAAATACAATGAACTTACTCTACGTGGATTAACATAAATTTCATACTCAAGTTTAAGCAAATCCACTTAACTCTCCACTTTCCTTGGAGTTTTTGAATATTTATTCATGAGATAATGACATTACTAAAAATGTAGCCATAGATGCATGTTTTTAGTTTAATGAAAATGATTAGGTATCCTTCACATCAAGGCCAATAGTTTTGCCTTATTGGCAACTAAATTTCCATTTCTGATACCACTAGTGAAGAGCAAGAGTAAAAGAAATAGAAAGGGAGGGACAGAAAAGGCATTAGAATTCCATTAACTTTCTATTAGACAACCCCAAACTATAAAAGCATTATGAGGAGTGGCCATGATCCTTTTAAAGTGTAAGGGGAAATAACAAGGGAGTTGTGGTGGTTGAGAAGATACAGAGAAGATGCCAGTTATAATGTGCAGCTTTCCAGGCTAAAGTAACCTGATTGAGTCCATTGCCATGGTCAAATTTTCAGCTGCAGTCCCTGTTTCTTAACCATACTCATACTACAGCCCAGTCATTGCCAGCCTGCTCCTTGACCTAAGGAAGGGGGAAAAGGAGAACTTAAGACAGAGAATCTTATCTCACATGGTTTTCTTTGCAGGCTTTCCGCTCCTTTCTACAGACTCTATGTCACATGTCATGCATGCCCTATGTGTTCATTGAAACTCAGTGAATAGTTTTATTGTTTTAGAAGATACAGTTTGGAAAATTTGATAAGGACATGTAGATAGGTCTCTATTTTACTGGATTATTGCCTTTATCTAAAAAGTAAAGGAAAATGTCTTTTGCATGGTCTGCATGCTTGCCATGTGAAGCCAAAGTGAAAAGACTCCTTCATGAGGAAGCTGCCCTGGTACTGAAGAGACTCTATACCAGAGATGAATAAATGTTTGCTGAACATAATCTATTCCATACAGTATTTTGTGAACTCGATTGAAAAAGTTAAAATGAATTCATGATCTAGGCTTTATTTTTGCTTCTTCATTCTCAGGACAATGATATCATTTATTGCGATTCAATATCTTTATTAAGACATTGTCACTACCCCTTATTCACTGAGTTTCAATGAACACATAGGACATGCATGACATGTGACATGCACATTATAACTGGCATCTTCTCTGTATCTTCTCTGGTCAAGGATTGAGAAACCTAACTGATATGATCAAAAGGGCTGTGACTCAGTCAGCAGAAGCTTGGATTTTTTTTTTTTTTTTTTTGTGGCAATGTTAAAGGAAACCATCACCGTGAAAAACTGGGCCACCTCCATGAAGGTAAATCCACTACCAAACTCAGAAGGGATGAAATACTGTAAGGCAGAGATTGTGTAACAGAACAGAGACTCAACCAAAGAAGGAGATGAAATAATCCTTTTGGTTCTGCTTGAAAATATGAGTATCGTTGAGATACTCACGGTATTATACATAAAGAGAAAACTTAGGTAATCATATAATTAAACTAAGAATTCTAAGATAGAATTGTATATATTAATATGTAAAGAAACAAGTAAATATAAGCATGCAAATTTCTTTAAATAAATATTACATTGCATTTTCTTATCTCTTAAAGCTGGACATTGCATTACCATTGTATTATGTTAATAATCATTGTGTCCAACACCAAGATCAAACTTTTGAAATAATATCACACAGTAAGTGTCCCTGGAGATGTCCATGAAATATCCAATTTTGTCATCAATAAGAAAATAAATATTAGAAATATAATAATCAGTTAAAGCAAGATACATTAACATTTCTATGAAATTATTTTCATTGAAGAATTGCTAGGGGTCTGGTGTATATCTATATTTTTGTTTTGAGAATTGTTTCTTTTATTTCAGGTTCTTAAAGAGTTTGGGGTGTATCCATTTGGTCTGGCATTGTGAGAAGTTCTAGTTTTCTATAATGGTCTCTATCTGCTACAAGAAGCTTCGTGATTTTCCTCCTTTTTGAATTGACATTAAAAGTTCAGTTAGATGATCTACTGTTTACTGCTATGATGGGTATGCCATCACTCTAACCTTTAGGATTGTCTTGTCATTGTGGTTCATAGGTGTCACAGCTGGGTGGGACTACTGCTTATTTACTTCCGTATGTCACTTATGGTTCTATGAAAACTAATCAGCAGAAAGGAAGATTTCAGGTAAGACCAGATCAAGTCCTCTGAATCATGTGTCTAAAGTGTATGGTGTCTTCAACAACAGGGGGTAACCTTTAACCTCTAGGAGGCAGGCAAGCAAGAGCAATAGCATTAGCATATAGTTACGAATGACTCTTGAACTTTCTGAGCACAACTGGTAAATGTGTTTTTCATGCCTACAACTGGTGTTTTTGTTTGAGAGTCTAGGTTTTTTTTTGGGGGGGGGGGGGGGATGGGGATAGTCAGTGCCAATGGCACAATATGAAATATATATATGCCTGGCCAACAGATTGTATTTTCTGTCTTCTATTTCTATTTCCTCTGAACGTTCATAGTATACCCTCCTTTACAATTTTGTTCAGCTGGAAGTCATAACCCAGCATATTTAGTTCTAATGCTTTCTTTTCTCCCATTTCCTTCCTTCGTTTTTCTTTTTCCTATCCCTTTCCTTACATTTTATTCCCTTTGTACATTTATATTCCTATTTTCTTTTTCTAGGACTGCTTATTCTCTAGTATTTTTCCTATAGCTATCTGAACAGTTGGTATTTGAATATGTATGTTTGTTTGCGGTCATTTTCCCATACCATTGTTTATGAAACCCAGGTAAGTTTACATATTTTCTGGGATTAAATAGATGTTGCATTAAAATGACATTAAAAAATAAACCATTTCACACCCATCAGTATCAAACTGTTAATTTGGGATTTACAATGAAATCACTCACAGAATATTGAATTTACCTTCATCTAAAACTTTCTTTCCAAATATCTGCCGTTAAGGCAAAAATATAGAGTCATTTTTCATTTTTATGATTCTGATCCAACATTCAATAAACTCAGCACATACAATATACAATATGAGGATACTCATTTTAATTAAGAATTAAGCTGTTAAATTAAGAATTATTCTGACTCAAACTACTTCCATAATTCATATTCAACATTTTTCTCTCCATGCCGTTCTTTTAAAATTATGATGGCATCCAGACTTGAACTGATTTACATTGCCTTCCTCCATTAAAACATACATACACTTGTATTATATTTGATTAATATCTTATCTGTTTCATATATTATAGGATAATAGCTTTCCTTCCAATTTTTAAAAGTAACATTGACTCCAAGCATGTTGGTGAAAGCCTCTATTATTTATGCTTGTGAGATTGTCAAGAGGTTAAAGAATTCAAGATCATTTTTGCCTATATTGTAATGTTAATGATTCTCAGGAAGTATACGAGCTTGTATCTCAAAAATCAACAAAGAAAGCATGAGAGAGACAGAGAAACAGATAATGAGGGAAAAGCAGTGAAAGAGGAGACAGAGATAATTAGGGAGGGACAGACAGTGAGAGACAGAGACAGCGGGTATCAATTTCACATCAAACAATTTAATGATGTTTTGATATTCTTTTACTTTGTTATTATCTTTCTCAGGAAAACAAAGATCCAAAATCTAGGTCCATTAGCTTCTCAAAACTAATCTTGAGTTTACCTTCTTTTATGACTACTGTTCACTAAGGACAATCAGTAATAAAACTTGACTACTTAATTATGACACCTTGTTCTATGTCTCTCTTAGCATTTATCACCATACAAAGTATATTCCCCTTGGGTATTTCTTCAGTTTCTATCTCTGATTAAACTGCAAGCATAAATCTATTAACCACAGTTTTTAGATCTTGCTGTTCCATCTAATACTCTACTGTCAGATCTAAGAAAACCACATTCATAGAAAAAGGGATATTTAATACATATAGAAAAAAACTTAAATTATATACTGAAGTTACCAAAGGAATAATTTTTAACAAAAATGAAAAATAAAGAGGTTTATTTTGCCCAACATAGATATATAATCAAATAAGCATCTGTGAGTGGCATATTTTTCTGATCAATTAATTGTCATACCTGGTATCTTTTTAATTGTGATTCTGAATTTGGTTAATATGCAAACAGGCGAAAGCATGAGATGAAACTTGTTTGCTGTCAGTGAACTAATTAGCATAGCTTAGTTTGCATATGGTTTGGGGAAACATATCAACTTCAGTTTATAAATGCTTAGTAATTGATTCGTTCAACTCAACAAGCATTTACAGAACAGCTTTTCTTGCTAAAAAAATGCTGTCTTTTTTGAAAATTCGTAAGATAATAAGAAAAGAAGTATATAAATAAACTTAATGAAGAAAGTTAAGAGAGATGATCATGTTCAAAGGTATAAAAAAAAGGACCAGCAGATCAGATAAATATTGGCATTCATGGGGAGAAGGAAATGAAAAAGCGGGGATGCTACAAAGGGGACTTAGAAGTTTCTGTCAGAGTCTGAAGACTTAACAAAAAGGATCCTAAAAGAGCCATGCATGGATCTACTTATGAAGGAATAAAAGACAAGGTCTTATGAGTAAATTGTGAGCATGGGGTCATGGGGAAATGTAAAGGGGAAGAGGGAACAAAGGGAGGGGAGTGGAGAAAAATGTACAGTTCAATAGAAACAATAAAAAAATATAAAAAAGAATGTGCATCAGAGTCTAGAGCATAGGTAGTTATTGAAAAAAAGATATGACAATTATTACTAGAGATGGAGAATGGCATTGGAAAGGTAGTAACAACCTAATGGCACTAAAATCAGCTAGAAAAGAAGATGTCCCATTAAGGACAGTCTAGATAAAATTAGGATCAACTATTAAGTAAACCAAAAGCAACTAGTACACTCTAACAACCATTGTAACAGCATACAGACAAGTTTGTATTTGTTCTATTCTGCATGATGGTGCAGGAAAACCATTGAACATAAAGTACTATTGTGATAGATGGTCATAGGTCTGCAGAATTTATGGAAGCAGAGGAGTCTTCACATGTTTATATTTTCAGGAAGAGTTAAATTATTGATGTGAGGCTTTGTTGCAATTTCATACCTTGGATTTTCTATGAGTCCAACTTGAGCTGTTTCTCTGAGATCTAAGCCAATGGAGAAGGACACTTATTATTCTTTTAGCCTCAGGCTGCTTTGTTGCTGATTTGTTGGTGTCAATGACAAGATCTATTTTTATGACTACGTAATATTACCTTGTATATGTCTAACATATTTTCTTTGTCCATTTAAGATCAGGAACAAACCAATGGCTATTGTGAACAGAATTGCAATAGCAATAAGAATGAATCAGAGAAACAGTATGCAAGTTACTGTGAAAATGACTAATAAGGTTGAATGTTATATTTCTTTCATTTCCTTAAAAATACTTTAATTCTAATTATGGGTCTATGTGTTTGTCTTCATGTGGATTTGTATATGTGAATTTATTATGTATCAAGAAGAGGGAACTGGATTCCCTGGAATTGTAGTTACAGGTGCTCATGAGTCTCCCAACAAGATTGGTGGGAAATTAAATTACATCCTCTACAAGAACAGTGCAAGTTTTTAATTGCTGAGCCTCTCTTCAGCACCCATTTGTTTACTTTTGAAGATTAAAGGTTAAAAAAAATGACGCATCAATGCTAAGATTGAAAACATGACCGTTTAAAAACATAAATATAGATATTAATCTTGTTTAATGCCTCTCAAGCTTGTACATTTCTTTAGATGTCCTCTAATTGACATTATTTAAAAGTGTTACATAAAGTTGAAAACAATGTATATGATAAGCACTAGCATGAAAAATCTTGTTGCTTCTACCCCACTAGTCTAATATTTAAAAATAATATGTTTTCTACAAATAGCGTTGTTATATTCTTCTTTATTAATTTTCTTTTTTATTTTTCTTCCTTTTCATTAAGTTTAAAGGTTCAAAAGGAATGGTGTTTGGTATCCAAGAACACATTCTTCAGTGGAGGAACCTTAAGACTGAGTATTTACCATAGGATTCATATAATACCAGAGGTTCACTCTTCACTCTTCATAAATACTGTGCCAGTTCTTATTTCAAGCTATCATTTTTGCTTATGGTACTAGGATGAATTCAGGGCAATGCATGTGAACCTCAATATCCTTATTTCAGACAAACTATTAACAGTTAAATTCTGGCACACATGAAACTAAGACAGGGAGACTATCATTCCTGACTACCAGAGTTTGGATTTAGGAAAGTCAAATGAACATTCACAACGGATATGCCTTTCTAATGTGCTTTTGGGGAAGACTCAGCTACCAATAACTGACATTAACACGATTCAGTTAGTGAAAATCTGGGTTGAATTTATAATTGAAGTTCAGTATTATGAGCATTAGCAAACCGATGTGACTGTTCCCACTCCTGGTATTCCTTGCAGGTAAGTGATACCCTACCTTAACAGTTAACATTCCATGAACAGGAAAACCTTTTTAATCAGTCTCCGAAGAATTTAAACCTGACAGATTATTTGTGGATGCCTTCTGTGATCTTATACTACATCTCTAAAATATTCAACAGCTTATCCCTCAAGTCACCTGTGCTTCTATTTCAACCAGATTTTCATAGCTTTTGAATCAATTTCAGGCAATGGATATGTAAACATAAGTGAACAGTAGTCACAGAGTTGGGCATTTGCCTTATTTCGTCTTCAGTTACTTTAAGAAACAAGAAGAATATAGTATATTAGAAACTGTTAACTTCTGTCCATAAAATGGAAATTAGAACATTCCATAGAACTGTCAAATTACCTTAGATATCAGACTCTGGATTTTCCGGTAAGATATTCATAAGTTATTCTAAAGCAAGACAGGAAATATATTAAATAGATAGTATCATAAACTATTGTGATATAGGCCTTTAATTCTAGCTTTTGACAGAATTAGATAGGGGGATCTGGAGTTCAAGGTCATCATTGGATAAATAACTAATTCAAATTTAAGGCACTTCTAGGCTGCATAAAATTATGTTAAAAGATAAACAAAACATCCAACTTTAAATACACAAACAAAACAATATTTATTTTAGAATAAATTGTGTTTTTTTTTCTTTTTTGTAGTTCAAGTTTTAGAAAATAAAAGTCAATTAAACCAGTATTATACATAGTTCTATCTGAACTAATATGTATTTGTCTATGGTTTTTGTTATGCTATTATGATGAGTAGTTTAAAATATATTATCAGAATAAATCATTCCTTCCCAGTTGTGTGTCAGGAATAGTCCACTAATATCATAAGGTGGTTTGTTTGGAGGAAACTTATAGGAAGAGATTCAGAGATGTAGGTGCATGTTTCTTAATTTTCTTTTATATAGAGTGAAATCTTTCAGAGATATGCATCTTCAAAAACTAAGGCAGCAGAGGAGAAGAGAGCTACTCCCGGAGGAAGAAAGAATATTTAAGGCTTCAAAGAGCTTCCATGATCAGAAGTGCTACAGCTCAGAAAACTGGAGATTCCAGCTGCTTGAGATTTGGGTGGACTTCAGGGACAATCATGGAGAAGCTTCACTGAAAACAAATAATTGTTCATGATCTTTGCAGACATATTCGAGAATCTTAGTAGTTTCTAACAGTACTCTTAAATATCTGATGTGTCAGGTTGAGAGCCAGAGTGTACCTTGCCTGGCTTCTGCTATGCCTGTATACCAACACCATCTCTTAGTCTATATTTTTATTAAATGTGAACTTTTAAGAGTATCTTCTGATTAGTTTAAACTAAAACTTCATTAATGTGAAGCATTATTTTGAAGTTCTAAAGACATATGCACAATGCTATTTACTTTTATGTTTGATGAGTTTACAGGAAGTATCAAGTGCATTACTTACTAGCAAAAATCCAACAAAAGTCGATATTTCATCATAAACTCGTTATAGATAACATATGTCTTGAAAACCATTAGAATTGATAAACTGCTTTTCAAAGATATATTTAAAAGCATCAGGTTAAATTTAAAGGCTTTATCTTTGCTTTTTATATAAAGTCATGAATCGATTGTACTTTTGCCCTTATGGTTTTTATGCTCCCATACCTAAATATACATGTGAAGATATATTAAGAATATAGATATTATTTTAATTAAAGAGTCACCATTTACTAATTCAGTTAATAATGAAATGAACCAGAGTTATTTAGTTCTTGCAGCATTGAGCCAAGATGAACTCATTCGCAGAGCTCTATTTCATTCTCCTGGAGCTATTCTCAACAAGCCATGCAGTGGAGAGATTTAAAACTGTAATAAAGAGATTTTTGATTTGGGGATTTAAACAAAAAGTTTGGTGTTCATGAATTTTTATTTAGAACTATATGATTGGATGTTCCTTAAGCATAGGATGAAACTGGATAACTCACCATCTGTCAATAGTAAGGGGATTTTAGTCTGAAAAGGGATAAAGCTCTCGGACCGTATGCTGATCCCTTGGATAAGAAGCTTTGTGCCCGGGAAGTATACAGTTTGTGACACAGATCTGACATCTCACAAACAGCTAAAGTTTCCAGCTACCCTGATGATAAAATGTGATTTGAATTTTCATGCTATAATCTACTTCTATTTTGTTTATTCCCTTGTATCTTATTTTATCCAAGGCTATACTTCATAATGTGATATCTTTAAAAATCTAGGAACAAACTTTGACTTCATTTTCTCCTTAATGAAACAGAAAGAAACACAATGTTCTACTAACTATCTAGGCTTTTTCATGTGTTATATTTCAATAGAATTCCCAACAGAACCCAAGTCCCCAGTGTGCAAACATACATTCAGTATCCTACATCCTACAATTTCGATAGACTGTTTATTCTTAAAAGTTTGGCTGCTTGGAGGAGAGTCAGTTTTCTTGAAGAATGTTGCCCCTGTTAAGTCAACCATGTTCATATACGGAAGGACATATATCCCAGAATATTTAGGGGCTGAATGAGTTGGTCTTGATGAAACACATACACACACAACACAACACATACACACACACACACACACACACAGGGCACAAAGTTGGATAAATGAAAAGGCTTGCGAATCTTGGAAGAATTGGGGGGATAGATAAGTATGATCAAAATATATTGTGAGGGATTATCAAATAACTAGTAAATATGTAAAAATATTTACCCAGGCGTGTTTATTCTTCAATTGTATATTTAGTCTTAAATATATGAGGACTTTATGTAGCATAATATATAAAGCAAAACTATTATTTGCTAAAACTATTTCAGAAGGATTAACAGGTGATATGAGTGCAGGGAGCCGATTTGAGTGGCTGCCATTACAAGATGGCATTTGGCCCCAGCCTCGCTTGATACCATAATAAAGATTGCAGTTCTTCCACCAGAACACAGGATGAGTTGTTGCAATCTAGCTGCCCACACTTCCCCTGACCGCAGGGGAACTTCCTTGTGGTCTGTAATTGACAGGGATGTTCCCCTGCTTTCTTTCCAGCCGGTGGGTTTCCAGAAAAGCAGTTAGAGTGTCAAAGTATCAAAGGTTGCTAGGCAGACTCCCTATATAAGCAGCTACAGCTCAGAGCTCAGGGCCCCTTGCTTTCTGCTCTCCCTTCAACCAAGAGGCTCCAATAAAGCGTGATTTGAGAAGAATCCTCGTCTGGTGGCTGTTCTTTCCTGCTGGTCAGGGAGTTCGCCGCATATGAGTTTAATATTTACCATAGTCCTTCAAAAATTGACAACTGAAAATAACTGTACACAATGTTTCAAATACATTTAAAAAGCTGTGGACATTTGTTTCTAATGGAGCGAATGTATTATTGCACCCAATACCTAGATTGAAATTGCTGTTAAATTATATTCAGTTAAATATATTTGTGTGCTTTTAGTTTTACATTTGAGAAAACAATTTTCTAATGAAGGGAATGACTAGATCTAGCAGATTGTTTTGAATGATATTGAGCTCTGGCTTGGAAGTCTCCATTCCTTTAAACTTTTATGGTAATGGTCTGTGTAATATCTCAAATATTGTATCCTAAAGTGTTTTTCATACATGCACAATCCTCCATATCTACCTCAGGGCTAGGGTCCCTAATGTCCATCCAGGTGAATTCCTTTTAATTCAGGACATATACATTTCAAATTAACATATTTCATGACAAGGGAAGGGTACACTATTTTTTTTTAAAGAATGCATATATGCATGCATGTATGTTTGAGCAGGAATGGGTTGGTTCTGGAGTTGTAGGGGTGGAGGTATAAATATTCAAATGTGGTACTTATGCATAAAATTCTCAAAAGAAGCATTTAAGTAAAAAAAAACACTGGAAGACTGATTTTTTGCTAAAATTTGAAGAAAAAATAAATTTCAGACTGTGTTGTTGGAGGATGTTTGTGCCTGGCTGCTCAAACCTGAAATAAATACACAGAAA
Organism: Alexandromys fortis; assembly: GCF_014885135.2. Lineage (NCBI taxonomy): Eukaryota > Metazoa > Chordata > Mammalia > Rodentia > Cricetidae > Alexandromys > Alexandromys fortis. The sequence goes on from NW_026068011.1 coordinate 1,575,592, forward strand.
CTATATTATTTAAATTACTGCTTGGCCCATAAGTTCTATCTTTTTATTCGTTAACTCTTAAAATTTAATTTAACCCATGTCCATTAATCTCTGCATCACCATGAGATTGTGGCCTACTAGCAAAATTTTAGCACATCTGTCTCCGGCAGCGGCTCCATGGCTTTTAATAACACTTCCTTCTTCTTCCCAGCATTCAGTTTAGTTTTCCATTCAATTATTTACACTCCCTTTCCTCCTCCCAATCTCCTCCAGCTCCCCCACACCCCTTCCTCCCCCACCCTGCTTGAGAGAGGGCAGGGAACCCTGCCCTGTGTGAAGTCCAAGGCCTTCCCCCCTACATCTAGGCCTAGGGAGCTATGCATCCATAAAGACTAGGGTCCCCAAAAGCTAGAACATGCCATAAAAACAAGTCCCAGTGTCTTTATCAATGGATTCTCAGTCAGCCCCCATTGTCAGCCACACTCGGAGAGTCTGGTTTGTTCACTTGCTCATTCTGACCCAGTCCAGGTGAATTTGGTAAGCTCCCACTAGAACAGGCATACTGCCTCAGTTGGTGGACCAACCCCTCGCGGTCCTGACTTCATTGCTTGTCTTCTCCCTCCTTCTGCCTTTCAACTGGATCTTGGGGGCTCAGTCCATTGCTCTGATGAGGGTCTCTATCTCTATCTCCATCCATCCCAGGACAAAGATTCTATGGTGATATTCAAGATAATCATCAGTGTGATAGTGGGGCAAGGACAGTTCAGGCACCCTCTCCTCTGCTGTCCAAGGACCTCGCTGGGGACATCCCCATGGACACCTGGAATCTTCTCTAGAGCCAAGTCTCTTGCCAACCCTAACATGGATCCCTTAATGTAGGTATCTTCTTCCCTACTCCTATAGCGGTTCTTCCTACATTTCTACCCTCCCACTCCCCCAAGCTCTTGCCAGTCCTTCCCTTCTCCCTTTCCTCTCCCCCTTTCCCCTTCTCCCAATCTCACCCCACCCCTGCCCCCACCCCCATGCTCACAACTTCGGCCCTGCAATCTTGCTTGCTTTCAAATTCCAGGAGAATCTATATATGTTTTTCTTTGCGTTCACCTTGTTATTTGGCTTCACTGGGCTTAATGACCTTGGTTTATGGCTAGAGTCCACAAATGAGTGACATACCATACTCATCTTTTTGAGTAAAGAAAGTTGAAAACTATTATATCTATAGTGTCATGTAAGAAATGGAATCAAAGCAGAATTAGTGAGAAATAGAGAAATTGATGAACATGAAATAAGTGTATGGATCTCAAGATAACAATGGGGAATTGTGAACAGCACATAAGTGACATTTAGGATATCAAGAGTGTCAAACTATGCCTATGAGAGTTCAAGAGAAGAAAAAAAGGAGCAGATAAAGATATGGAAAGAAAAATATATGAATAAATCATGATGAAAAAATTCACAATCTCAATAAAATGCAAGGATATAAATGGCAGAGAAGTTCGGAGGATTCTTAAGCAGGAAGAATTTAGACTCAAACCAAAGCATAGTATAATCCATGTTTTGAGGCCAAGGGAAAAATTAACATCTGAAAAGTAATTGAAAAAATCATCATATCCTAGGGCAAGAATGTGAAACGTCATGAGCAGAATTTCTGATCAGAAACCTTGACAGGTAGAACACAATGAGATGATGTGCTCATACTGATAAAAGGAAAATCAGCCAACTGAAAAATACTCTGCCAGCAAGAGTGGTCTTCAAATGTATGTAAGAAACTAAGACCTTCTCCCATAAAATTTAAGAGAAAGAAAGAGGTGATTTGTTCCTAGTTGATCTGTCCTGAAAGAGGTGATGTGATGGAGGAAGGTCATTGGTTAAGTAATAAAGAAACTGCTTGGCCTCATAGGTTAAAACATAGGTGGGAGGAGTAAACAGAACAGAATGCTGGGAGGAAGAGAAAGTGAGCTCAGAGACCATGCTCCCCTCTCCCAGGCAGATGCAATCGATGAAGCTCTGACCCAGGATGGACATAGGCTAGAATCTTCCCCGTAAGACATTATTAGAAATGGGCTAGTCCAGGTGCGAGAGTTAGCCGAGAAGAGGCTAGATATAATGGGCCAAGCAGTGTTTAAAAGAATACAGTTTTTGTGTTGTTATTTCGGGTAAAGCTAGCTGGTGGGGGAGCTGGGTGGCAGAAGCTGGGCTGTGGGAAGAGGCCCACAGCTCCTACAACTGTGATGTGCTATAGGAATTACTTCAGCCTTTAAGATACAAGGTCACTTGTGCTTGGCCTCTTATACTTTAAATGCCTACGTAAATTATTTGCTTGCTCTCTCTCCCTGTTCATGCAGAGGACTGTGATCTGTGAGCCTACCCCTGAATAAATAACCTTTTATTATGCTCGATTCTGAACTAGTGTGGGATTATTTTATAACTCCCATTTTCAGTGATGGAAAAATCTTTCCAGTTCAGATATAAACGTGCAAGCACTCATTTGAAGTCAGATGAAAAAAAGAAAAAAAAAAAAAAAAAACAAAGGTGAGTGGTTGGACTGTCAGAAACATCTACTGTAATTTAAGTAATGCTTTACAACTCCACCACTTTTTTCTTAAAGATTAAATTTAGGTTTATATATGTATATGCAGTTGTCAGAGGAGGCCAGAAGAGGGGTCAGAGCTTTGTAGCTCTGGAGGAGCTACAAAGGTTTGTGAGTGGCCTGACATAAATGTTAGAAACCAAACTCTGGTATTCATGAGGAGCAGGTAGTAAACCTATGAGACATTTCTCCAGCACCTCATTCCACAATTTATATAATCTAAGGGGATGATTCATTTTCCAAATGACTGCTTTCTGTTTTAGGAAAGTGATAAATCAAATAGGGTTGTTATATTGATAAATAAAGTTCAGAGGAAGACCTGTGTACATGATCTTGGAATTCAGACTATTGTAGCACCAGTTTGTACAGACACCAGAGGTATTACATCTACTTTTCATATTTATGGTGAAAAGAAATATGATTTTTTTCATAATGTCAAATGGGAAACAAAATAGATCATCTTGTATCTACCCAAGTCATCACAAAACTCATGAAATGAGCAAGAAAGACATGCAGAAAAATTATTGAAAAAATTAATCTGTTCTTGACCAGTCAGTCTTAAAAAGTAAATAATTTCTGAAAGCCTATCATGTAAATGGACTGTGGTACACATGCATAAATATTTAGGCCAAATGAAATAAGCTATTCATGGAAAGGCATATATTGTATATTTTTTTATATTATTTTGCTTATGTCATTAAAATTGTATAAAAACAGAGTAAAGTAATAAGTATAGGACTTAGAGCAGGAGTAAATAAATTCCTACAAAATGATTAAAAAGTGTCAATATTATAAAGTTTAAGGATTCTGGGTAAAGCAGGGTATTAGATGTGTTATAACAACAGTGTACATACTGCAACTATACCATACATTTAAACATGAGTATAAGAGCAAATCACATGTTACATATATTTTATTATTACAAAATAATCAGAGTAAAACTAACCAAAACAAGTCAAATAACTATATCAACAGTAAACAGTAACAAAACAAATCAAAGAGTCATTTCTTCAGTATTAACATATTATAAAATAAGCCAAAACACTAATATAAAGTATCATTCATCTAGAATATTGATTTTTAGAAAAGAAACTTTGTAGTGTTTCCCTTCACTAGCTAATGTCGTTCAAACTGACACAACACAAATGGTGATTCGTTGTTTTAATGATATTTTTTTATTGATAGCCAGCTAACAAATACTTAGAATTGAGCATGACCCCCTTGCATAAGAGTACACTGAGAAAGATATTTTTTTTTTGTAGAATGGGATGAAATTATTAACTATCATTGACTACTTTATCCAAATCTTATAAACTGTTACAAAGCAAACTTCAGAGGACCTAAAGCCACTAAACACTGATAATGTAAGGGGAGATGGTAGATACACTGCATAATAAAGAAAAATATGAAGATCACTATAGCCTTTAAAGAGATGTTCTTCATTAATGTGAATAATTTCAAATGATTACATTATGTACAACTTTATTTTTGTCAGAATTTGACCAACCTTCCATCATTGTGCTCCTTAGATAGGAAAATAAACTTCATATCTCTCTACTCTTTTCTTTTTTATATAGTTACATATTTATATTTGAGAAGAGAAATGGTTGGGCTACCTGTTATTGTTCCTTTGTTTTTGTAGGCTAAATCCATAAGGAAATATCCATTCCCTTTTTTTCCTATTTGAGGCAGTTTTATATTAAGCAGACCAAAATATTATTACACCTGGTTTTAGCCCTGCTTATGGTAAAGGCTCTCTGAGAGACACAGGAACTGAAGAAATACATGCTTCCTGACATAGGAGCTGATTTTAGGGTATCTGATCTCTTCCATTCCTTCACTTTTTCTTTTTTTGGTATTTTAAAATAATGTTTATATTAAAATGGCTATGAATGATAAATGGAGAGTAAAGGTTTGTTTGGATATAGAAGATGTGGTAGTTACATATTTAAAAGAAAGGGAATCTTATCATTCAACTATGACTTAATGTACCTGCATTAGTGCCTGGCCTTTAAAACAAACATTATATAAGTTAGCATTATATTGAATTTTATTTAGCAATGACTGAACATATGTATTCATGTCTCAAATGTTCCTGAGAATGTCAGGCAGGAAGATGAATTACTACTAAGAGCAGGAATTTGAAAAACACAATGTCATCTTCCTTTGATTTGATGCTAATCTGGATCCTATAGTCACTTTCCGTAATTTCTGGAAAACTTTATATTTGGGGATCTCCTGGACGGTGGCCTTTGAATCAGGAATTTAAAAGAGTGATCTCCATGATAGCATCTAAAATAGTATACACGTGCCCATCAGTGAATAACTTATTAATATTATTTGTTTCTTTTGACAATTCTAAACTGGCAAGCTTGTGTTTTTAATGAACACCTAACAATATGTCAGAAGTAGCACTTAAAAATGGTGTGTCCTCACCCTTTTTCACTACGGTGCTCAAATCCTGGATACTGTAGTTCATTAGAAACAAGATTTGACATAATGCAAGCTGGCCTCGAATTTGCTATTCATATGAGGATGATCAACTGTTGCTTCACTCTCAACCTCCTGAGTATATCCTGAGTATAGTTGTTGCATATATGTACTGCCAAACTTGATGGGTTTTGAATGATAAAATAGGGATTCCTTTACATATGCTAGACAAGCAGTCTATCCAATTACTTTCAGGCCCAGCTCATCACTATTATTTTCTCGTGGAAACCTGTTCCAAGTCAGTCTCATCCTTGCATTTGCACTGGTGTATTCCATCAGCTCAATCAAGGGGTTGTAATATATGTCGTGTGTGTGTGTGTGTGTTTGTTAGTGTTATATGCAGTGCAATAGTGAAAGATGGGAAAGTTAGGATGTTTTTGTCAGAAATAAAATGATGTGCGAATCCCCACCATACCTGACATCCTTTCTTAGCCATTGTAGATTCTCCCATGTATGGGCATGCCCAAAAATTTTGTATAGGGAAGTGTCCACGCACTCGTGTATACACAAACACACACACACACACATACACACACACAAACACACTCACGAATACTGACTTTTTCTAGTCTACCTAGAAAGCTTCCCTCTTATTCCTGTCCATTGTTGGGAAGGCAAAGCTGTTACAGCATGAGGTGCTAGCTGACATCTAGATGAATCAGAAAGCAGAGAAATGAATGTGGCATTCAACCGATTACAAAAGCCTGTGTGCCACAAAACTGGAAAATGCAAAAGAAATGGACATTTTTTTAGATAAGTACCATATACCAAAGTTAAACCAAGACCAGGTGAACAATCTAAATAGACCTGTTAGTCGCGAAGAATTAGAAGCTGTTATCAAAAACCTCCCTTAAAAAAAGCCCAGGAGCGTAGATATTCAGGATTGAGACTTCCTCTTGATGAATTGATCCTGTTATGAGTATAAAATGTCCTTCTCCGTCTCTTCTGATTGATTTAAGTTTGAAGCCAAGTTTGTTAGAAATTACTATGGCCACACCTGCTTGTTTCTTAGGTCCATTTGCTTGATAAGCCTTTTCCCAGCCCTTTACTCTGAGTAGGTGCCTGTCTCTGTGTTTGAGGTGTGTTTCTTGTAAACAGCAGAATGTTGGATCCTGCTTTCGTATCCAATCTCTTAGCCTGTGCCTTTTTATAGGTGAGTTGAGCCCATTGACATTAAGTGATATTAATGACCAGGGG